>NC_086177.1:105000795-105314318 GCF_023053635.1 Elgaria multicarinata webbii | reverse complement strand
AGGTAAGTCCCTCCTCTCCCCCCACTCCCACCCCCTGCCACACACTCACTTACCTTCTTCGGTTCACCTCCGGCTCCAGGCTTCGAAGCCAGGATGGGGGGTTGGAGGCGGACAGTTTAGAGCGCCGCACCAGGAAGCCCCCCCTGGTTTCCCCCCACTACACCTGGGCCCGCCGTTGCACGAACTGCAGCGGCAGCTCCAGGGAAGTCCCCTCACCCCACTTACCTGACCCATCGGGGATGAGCGCCGGCAGCGCTCTCCCTGCTTCTCCCACCTTCCCTCCGGGGATTCTGATGCTCACGCGCATGCATGAGCTTATCAGATTCCCCATAGGGAAACATGGGTTTTTTAAAAAAAATAATTTAAAATTGATGGAATGGTCTTTCGAAAAAAGAAAGGCCATTCCATTAATGGGCTGGATAGGGGAATGCAATCCAACTAATGTATTGCATGGGGAGGCTTCCCCTTTTGCGCTATAAGTGCGCAAAAAAAAAGTCACCAACCTGGAAGTAACGTCTGATCAGATTGAGTCAGACATGCTTCCCCCCCCCCTTTTTCACCTTTAAAATCCCATCCAGCCCTCAATATTCCAGCAATCTCCCTGAAACGTGCAGGGAATGTAAAGCCAGCATTTCTTTCTGGCAGTACTGCGTTTCAGAAAGATTGCTGGAATATTTTTCATTTTAGGGTGCTAGGTTGACCCTCCCCCCCAGTAACTCCATTTAACATGGTGGAATGTTCGTTTTACTGACCGTCCTTAACTACACTGTGCACAACTGTGCGCAGTGTAATAACATGGGGGAGATTCCACGGCATACCAGTAGAAGACTGGTTATGTGTTTGTGGAGATCCAGTTTCAGAGGACATAACACACTATGTATTTGACTGCCCCTTATATATAGATATAAGGAAAAGTTATTTAGAGCCTTTTTTTAAAGAAAGTGAAATACTGGGTGCTAAGGAAAAGCTGAGTAATTTATTCTATTCAACCAACCCATATGTGATACAAAGGGTTGCACTATTTGCACTGAAAGCTAATAGATGTAGAGCAAAGTTTTTAGATACTATTGGTGGGTGTTGTTATAAAGATTCAGAGATATAAATGAAATGTCGTTGAGAAGCAATTAAAGGTTTCTGTGTGTCCGCTGTGCTCCTATCTTATTATCCTTTTAGTAATGCATGTTACGTTTTTGATAGCTCTGTATTTTTTAAACATATGTAATTTTTATCATGTATAGTATAGCAAAACGTCAAGTTTGTATGTGTTGCAATGATCTGCGGATTGAGCAATAAACATATTGAATTGAAATAACATGAATGAGTGTGATTTTGGAACATCCAGTATTTTAGTCTGCTATCAGAAAAGTATAAATAACTGGCATTGAGCACTGCTGTCTGAGATGGTCATGGCTACAAGGATTATTTATGCTAAATGTTGGAGTACAAGGGAGGTCAAAAGGACAGTGGGATAATACATTACATGAATATGTCATCATGACCAACTTAGGAACAGGAGAAGAATCATAGAATAGTAGAGTTGGAAGGGGGCTATAAGGCCATCAAGTCCAACCCCCTGCTTAATGCAGGAATCCACCCTAAAGCATCCCTGACAGATGGTTGTCCAGCTGCCTCTTGATTGCCTCTAGTGTGGGAGAACCCACCACCTCCCTAGGTCATTGGTTCCATTGTCATACTGCCCTAACAGTCAGGAAGTTTTTCCTGATGTCCAGCTGAAATCTGGCTTCCTGTAACTTGAGCCCATTATTCTGTGTCCTGCACTCTGGGAGGATCGAGAGGGGATCCTGGCCCTCTTCTGTGTGACAACCTTTTAAGTATTTGAAGAGTGCTATTTGAAGAAGAACCCTGCTGGTTCAGATACCACTGTGTCCCCGATGCAAGGACGTTGCACAGCACTGTGGGAAACTAAAGTGGTAATCCCCACCTGCGGAGACTTTTTTGCAATTCATTTGGGGCATTGTGGGAAGTTAAAATGGTCACCTGCAGTATCAGTCCCACGGACAGGGATCAGGGCTGATCTACCTTGTTGAGATGCTGACAGCTGCCTGAGTATTCCAGGTATTGGTACTGAGCCTGAATGCATAGGTCCGTAATTACATATTAGAAACAAATGGATTGATAGCTCTCTGGGTGCTTCAATCGTCTCCTCATTCCAAGTGATGCCCTGTCTATGCTGGTACTCCCCTTCATGCTTGTTGCAATATTATTCCCAGCAACATCCACTCCCTTCCCTATTTTTATATATACACACACACACACACACACACACACACACACACACACTATATATATATATATATATATATATATATATATATATATATATATATATATATATTAGGGCTGTGCACAGACCGCCTGATCTGATCCAATCCCAATCCGCAAATTGTGGATAGGGCCTGCTCTGCTGCGCCTCAATCTGCCTAGGGTCTGCTGCGGAGCTCCAGCTCTGAATTGGAGCTCCGCAGCGGTGGGCGGCGGCGCCAAGTAAGCCCCCCCTCCCTCCTCCCCCTTACCTGCATCCGTCCCAGCCCATCGCCAGCTTCACTAGAGCCCGTGGCTCAACCAGGAACTGTAGGCCTCGCTTACGGCCTACACTTCCGGGTTGAGCTGTGGGCTCTAGTGAAGCCGACGACGGGCCAAGATGGACCAGGTAAGACCCCCTTCCCCCCTGCCCCCTTACCTGGCTCTGCCGCTGTCACCGCACAGGCGGCAGCAGCAGTGGCAGGGCCAAGTAAACCCCCTTACCTATTTTGCGGAGCTCCGGATCGAGGCGAAGTATTCGCCTTCACCTTGATCTGCTCCGCGATGCTCCACTGCTCCCCCGATCCTCTTTGCCTCTGCCTTAAGGGGAGGTGAAGCACCCCGATCCACTTCTGCTTCTCTGGTCTGATGAGAAGCTGAGCACAGCCCTAAGATAGATAGATAGATAGATAGATAGATAGATAGATAGATAGATAGATAGATAGATAGATACACACACACACACACACACACACACACACACACACACACACACACTCCTTGCCAAGTGGCTTTCATTTGCAGTTCTGATGACTGTATTTTTCATTTATTGTAAGCCACTGAACGGGGAGACAAAAAAAAGTACTTAAAATCCATTTGAGCTTTTAAAGAAACAAAGCTTTTAAAAATTCTCTCCGTGTGTGTGTGTGTGTGCATTCGCATTCCCCCAATTTGAAGCATGCTTTTATTTTGATCCCCTTCCATTAGCCATACGGGCCTGTGACGGAGAATGGCATTGTGCAAAAAGCAAGAGTTGAAAGGACCACTTGTATTCCTAGAGAGATCGTGTAGGCTTTTGACTTCTGTTTAGTTCACTTTCCCTCCACCCCGCCCCCTTCCTCCCTTCTCAGTGCTGCCTGCTTTTTACTATTTATATCCTGTCCTTTTTAAACAGGGACTCAAGGGCCGGATGTGTAACTCTTTGTACCGGATTGAATCACGGGGAGAGAAGAATCCCCAGCTACTAGCAATTTTGTATCTGCTGCTTCTTCCTTTTGCTTTTCAAAGCAGCTCAAAGGGTTCTGCCGCTTTCCTTTCCCAGATAAGCTTCAAATGGAACTGACAAGGCCGTTTGTACTTTGTGCCTATTCTTTCCTTGGCGTGGATGATCAACATGCCCCTCGTCTGAATAAAGCACACCTCCACGCTTTTCTTTACCCTGTTGCTTCTGGTCTGAGTATTCCCAACGTTGGGCTTCAATCTTGATGTTACAACCTCACAATGCAGCCCTGGAAACCTGAATAGAAAAGTGATAATAATAATAAATATCACTAAGGTGAACCACTGAAAAGAAAGGAATGCAAGGTACTGTTTCTAATTTATACAGTGGTCTACACATGCAAGAGAAGTAGATGTTCATGATAATTAGAGCTGTCCACAGATGGTCTCTCAAACTTCTCCACCCTATTTGTGGGCAGAGAAATTGAGAAGCTGGGGGACGGAAGATTTCACGGAAAAACTTCCTGACTGGTAGAGCAGTACAACAATGGAACCAATTTGCTAGGGAGGTGATGGGCTCTCACACCCTAGAGGCCTTCAAGAGGCATGATGGCTTGTAGGCCCCTTCCAACTCTACTATTCTATGATTCTATTATTCTCTCTATATATCAAACTATCATAATGCTGCTTGGCAGGCAGGGTGATTGGAGTCTTGGATGCCCTTCCATATACAAAACTCCCCCCAGAAGCCTTCTGATATTAGATAATCTTCATGCACCCTGTTATGTTTGTTTATTTATTTATTTATTTACAATATTTATATACTGCTCCATATCCAAAATATATTATGGAGTGGTGAACATAGGAATAAAACAGTAAAAAGATTAAAATATTGAAACAGCATATTAAAATTATTAAATTTAAACGTAATACAAATAAAAACGGTGGCTGATCAGTTGAGGAATGCTCAACTGCACCTGGCCTGACCACCAGGTGCAGGGAACTCCAAAGAAAAGGGGCCACCACACTAAAGGTTCTACTCCTGGGGGTGCCTTCATGTTGATAAGAATTAATTGTGCGACTCACCCCCAATCATAGGTAGGGAATTAATATATTTCCCTTCTGCTTCTTCTGAAGTTCTACCTTGGCTCTTTCCAGAAGACTCGTTTGTGGCATCACAAGTCAAGCCAGGAACACAGAGTGATTCCTAACCACGTCTCTCTGGCTAGTCATCTAAAGAGGGATATAATGAATAGGACAGAGTGGCCAGTCTCCATTCACTCCATTTTGGCTTTTTTACTGAAGGGTTTATGAAGAGGCCGAGATAGAGATGTTGCCCCAAGAGGTCAGGTTAAGTATAGGATGTGGTTAGATTTCTCACATGAATGCATCAAAAGTGAGAATTGGCCCACATTTTAGGGATGTCGAGATGATGAACTAGCCTGGGAGTGCAGCAATTGCCCTGCTGGCAAAGTATTTTCTTTCCAGGCTCAGAGTCCCACAACAGCTAAAAACTGTGATGTAGACAAGTGAGGAGGCAAGGATGGGATGAATTTGTGCCACACACGGACATTGAATATTGGATCTGTGCTAAAGGCAACATCTGACCTCTCCCAAAATTATCTGTTTACTGGAATGTCAGAGGGGACATTTTCCCCAATGCTTTACAATTGTGCATTTGCCCACTAGAGAAAACAAAAACTAAGGCAGGATCTACACTATTGCTTTAAATCGGTTTATAACCAAGAGGTCCACCTGGTGCCTGCACTGTACTGAAGACCTTTTTATTCTCTCAGTATTTTAACACTTAATTTTAACTTAAATTTTACTGATTTAACTCTGTATTTTAATTTTATATCAATTTTGCTGCATGGTTTTTATCCTGGTTGTGCTTTTTATACTGTTTTTTGTATTTGTGCTTTTAACCTGTTGGTTGTTTTATTATGGTTTTAATTTTTGTGAACCGCCCAGAGAGCTTTGGCTATTGGGCGGTATAGAAATGTAAGAAATAAATAAATAATAACAGTAGTGACAACTGTTGGGGCCCAGGACACACACGCCATACACAGTCTTCAAAATGTTTTCAAGTGCTTGGTGTAGATCTGGCCTAAGAGTGTGAATTAGGAATGAGCAGATGTCCCACTTCCCATTCTGTTGTTCTTCGGGGTGGCTCTGCCTTGCATTTCATTCCACTCCACCTGGTTTAACTTGGGAGACTTTCTAAAATGCATTTCAGCATTGGCACAGGCAGAGTTTGACACTGTTTGCAATGTCTGTTACTTTCAACGTCCGTTTTCAACGTCTGTTTCTTTTCTTTACATGTTCCTGATGTGCACATGTACATTAGCCTGTTGATTGAAAGATCGCACAAAAAGGGAATTTTGATATGACGGTTTTATTATTCTGTTTTGTGCTCTGCTTTAGTCTACAATGTGCAGATGTGCTGGAATAACCTGTAAGAGGTGGGAAGAATGCACATGTCATGGGCTAAGCAAGACATAGAATTCCAAACCATAAATGGCAGAATGGTGAATCGGTAAAACGCCTCTCCTTAAAACCAAGTAATTCAAAATCCAAACGCCCAGGGAGAAATTGGGATGGGGAGAATTTCAACTTGGTCTATTTTCAGCTTTTGGCTGACTATTGATTTGGGCAAGCACTTCAACTCAGAAAGCACAGATTGTGCTTTTATTTCTTTTAGTTTAACATTTTTGGGTCATGTTCCATCTTGAAATTCAGTACGAATCAAGGTTTTCTCATTATATTAGCTAGATTCAGGTCATGACCTTTCTTTGATTGAAAATTATTTTAGACGTGCCTCACACTTTCTCTTTCGTTCCCCATGAAAGGAAAAGTGAGGCGGTGGGGGGAGGGGGATTTTTTATCTATTGCTCAGGCATGGAGCTAGATTTGCTTCTCAGTTACCTGACAAGCTGTCGGGGTGGGTGGGTAATGTAACTGCTTCTTTGTTACTAAACCACAAGCAATTCATCAAGTCTGAAGACCATCCCTGGCCATTGTGGGCTTCTTCAGTTGTCCCCCCCAAGGTCTCTACATTTTTGGAATGAATCATAGCACCCACTTCTGATTTAACTAGGGATGGAGGTAAACTTTGAAATAGTGGAGGTGGGGGAGGGTTGGATACCAGATTTCGGGGCCCAGCATGCCCACAGATCCATTTCAACTTAAACTCTACAACAACCTTCCACATCATCCCTAACCAGCATGGCCAATGATGGTAACTGAAGTCTGACACATCTGGAGTATACCAGCTTGAGGAAAGCTGCCCTACTCTCTCCACGATTTGGCCCAGTCCACAATCAATCTGGATTGGCATCTCTAGAAGCTTCCAAGTCAATGGATGTTGGTGGCTTGACTTTGATGTACTGGTTGCTCGCTATTTGACCCTGGTTAGGCCTCATCTTGAGTATTGTGTCCAGTTCTGGGCACCACACATTAAGAAGGACGCAGACAAGCTGGAGCGTGTTCAGAGGAGGGCAACCAGGATGATCAGGGGGTCTGTCAACAAAGCTCTATGAGGAGAGACTGAAAGAACTGGGCATGTTTATCCTGGAGAAGATAAGATTGAGGGGAGACATGATAGCACTCTTCAAGTACTTAAAAGGTTGTCACACAGAGGAGGGCCAGGATCTCTTCTCAATCCTCCTAGAGTGCAGGACACAGAATAATGGGCTCAAGTTACAGGAAGCCAGATTCTGGCTGGACATCAGGAAAAACTTCCTGACTGTTAGAGCAGTACAACAGTGGAACCAGTTACCTAGGGAGGTTGTGGGCTCTCCCACACTAGAGGCATTCAAGAGGCAGCTGGACCACCATCTGTCAGGGATGGCCTTGTTGGCCCCTTCCAACCCTACTATTCTATGATTCTATGATGAGACTGTGGGCTAATCTACACCTACAGCAATGGAGGAGGGATGACTGCGATGGCTCCCTGTTTCCGCGATCGCCGCAAACAGGGCACACACAAGGGAAGCATGCCGCAATGACAAGAGTGCCATTGTAAGAGGATGTGTGTCCCCTTATGGCACTTCCACATATAGATCATGAGAAGTGGATGGGCCTAGGCAGATGAATTGGGATGCAGGGCCGGTGCCAGACTATTTTGTGCCCTAGGCAAGGCGAGTTACTTTCACACACACCCCAAAATTGCCAACTATCACACATCTGCCACTTCCAAATAGATGGATCTATTTCAAGATCCATCTAAAGTCCTCCCCTCTGGATCACCCACAAACCTCTCCTCCATCTTTCTCAGGCACAGGCACATGGCCCTTCCCAATACCCCCCCCTTTCCTCCCTGCTGGCTTCCCATTGGAACCCTTAGCCCCCTCACAGAAGCTTTAACTTAATAAAGATTGGGAGTGGGCCTAAAACAGCTTACAAACCTCATACAGTATATTACAAATGCCAATAGAAAATTACAATTAAAACATAACACAACGTAAACATTACAAAATCCTCAAGCTTCAATCCCAGTAAAAATCCCAAACCAGCATACATCATTCAGCCCCGGAAAAACCCACAAGCACTAAAACAATAGCATTTAAAAAAGCTTCTTTATTTTATATGTAAAGATTCCACCTTTTCACAAGTGTAGCTAAGAACATTAAAACCACAATCATCTTTTCAGGATGATTTTGGCAGATTGTGGCAGGCAAAGCAAAAACTCCTTGTTGGACCCCGCCTCGATCCAGAAGGAGAGGCGGGTAACAAATAAACATATTATTATTATTACCTCCCCCTCCCCCTGTGTCCTCCTTTTCCTCCCCCCTCTCCCCCAAGAAGCACCCAGTCATTCACCCAAGCATTCAAGTGTGGGTCCAGGCGCTGAGCTGGGGCGCTGTAGGTGGGTGGCTGCTCCAGCGGCTGCTGCTGGTCCTCCTCTGAGCTGCACGTGTGCCCCACGCTTCTCTCAATATGCACAAGCCCTTCCCATTTGTGAGAGGCGGGGAGGGTGCACAGGGCTTCTATGTCTCCAGGAAGAGTTCAGATCAGCTACGCCAACGGCGTAGCACCTATGCCACTTGCGTAGCAGCCACGCAAATGGCGTAGCTGATCTGAGCACCTCCGGATAACACAGAAGACACGCACATGCACTCAGACACCCTTACCCCCCCCCCCCCGTAAATCTCACACCCCCACCCACCCAGATTGGGCCCTTCTCTAGATGGCTGGGGATGGGTCAAGCTGGGCTGGGCTGCACCAAGGACAGCGGGAGTAGGGGAAATACACCCCCCTCCTCCTTCCTCCCACTCCCCTCCCTAAGCAGCAGCGGGGAGAGGCAGGCAGGAGAGGGAGAGAGCAGCAGCAGCGTCGACGCCAAGCAAGGAGGGAAGAGCCGGGCAGTGCAGCCTGCCTTCTCTCGCAGCCCTGGGAAGTCTCACCAGAACGCTGTCTGCGCGCCCCCATCAGGGTTGGCACCCTAGGCGGTTGCCTTGTTCGCCTAATGGACGCGCCGGCCCTGTCGGGATGGATGCACATGAATGCAAAGCAACAGCCACACATGAGATGAATAGGATGTCCAGAAAATATGCGATGCTGTGCAGAGATATGTTCGTGTTAAAAAAAAAATACACATGGGTGGTTCCAAAACACGCCAATAACCAAGCAAAAAATGTGCTGCAAATGGCAGACAGGTCCACACCCGCACACCTCCAAAACTGCTGGACACGTCCCTGACAGTGGGTTGGCTGTTTGCTGAGCCGGGAAATAGTGCCGAACAGCAAAAACTTTGCTAAGGGGGAGAATGCCAGCCACAGACTTTAGGATTGTAGCTAGAGAGCTTGAAAAAAATGTGACAAAAGCAGTCAGCAATATTCCTGAATAACTGGGGGTGGGGTAGGGTGGATGGACCCAAGATCACAGTGGAATCAGCTGTGCATCATGTGACCCAGTAGGGACCACTTCGATATTGTCCTGGAACAAACGGCTGGTGTAGACAAGGCCTGTGAATCCATTCCAGGTCTCAGTTGCAAACAGCCAAAATTTTCTAAAGGAGCTATCCAAGGTGCTGAAACATTCTTTTTAAGAGGGATGGAATTCTCCAGCTTTTTTGAGAGAGATGGTTCCTTCAGGATTCTGGCTGATTCTGATTCAAACCTGGAATGGATCCCCAGCCCCACTGAAATCAGAGCCGTCAGTCCCTAGTGCTCCAAGCTGCAGGTTACATGGAACCTTCTCCACTTCGGCCTTCAAAGTTCTCGTTTGAATATTCACTTCGCTTATTCACATCGTGTGAAATCATTTATTTTATTTATTTTTATTTATTATTACGTTTACATCCTGCCGTTTTCACTCCAAGTAACCCAAGGTGGCCTTTTTTCCCCACCAAGAGCCAGTGTGGTGTAGTGGCTAGAGTGTTGGACTGGGAGTCAGGAGATCCGGGTTCTAGTCCCCACTCAGCCATGGAAACCCACTGGGTGACTTTGGGCCAGTCACAGACTCTCAGCCCAACCCACCTCACAGGGTTGTTGTTGTTAGGATAAAATGGAGAGGAGGAGGATTATGTACACCGCCTTAGGTTCCTTGGAGGGGAAAAAAAGTTGGGATATAAATGTAATAAATAAATAAATAAATAATCCTCCTCCTCTCCATTTTATCCTCACAACAACAACCCTGTGAGGTAGGTAGGGCTGAGAGTCTGTGACTGGCCCAAAGTCACCCACTGGGTTTCCATGGCCGAGTGAGGACTAGAACCCAGATCTCCAGACTCCCAGTCCAACACTCTAGCCACTACACCACATTGCTTCTCATGGTTTCCTGGTACATCTGAACTAAGCCATTGTGTAGCCAGAGAAGAACTTATACTTGGGGGAGGGGGATGTTTTATCATTTTTGACAGCACCTTGAACTTGAAAAGCTTTCCCTCATCTTTATCATGCTGCCTTTAAAATGACCTTAGGAGATAGGCTGCCCTCTCGTGAGAAACCGAAGCGGAGAGATAGCAAGTTTGCCTAAAGCCACACAAAAGCGACTGCGTGAACCGGCTCTCAGAAGGTGCCGGGCAGTATCTAGAAATCAATGCCATTTGCTCATTCCTCACTTAAGACAGCTACTCACTTCCTGGGTGGTGAGGGATGTTCTGCCCTGTATTACCAAACCCACGAGCCATTCGAACTGCAGTTTTTCTTGTGTGCAGCAGCAAGTTTCGGCTTGTTGTGGTCGTAATTTAAAGGATGGTACAGAATCGCAGGCCATCTGCGACCATGAATCTAACGGGTGTCTCTTTTATTTCCCAGATGTGTAATGTATAATAGAAATATGAGGCAAAACCCACAGTGACCAGGCCTAGAACTCGATAAAAATATGCCATCTGGGGACAGGAGGATAGCACAACGCCAGCATTGTATGGGGTGATATAACGTTTTCCTTATCACTTTTATAGGCACTTTCCTATTATTAATGTCAACTGATATTAACATGTTTTCTAAGCCCAGCCATATTTCTGATTCCCATTCTTCTTTCAGCATCTCATGGTTTTCTCCTCCTGCTTCACTTCTTCATAGAATCATAGAATCATAGAATAGCAGAGTTGGAAGGGGCCTACAAGGCCATCGAGTCCAACCCCCTGCTCAATGCAGGAATCCACCCTAAAGCATCCCTTCTTCTCTTCTCAGATTTCTAGAAACATGGAGGACCACCGTTCCCCATATGAAGGGGCCCAGCCACTGGGGTCAGTTGGCGGAGTCCTTTTGTGCATCTCTTTTCCGTCAGAAGTAGAGATTGCTGAAGACACTGAAAGGGGCTTATCTGTACCAGCACTCAGGATGTCAATCTCCCTGCCCCAGGAGATTCAGTTTCATCAGAAATTGAAGGCTTTTCTGTTCAAGCCCATTTTGAACCCCTCCTTGAATTTGAATTGTTATTTGCTTGCTACTCTTTGATTGTTTTGTCTGCTGAAATGTATTTCAAAAGGCCTCTGCAAGTGAACAGTTCAGACCTCTGGAAAGAGTGGCCTGCCCCTCTCCTGGTAGCCTGCTTCGTGGGGAAGAAAAGGGAAAAGAAAAATTGGGGTTGTTTACACAATACCCCCACTAAGTGGTTGAGTGTGGGTTGTTGCTGAACCGTGGGTTGTCTGCTGAACCATGGGTTAGTGTGTTGTCTTAACCCAGGACATTTTCAGCAGGGTGGCTTGTTAACCATGCATGGTACCTTATTTTTCTCGAACAATTCACCTTGAGAACCCATGCTTTGTTGTTGGGTGGTTCAGGGCAGTGAACAAGCCATACTGCACCCCACAGAAAATGTCCTGGGTTATGACTAGGGCTGTGCACCGCTCCTCAATTCGCCTTGGAGACCAATTCAGAGCTTCCAAATTGGCCGTGATTTCAGAGCATTCGTTCTTTTATAAAAATTTACCAAAATCACAAATTTCTTGTTTTTCCTCCTAAACCTTCTCCTCATCTCTCATTCTCTCTTACTGTCAATGATGTTACGCTTATTCCAGTCAAGGAAGCTCATAGCCTTGGCTTTATATTTGATTCCTCGCTCTCCTTTATTCCTCATATTGAGGCAGTAGCTAAATCCTGTCGTTTTTTCCTGTATAATATTGCCATGATTCGATCATTTTTGTCTGTCTCTTCTGTCAAGACTCTTGTTCATGCATTGGTTATTTCTCGGTTGGACTACTGCAACCTTCTTCTCACTGGCCTTCCTTCTTCTCACTTCAGTCCGTTGGTTTCTGTTCAACATTCTGCTGCTAAGATCATCTTCTTGGCTTGCCGCTCTGACCATGTAACTCCACTTCTGAAATCTCTTCATTGGCTTCCAATTCACTTCCGAATCCAATATAAACTTCTCCTGTTGACCTACAAAGCTTTTCACTGTCTAGCTCCTTCCTCTCTCTCCTCTCTCATCTCACACTACTGCCCCGCTCGTGCTCTTCGCTCCTCTGATGCCATGTTTCTCGCCTGCCCAAGGGTCTCTACTTCCCTTGCTCGGCTTCGTCCATTTTCTTCTGCTGCCCCTTATGCCTGGAACGTTCTTCCAGAACATTTGAGAACTACAAGTTCAACCGCAGCTTTTAAAGCTCAGCTAAAAACTTTTCTTTTCCCTAAAGCTTTTAAAACTTGATTTTGTTCTGACTTTATACTGTTAGTTTTACCCTCCCCAGTGCCTGTTTACCCTACCCTGTGCCTGTTTGCTTTCTCTTCCCCTCCTTCTTGTTTTATTATGGTTTTATTAGAATGTAAGCCTATGCGGCAGGGTCTTGCTATTTACTGTTTTACTCTGTACAGCACCATGTACATTGATGGTGCTATATAAATAAATAATAATAATAATACTGGGGACAGAAACAATGCGAGATGATACAAATCTGAATGTGTGAGAAACCCAAATTGGCAAAGTCCTCCAACCCAAATTGTGGATTAGTTTATTTACCACCCATATTCATTTATTTTGGAGAAAGGAATCTATGTTATTTGGGCACAAAGCCTGTCACAAGGTGGCCCATTCTCTACCGGCTGAGCATATAGAGATTCGTTCCAGACAGACATCAAGGAAACATGCACCAGGGATGCCCCTCGCTGTGGCATCTGGCCCTTTTTGTGCTCGTCAGACTCCCAGAGAGCCCCCTGGCTCAGCTCATATTTGCACGCCGAGCTACAGGACTTTTCTCAAAAACCGGGAACTTTTTTTCAGTTTTTTAAAAGATTGCATTAATAGAAATGTGTGTAAATGGGGGGGGCACAATTTGCATTATTAATGCAAGTTGCAGCCATCATTTGTGTAATTTATACACACTTTGGGTGCAAATGGTATAATTTACACCAATTTCAGCCACAGTTTGTGCAAATTCTGGTCACCATTTGTGTAAATTTTTAAAACCTGGAAAAATCCACGAGCTGGCTCGACAACATATAGCGAGTCAGGCCACCTTTTTTATTCTCTCAGTATTTTAAGTCTATCAATTTAATTTTAACTTGGCTGTTTAAATTTTTTATTTTAAATTTGTATTTCTGCACTGCGGCTGATTTTATCCTGGTTGTATTTTATATCATGTTTTTATATTGTTTGTTTTATACTGTGGATGGTTTTAATTTTTGTGAACTGCCCAGAAAGCTTCGGCTATTGGGTGGTATAAAAATGCAATAAATAAATAAATAATGGGAAATTAGCCTAAGGGCTCATCTACACCAAGCAGGATATTCCACTGTGAAAGTGGTATGAAAGCGGTATATAAAAGGCAGGAGCCACACCACTGTTTCATAGCATTATTGAAGTGCACTGACAACTGTTGGCTCCCATTGACACATCTGCACCAAGCAGGCTATGACATGAAAGTGGTATGAATCATAGAATCATAGAATAGCAGAATTGAAAGGGGCCTACAAGGCCATCGAGTCCAACCCCCTGCTCAATGCAGGAATCCACCCTAAAGCATCCCTGACACATGGTTGTCCAGCTGCCTCTTGAAGGCCTCTAGTGTGGGAGAGCCCACAACCTCCCTAGGTAACTGATTCCATTGTCATACTGCTCTAACAATCAGGAAGAGGTATGTGGTATGTGTCAATGGGACCCAACAGTTGTCTGTGCACTTCAATACCCCTATAAAGCAGTAGTGTGGCTCCTGCCTTTTATATACTACTTCCATGCCACTTTCATAGTGGAATATCCTGCTTGGTGTAGATGAGCCCATAGTCTAGGGAGGGCAAAGTGCTGACAACTTGGTGGGCTCCACCCACCCAGCTGGATTCTTCCATCAACCCCACCATGCTCTTCACATCTCCTCCTACCATAGATGCCCCACCACTGCCATTACGGAATGCCTTTCTCGAGTTTTACCAAGTATTATTTCCCTTACCCCCAACATTTGGAAGCAGGGCAGTACACTTCTACAGAACCTGCTGCAAAGCGCCTTCTGCATCACAAATAAATCTAAAAGTGCAAACAAGCAAAGATGCATAAATATACAGTCATTTTCCTGAGCACTGATTTCTTGAAAGCTCATTATAGCTGATTTTAACTAAACAAGAGCAAGCAGGCTGTTCGTGCTCAGCCTGTAATGAGCAGGCCCTGACTTCCTTGGCAGGCTCGAGGCTGCGTGAAGAAATATTAGTTTTGCATAACTCTGGCAGAGCAGCTTTCTTCATAAATTAAAATTGTTGAAACTTGCATTGCACGATTTGGCCATTAATCTAACGTATTGTGGTTAAGCTCATGTTCCTTGAACCTTATTTTCCATTTGCAAGTTTATTAGCGGCTCTGTCTCTTGTGTATCTGTGTGTGTGGAAGGAGGGAGGGGGAGAGAGAGAGAAGCCTTGTTCTCATTTACTCATGTGTAAGCAATGATGTAGTGGACCCAAGGCTCACAGGGAAGCACCAGCATTACTTCTTTATTTGCGGGGATCCTGACAGTGCCTCCCAACCCCCTCAGACTTCCCTGGTCTCTCTGAACTTAGCTGCAATCCTCACAGTAGCTGGGGTGCCGTTAATTTCCCCACCAACAAAATATTGTTCCCAGTTGTAATGCAAAGTATTTTGGGGTGGGTTGGTCTTAAGAAAATAAGCACCTAAAAAGGTCCGTGCTGGATCAGACCAAAAGAGTCATTCTAGCATTCACACAGTGGCCAACCAGCTCCCCATGGGAAACCTAGGCCATAGCTAGACCTAAGATTTATCCGTGGATCATCCCGGGGTCAAACCTGTTCATCTAGGTGACACACAGGGGATCCAGTGCTCAGGCAGGGGTGAACCCTGGATGATCCCAGGATAAACCTTAGGTCTAGCTGTGGCCTGAGTCTTTGCATGGTGATAACTTTGGTGGGAGATGATCTGGGAACTCTATGGCCATAACTAGACCTAAGGTTTATCCCTGGATCGTCCCGGGGTCAAACCTGTTCATCTAGGTGACACACAGGGGATCCAGTGCTCAGGCAGGGGTGAACCCTGGATGATCCCAGGATAAACCTTAGGTCTAGCTGTGGCCTGAGTCTTTGCATGGTGATAACTTTGGTGGGAAATGATCTGGGGACTCTATGGCCATAGCTAGACCTAAGGTTTATCCCTGGATCATCCAGGGGTCAAACCTGTTCATCTAGGTGACACATAGGGGATCCAGTGCTCAGGCAGGGACGGACCCTGGATGATCCCAGGATAAACCTGGGATCTAGCTGTGGCCCTAGTGCAAGACATGAGTGCAACAATACCCTCCAGCCCATATTCTCCAGCAGCTGGTGTACATAGCCATATTGGCTCTGATACTGGAGGAAGTGTATAGCCATCAGGACCAGTAGCCATTAAAGCCCTCTTCTCTAGGAAACTGCCTAACCCCCTTTTACAGGCATCCAACTTGGTGACCATCACTATATCTTGTGGAAATGAATTCCGCAGTTTATCTATCAGCGGTGTGAACAAGTCCTTCGTTTTATCTGTCCTCAAGCACTAGTCTTGAATGGGCAATTAAGACGTATTAGCTTTTCAAAAGACCCGCTGAAAACTGCTAGAATGCGTTCATTTATATTGTTGCGCTCCTGCACCCCAGTCCAGAGACGGGAGAACTTGAAGGGGCTTCAGTGCCTACACAGACTTCAGTTTCCTGGAAGAAGGGCACCGCGGACTTGTGGTGCTTCTTTTATAAAGCTTTATTTACACTGTGCTCAGGATGAAGGCCTACAGCATCACACTCCGAGCAATCCCTTCTTCCTCCTCAGCTGCCCAGTGGTCTTCTTCTGCGAGACAAAAGCCAATCTCTCCTTTTGTCTGACATTCCCCTTTCCCCCAGATTCATTTCCTCCTGCCCATCAGGCCTTGTAGGACAAAGAGTACCAGTTCAAGAGTCAGAGTTGTTGGGGCAAATCCTCAGTCACTTCGTGTTCAGAGGGACTGAATGGTAAGATAACCCTGGAGGGAACTTAGGCCTTAGCTAGACCTAAGGTTTATCCCAGGATTGTCATCCCTGTTCATGTAAATGACACACAGGATATCCCGGGAGCAGGCAGGGATGACCCCAGGATGACCTCGGGATAAACCTTAGGTCTAGCTAAGGCCTTAGACCAGTGGTTCTCAACCTTCCTAATGCCGTGACCCTTTAATACAGTTCCTCATGTTGTGGTGACCCCCAACCATAAAATTATTTTCGTTCTTCTCTACATGATCCATTGTCATGGGATGGTTTGCTAATGAAAATAATACATAACAATAGCTTTAATAATACAAAAGATGATACATGACATAGTTCAGTCAATACAGTTTCCTAAGACCATCGGAAATATGTGTTTTCCGATGGTCTTAGGCGACCCCTGTGAAAGGGTCATTCGACCCCCAAAGGGGTCCCGACCCACAGGTTGAGAACCACTGCCTTAGACTGACCTGAAACACATAACAATATGGTGCAACACATGCTGCATTTTTAGACTTTCCTTGGGGAGGGATGGCTAAGGAGACTATCATGATGAACAGCTGCACTTCAGAATTTACCACTACACCAGTGTGTGTAAGGCATCTATGCATTGAAGCAGGAATAGAACTGTGCTTTTAGCCCTGCACCTGACATCATGTCTGCTTCCTCCAACATCCTTGTGTTGAATGCAAGCATCTCCAAAAGAACCCTAAGATGCCTCCTCTTTCTTCTCCTTCTCCTTCTCCTCCTCCTCTTCCTCCTCAGTATACGAGGCAGTAAGCCTGGGTGCAACATGGGTGCGAGGGTGCTATTGCACTAGGTCCTGCTTTTTTGGTCCCTGGTTGACAGCTGGTTGGCCACTGTGTGAACAGAGTGCTGGACTAGATGGACCCTTGGTCTGATCCAGCAGGGCATTTCTTATGTTCTGGTGTCCATATGTCATTATCATCATCACCTACATTTCTATCCCACCCTTCCTTAAAGGAACTCGGGGCAGCATAGAAGCCCCCACATTATATCCCCACAACAACCCTATGAGGTAGATGACTGGCCCAAGGTCAACCAGTGAGCTCCATGTCTCAGTGAGTAGTAGAACCTGGGACCTCCTGCTCCTAGTCTAATGTGCAAATCACTACACCACACAGCTCAGATGCCTCCAGCTTAACCAGGTCCTTAAGAAATCATTGTGAAGACAAGTACCTCCCTTGAGGACCTTTTCGATAGCACCATCTTTTGGCAAGCAAAGGCACCCTACTTGGGTACTGTGCAGCATCCACCCCGAAGCAATGTGGCATCTAATTTTTCCGCTCCTGCGCTTTGGGAAGGTATAAAACTGCTAAAGAAAAAAGAAAATACATAGCCTCGGAGAAGTGATGACAGGAGAGCGAAAATGAATCTTTGCAAGTTCGTGATAACCTGTGAAATAACAAGCTCAAAATAGCTGTCATGGCAGAGCAGCCAACAGAGAACAGGCCCTTAAACTCTGGTGCTGTAAGGTACTTTAAAAGAACGGCACGGAAATGGAGCTAGCCATCCTGCACGAATGCTCTCAATGATCGCTTAGGGTGGCACATTTGTGGTTTATGGGGTGGATTTGATGTGCAAGGTCCAGTGTCAACTGGGTCATCCTCGATGACATGGGGCACAACCTTGTGGCCAAGGACAGCCATGCTCAATCAAACCAAAGGCCTATCTACCCTAGCATTCTGTCCACATAGTGGCCAACCACGCACCTGTGGAAAGTCCACAAATAGGACATGAGTGCAACAACACCCTCCCACCCATGTTCCTCAGCAACTGGTGGATATAGGCATACTGGCTCAGTTACTGGAGGTAGCACATAGCCATCATGACTAGTAGCCATTGAACATAGCTAAATCCATCATCCACAAATATGTCTAATTACCTTTTAAAGACATCCAAATTGGTAGACAGCACTACATCTTGAGGTAGCAAAGTTTAACTATGCACTGTGTGAAGAAGCCCTTTATTTATTTATTTATTTATTTATTTATTTCACTTCTGTCCTCTCCACTAGCTGAAATTATCTGGCCGGTTCACAGAACAAACTTAAAAGCCTACAACATAAATTTAAAATGGAATAAAAACAGAGTAGGAACCAAGATGAAAGCCAACTGCAGTACAAAGATCAAAAAATGCAGTAACATGATTTTAAAAACCTTCCAGATGCTTCTGATATGCCACAGTGGACTCCTAGGAAGATGTGCAGAAGCTCCAACTTATACACCTTCCGTTGGGACCTATTACCTGCTGGAACAGCATCCTTTTCAGCTCCTAGTACCTTGAAACCATGCTTCTTTGAGCTTATTCTTCCTTGGGCTGATCTCTCATGGTGCTGACTCCTGAAGAGGCCCTGCCTTTGGACCGTCTTTTTTGCTGGACTGGTAATACTGTGCTCTTCAACTTTGCCTGCTTATTGACTTCTCCTCCTGCCTTGAGCTGCACTCACACTGGACTAATAAACCATGATTTGATATTTTGCCTATCTGCTGACTCTACTAAATGGATCCGTCCCTTCATTGGCCCAAGGACTGAGCCTGACCCAGTCCTATCGGGACACATATGCAAATATGATGCATATCAGTACCCGGGCTCTTTTTTGGTGATTCCTAAGCGGCCACCATAATTGGTGTTGATTGAGACTAATGCAGGTCTCTTTTTTCCCACCCCACAATGCTGCTGCTCTGATTCTTTGAATTTAACTGGCTTAATTGATAACATTTTGATTTTTGATGTGTTCTTGCAACCAGAATCTTAATGACCTGGATAATTATGAAAAGAAATTGCTGCTTCAATGTAGATTTCTGTGTGTGTTTGTGTGTAATTGTTTGTATGGGAAATACTTGGTTCAAAAATACATTTAGGGAAATGTTAATAGTAATGTTTCATTTCTTATCTTGCTAACATGGATTTAAATATTATGTTATGACTTTTTGTTTCACCTGTGTATTTGCTTACTGTTCCTCTGAGTTACTTTGAGCGTCGGTAGGAAAAGTGTAAGTAATCTGAGTGCCAAGTGCCTCAAGTCATCTTTGTAGTCACGCAATAAAGATGATCCACCAATTTGGACGGCTTTAAAAGGGGGTTGGATAAATTCCTGGAGGAGAAGGCTATCATTGGCTACTAGTCTTGATGTTTATGTGCTACCTCTAGTATCAGAAGCAGTAAGCCTGTATACACCAGTTGCTGGGGAACATGGGTGGGAGTGTCTGCTTGTGAGCCCCTGGCCGATGGCTGGTTGGCCACTGTGGGAACAGAGTGCTGGACTAGATGGACCTTTCGTCTGATCCAGCAGAGCTCTTATGTTCGTATGTGTCAGGATCAGTACTATTGCTGAGTGCTTACAGGACCCAGGTCCTCACTCAAAGGGCTGCTCTGCTGCAGAGTGCTAGCAGAACCCAGGCCCTGGCCAGCAGCATTCCATGGTGGGTTAATTCAGTGCAGCTGGGAGCAGCTAGAGCCAGGGCTATTTAGGACCAACGTCGTGGCTCCAGCTTTTGCCACAGCAACACCGTTTCTGTGGTGCTCAGCTCCTGTTCACCTTGTTTCCTGATGCCTTGTTTGTTCCTGACCTTGGACTGCTCTCTGGACTACGCTACTGCTCTTGCCTCTGCCTTGCCTTGTTTGTTCAGACCTTGGACTGTGCCCTGAACCACGCCCTGGCTTCTGGGCTCAGGTTTGACCTTGCTTTTTGAACCCTTGTTCGGCCCTGGACTTGCTACTATCACTGGCCCTGTTGGACTCTGGTCTCCACCACCTGGTTGCCCCTGGAACCTCGCCCCTGCCTCTTGCTCCCGCCACGTCATGGTTGTACAAGTAAACCGGTCTATCCCAAGACAGCTTGTGTGTGTTAGTCTCTGTACACCTTCACTCTCCAGGGTCCCAGGACCCAGCCTGCGCTCCCAGCCACCCATGCCCTGGACTGTTACAGTATGTTCTAAATAATATTATTATGCAAGGCAGAGCCGGGCTAGTCATGCTTTGGGGTACAGATATTATCTACATACAACAACACAGAGCCAAGTTCTCTACTCAAAGTGGCATAGTACTAATTAGATTACAAGAGGCTACTTTTGATGAATACTCTATGATAGGAAATTGCAATGAAAAGGGGTGCTAGCTGACCGTATGTATCCTGAGTAGTAGCTTTTTCTAATCCCACCCTCAGGAAGGGTCTTCCCTAGGGACCTCTTTTTCTAATCCCACCCTCAGGAAGGGTCTTCCCTAGGGACCTCTTTTTAGGCAGCCAACCTTTTAGAATGTCACACATCCAGAAGTTGCTTCTCCTTCCTCAGGTCTGTCACTCCCAGTTCCTCCCCCACTATAAGAACTGGTGTTACCACAGATGGAGAGATGTCTCTCTGGCTTTGATCCAACTGATCAGCCAACATCTGAAAGAGTCCCTTCTCCCGTTGTGTCTCTGCTCTATCTCCTGCAACCTTAATAAGCCCACCATCTCTTTCTCATCTGGCACTGAATCTGTTCCCATGCTTTTCTTTTCTGGAGAGCTTCTGCAGAGTGCTTCTCCTTACATCAATGATGATGAGTCAACCTCATTGTTCCCATACCAATTCTTTTCCTTAAATCTCCCCCAGCCTTCCCATGTTGCTGTTAGCCACAAAGGGGGGAACTCTATAGACTTACAGGACAATCCCATAAAGACCTGCATTTACATCAGAAGAACCAGGCTCCAAAATATAGGATAGCAGGCCAGGGCTAACATGATTTACACAGTGACCCATTGAATTCAGTAGAAGGTTTTCCCATACACCATGGCCCTCATCCTAATCATCTGTTAGGGATGCTTTAGGGTGGATCCCTGCATTGAGCAGGGGGTTGGACTCAATGGCCTTGTAGGCCCCTTCCAACTCTGCTGTTTTATGATTCTAATCGAGGTCTCTGAAGCTCCTTTTCTGAGAATGGAAAAGATGTTAGGGGCTTCAAATATGAAGGGTGACAAAAAAAATATCCACCCCTAGAAAAGGTGTGACAGGGTGCCAGAGAAATCCATTCCTAGAAAAGAAATTCAAATGACACTTCTTTATCTGGATTTCTACCCCATTTTAGTTTTCAGCACCATGCACTTGGAAGCCATTATATACACAGTAGCTTTCAGCCTAACTTTTGAATAAGTAAAATTGGAATTTGAGTGAGTAACAGTGATGACTTAACTAAAAACAACAATAACAGCACAGTCTTATGCATGTTTACTCAGAAGTACGACCCATTGAATTTAATGGGATTTACTCCATGGAAAGTGAGTATAGGATTGCAACCTTGGTGTGCTACATGATCATAGAATCATAGAATAGCAGAGTTGGAAGGGGCCTACAAGGCCATCGAGTCCAACCCCCTGCTCAATGCAGGAATCCACCCTAAAGCATCCCTGACAGATGGTTGTCCAGCTGCCTCTTGAAGGCCTCTAGTGTGGGAGAGCCCACAACCTCACCAGGCAACTGATTCCATTGTCGTACTGCTCTAACAGTCAGGAAGTTTTTCCTGATGTCCAGCTGGAATCTGGCTTCCTTTAACTTGAGCCCGTTATTCCATGTCCTGCGCTCTGGGAGGATTGAGAAGAGATCCTGGCCCTCCTCTCTAGACTTGGCCCTCCTCTCTAGACCCCTCAATCTTCTGTTCTCCAGGCTAAACATGCTCAGTTCTTTCAGTCTCTCTTGAAGGCAAATCTCTAAATAAAAGTAATATTTGTGCAACACCCAAAAGGTATCTAAGGTGGCCTAGCTGCCCAAATGCTTATTGTACTGAGGAAGTTACTGGATTCTATCAAAGGTAGACACCAGAAATATTTACAAGTTATTTCAATCAATCAATCAATTGACAACAAAACACTAGACAACCTTCTCTATAGGCCGCATTCATTATTTCTCTGTAGCCATTAGGAGTAGAGAGCTGAGTGTGCATGAATTCATAGAGAATTAATGGGCCACATCTGAAAAAGATAACGGCTTGGCCGTGGAGGACAGAAGTGCCGGGGGTGGTGGTGGTGGGGAAGCAGAGCCTGCAAGGGAGAAGATAGAATGCCGAGGAAAGATTAGAAAGGAGAATGCTGCAACATATATTGTGAGCAGCAAACAAGTTAGTTAAGACATATCATCTAACATTTCTATAGTGCTTTCATTTCCCAAGGACCTTGATAAAGGAGTAGAAAAATTGCTGAAGTCCGGGCCTTAAATACCTGCCTTAATGGACAGCGGCACAAACTATGTGCAGTTTGTACTTTGATGAACAGAACTATGTGAAGGGGATCATGTTCCAGGAGGGAAGCAATTAGTCAGAGGACCGTGGAAGCCTGGGGCCCAGTTCATAGGTTACCTTTGTTGTGCGGGAGGAGTCTGAGCCCATTTCTCTCTGCCAAGAAATAGAAACTGTGTGGTACAGGAACGGGGACAAAGTTACTTTCCATGCCATGGAGATGAATAGGCACAATTTCAGAAATAATTATAATAGAAATAGAAATCCAGTGCATCTCACCATAGTGGTGAGGACTGGCCAGGTGAGCCATGTGCCTGCTGAGGCTGCTATTCAGGTGGATGAGTAATTTCAAAACACCTCTCTACCTCCTTACAGGTTTGTTTGGTTGTTTTTACTTATATCAGACTTGGGCCATAGCTAGACCTACGGTTTATCCCAGGATTGTCCTGGGGTCAAACCTGTTCATCTAAGTGCCACATAGGGCACCCAGCACTCAGGCAGGGATGGACCCGGGATGATCCTGGGATAAACCTTAGGTCTAGCTATGGCCTTGGTCTGGCTATTAGTCCTGATGGCTATGTTCTACCACCAGCACTAGAGGCAGTATGCCTATGTACTCCAGTTGCTGGGGTACATGGGCAGGAGGGTGCTGTTGCACTCATGTCCTGGTTGTAGTTTGTTTGTTTATTATTGCATTTATATCCCACCTTTTTCTCCTCCAAGGAACCCAAGGCAGCATACCTAATCCTCCTCCTCCTCTCCACTTTATCCTCACAACAACAACTCTGTGAGGTAGGTTGGGCTGAGAGTTTGTGACTGCCCCAAAGTCACCCAGTGGGTTTCCATGGCTGAGTGGGGACTAGAACCCAGATCACCTGACTCCCAGTTCAACACCTTAGCCACTACACCACACTGGCTCTCCCATGGGCAGCTGGTTGGTTACTGTGTGAACGGAAGGCTGGACTAGATGGACCCTTAATCTGATCCAGCATGGCTGTTCTTACTAGGGATGGGCAAACTCATTTGGGTCCATCTCTTCGGATGCTCACTGTGCCACTGCCACCACCATATGCCCCTGCTCACACACTGCAAGAGCCTCCATGTGCAATTTCCGGAGCCTCCATTGTGCATGACAATAGATGCTCTGGAAAATATGTAATTCCCCTGCTGCGTAAATGAGGCCTTTATGGGTACCATTTACATGAACAGGGACATCACATAATTTCTGGAGCCTCCATTATGTGCAATGGAGGTTCCAGATGAGGGTGGACGGCTCGCAGAAGTGTGTCAGGCCATGCGAGCATTCGACCCACAGACCCACAAACTGTGGCTCCAAACTGTGTCCAGAGGTCCGACCAAGGGGAGTCCATTGGACTCCCAGGCCCAGTTGGGCACCCTCAACATCCTTACTGTTAACCCAAGAATCTGCCATAATAGGAATTAAGCCAAAGCATGATTCTGGTATTCTTGGCCATCCCCTTTACCTACAGTAAGTTATTTGTAGTGGAGCAGGGGAATGAATGAATGAATGTGGCTTAAAGGCTGCATTGGGTTCTGAGGCTTACATACTGCTATTGTCCTGAGACCTAAACTGGTCTTCATCCAAGTCTAGATTACTTTTCTTGATGTCCAACTGAGAAATGAATCCGATGATTTCAAAGCAGATTATAAGGAGCTCTCCATATCTAGGAAAATGGCACAATAGATGGGAACAGCTAGCAGAAAATTATCAGAGCTTTGTTCGTGTCTCTCCGTATTTTGTGCTCAGGTATTTTTACCAAGGCACAATACATGGTTGTATCCAAAGTCAGTCCTACTTAGGGTAGAACCATTGAAATGAATGGGTCTTAAGTGAGACTGACATTGAATACAATCCATAGAGTGCCGGGTCCTCCAAAGGATCATGAACACACCTTCTCTCAAAGGTTTAAGGGGTAGTTTTATACTGAAGCAAATTATTGGTTCATCTACCTCAGCGTTATCTAATGGGAGCTCTCCAGGATTTGAGGTGTGACATTTCCCAGCCCTACCTACAGGTGTCAGGGATGGAACCTGGACCATCTGCATGCAAGGAGCGATGGACCATCCAAGCATATTTTCCAAAGGATGGGAGAGCTACAGAGAAAGCCCTTAATAGTTAAAGTCGGTACACAGCTGGTGATTTTAACAGGACACTCTTGATCAATTTTAATTGTTGAAATGGGACACAGGTGGAGGTAGTCTCAAGATATGCTGAGCCTAAGCAGTTTAGGGATTTATAAGTTGTGGCCTCTACCCCGGAATTATGCCCAGAAGGCCATAAGAAGAGATTCTGCAGCATTATAAAGGTATGACATTTTAATTACTTTTCTGCATCCTTTTCTCCATATGGAGACAAATGCCCTGATAAAGCAGAGGCCGCTCTATGAAGGCCTTTCTTTTATTTGTTCTCTGGTTCAGGCCATTAGCTAGTGCAGCTGGCCAGGACTGATTTGTAGTCACATCGGGAATGCCCTGCAGGAAGAGACCAATGGCCCGTCAAATGGTGTCCCCCTGCCTCATCCCAAAGCGGCCGCTGCCAAACGTTGCAGAGAAAGTTGTAAAACCACCATAATGAATCTAATTGCTCAGCATGACGCCCGAGGGAATCGTCCTTCCATGGCTTCCAGGGGGCTTCCAGGGATATACTCGGAACAGGAATGGATTGCTCTCATAATCATTTCCTAATGCTTATTAACACCTGGTGCTGCTTTCATTTGTACCATAGTTCTACCCTTATAAAGTGCATATGGGACTGTCTTGGCCCAATACACGCCATTGTAAAAGAGTGGATTTCTGCCACCCTTCCACCTAGAACCTGCTATGATTATTATTCACAGGATAGATTTGGTGCAAAGTGCACTCCTTACTTTGGTCATGCCCAAAGGCCTGTTCTAAGATGGTAGGTGTGGTGTTACACCCCACAAGTCAGTTCCCAAATGTATGTCTGCAGTTTGTAAGTCTGTGGTTTTTAGAATGTTGGCCTGAGTGGGTGGAGTTAGAATGTCTTGGGAGCGGGAGGAGATATATATAAGGGAATGACTGAGGGGATTGAGGGGGACTTTTTAGGTACTCTTGGAGTCTTTAGTGCTCTCTGTGTTTAGGGTACTTAAGTTCTGGGAAATCTGAGGTTCAGGGTAGAGAGTGGTGTCTTTGGAGTGTCGTGTGCACATAGTTGATGTATATTAATCAATACAGATAATAAAGAAAGCTCAAGAGTCATGTGAGGGAAAGGAAAGCGTGTATGTGAATCAACCAAAATCTTACTAGGAAAGAGAACCTTGATGGCCACTTCTGTGCTTCCTCTGGTAGAAGGTCCCAGTGTTTAGGGGGCACTGTTGTAAAGGCCAAGCCACTACTGTGTGGATTGACAGCAAAGATGAACTCCATTGTGCCCTCCCAATGCCACCCCCATTGCAATGGGTGTCCCCAGCTCCTGTCACTTAAGCATCAGACCATTAGTCCATATAACCCAACACTGCTGACACCAACCGGCAGCTGATCTCACACAGCTATTTTCCAGCCCTTTCCAGGGATGCCAGGAATTGAGAATGGGACTGCGTGGTACAGAACACGGTGACTTTTTATTTTAATATAGGAATCTGCTTTATATTAAGATAGACGATTGGCCTGCCTGGCCCAGTATTGTCAACACTGACTGGCAGCACCTGTCCCGGCCAGGGTTTCAGGCAAGATTTTTTTTCCACCCTCTCTGGTGATACCTGGGACTGAATCTGGGACCATCTGCAACATCCTTTCTGTCCTCCATGCTATAATTAACTACTATCTGTGTATAGGTGTATGTGTTTGGGGGGAGGAGTTCCTTGCACATAGCAGGCTAGCGGAGGAGAAGGAAGAGGTGGCGATACTGGCACTGTAGAGGGTGAAGTGGAAGTGGCAGTGTGGCTGGGAAGGAGGAAGGGTCAGTGGGGAGGAGGTAGTGCCAGTCCTGAGCATGGATCAGTGTACAGTGCCAATTGGTCAGATTTCAACAGGCGTGTGGCTTCAGATGGCTCTGATCCAATAGAGGCTGGTTCCTCCTATGTCAGTGAGGTGGTGAGTCCATTCTGGGTTTCAGCCTGAACCAGTCAGAAGGAGCTGTCCAAGGTGCTGAGCCATTTTGGAGAGAGGGTTTAGTACCTTTTGACAGCTTTTTCAGAGTTCTCACTGATTCTGACCGAAACCCAGAGCGGTTTTACTAGCCCACTAACATAGGAGCCACCAGCCTCCAGTGTTCTGATCACAAACAGTTTTGAAACTCCGCAGAGTTTCAGAAATGGCTTGACTTGCAACTTGCAGAGCCCCTGTTTGTAAAAGAAAGAAAAATCTCCCAAACGTCCTTGAGTATGTGCAACTGGCCATATGGTTCCTAGGATCCCAGTATCCTGTCTCACAGCTAAGTGCCTGGAGATGCAAACTGTAGTGCTTAATTCTCCCCAGTGGATTTCCTATGAAGAAGACCTGATCTTTAAAATGCGTCAGGGATTTCTTTCTTTCTTTTGTGCTAAAAACACTTTGAGCACCTCAAGGGATTTGATCATTGGTTGTCTTTGGGGTATTGTGGTGTCATTAAGGGTGTTCATACACTGGGCCTGTTCAGATGACACATCTAAGCCAGGATTAGGCCACTAACCCTTTTGCAGGAAATGGTTAGTGAGCATGGTTATGTAGCCACCATGGTTACGAATGGTTCACATGACATAGAATCATAGAATAGCAGAGTTGGAAGGGGCCTACAAGGCCATCGAGTCCAACTCCCTGCTCAATGCAGGAATCCACCCTAAACCATCCCTGACAGATGGTTGTCCAGCTGCCTCTTGAAGGACTCTAGTGTGGGAGAGCACACAACCTCCCTAGGTAACTGATTCCATTGTCGTACTGCTCTAACAGTCAAGAAGTTTTTCCTGATGTCCAGCTGGAATCTGGCTTCCTTTAACTTGAGCCCATTATTCCATGTCCTGCACTCTGGGAGGATCGAGAAGAGATCCTGGCCCTCCTCTGTGTGACAACCTTTTAAGTATTTGAAGAGTGATATCATGTCTCCCCTCAATCTTCTCTTCTCCAGGCTAAACATGCCCGGTTCTTTCAGTCTCTCCTCATAGGGCTTTGTTTCCAGACCCCTGATCATCCTGGTTGCCCTCCTCTGAACACGCTCCACCTTGTCTGCTAAATCGTGGTTCACACCACACGCTAAGCCGTAACATTTAGCTCAAAATACTTCACCACCATGGCTTAGTGTGTCATCAGAACAAGGTCAAAGTCCCAACGGAGGATAACAAGATTTGTTCCTGCTGTCCCTGCTTCCTCCTGTTGCTGCACATTTGGCTCCAGTGAGATGTGAAGGGGCCCCAAAGTTGTCTGTCGGACCTCCAAGTGATCAAGAAGAGGGGAGATTTGGGGCTAATGCAGGCTGTGCCGCCTCCCAAGAAATCAACCCGCCCTGCAATTAGGTTTGAAAAGAAATCTTTTATTGTAACTAATGGAAGGCTTTGTGTGTGTGTGTGTGTGTGTGTGTGTGTGTGTGTGCGAGAGAGAGAGAGAGAGAGAGAGAGAGAGAGAGAGAGAATAAATGACTGGGTCCAAGCATGTTACCTTTGGATGCAGTGCCGGTATCAAGGGTTGGCATAGCCAGGCACCAGCCATTGGCCCCCATCCCAGCAGGGGCCCACGCACAAGAGCTTCCTGGACTTGCTCCTCCTCTTCCTCATTGCTACCTGCTTGTTCAGCTGACTCTGACGCATACAAAGAGGTGATAAGGAGGCACAACGGGTGCCTTTGCTCACCTGTGCACTGGCGCTCTGCCTACCAAAAATCATAGAATCATAGAATAGCAGAGTTGGAAGGGGCCTACAAGGCCATCGAGTCCAACCCCCCTTGCAAGGAAGCAAGAGGTAGCAATGAGGAACATGAGGACCAATGGCAGTAAGAAGGTAGATTGACTGAGGGAAGAGGCCTATTCAGAAGGGTGGCCACATGGAAAGGAGGACAGGGCTCCTGTATCTTTAACAGTTGAGAAAAGGAAATTTCAGCAGGTGTCCTTTGAATGCATGCAGCACCTGGTGAAATCCCCTCTTCATCACAACAGTTAAAGCTGTTAAGGATATAGGAGGCCTGCCCTCCTTTCCGTAGGGTCACCCTAAATTCAGGGTATCCTGTCCAACAATAGAGATGTCCAGATTTTGTTAAATCTGTTCTGCATATGTTTCATGGATTGTGCAGTGTCGTTTGTTCTGGCATCCATTCACAGATGGATTCGATCACACACACCCCGCCCCTGTTATGCAGAAAAATACAAAAATAATTCCATAAGGAAGTTTGCAACAATTTACATAATTTATGTTAGTACATAACATTTAGCGTAATGTCCCCCATTCCATTCAGCTTTTCCCCGCATATCCTTTTCAGCGTGGCGTATGTCTCAGCAGAAACTTGTATATTTTCCTGCAAATGTATTAGTATACAAAGTAAAATAAAAATCCAGAAGTCCGCAGACTTCACGCAGCCGAGGGAGGCTGGTCTGCAGCGGATTCCACACACTGGACTCTTAGAAATAGCTTCGGCTATTAGGCGATGAGTCAATTTCAAATTTCTACAGCTTCTGTTCCCAATGGCCCTCAAAAAATTGGAACTGGCATTGTATGGATGTGTATGAATGTATGAGTATGTGTCTGTGTATGAGAGAAAGTTTTGGAGCTGGCTCCACCTTGTTTGTGGGAGGGGGGGAACCACCATATCATGTCCCCCTGGAAGGTTAGTCACAAGGGAATGTGTCCCACCCATGATTTAAAGCCAACTACAGTCTGCCCGTCTATTCTTTGAGCTGCAGGCTACCGCCAAGCAAACCTTGCTAATTGAATTGGAGTGGTGCTGCATTACAGAACAGTTTGATGATGCAGATGAACTCACTAGAGTTCATCCGAGCTGTCTGCCAGATGTGAACCCCAGTCTCCTGGGAGGAGCCGTGGAGTGCATTAACTTTGTCTCAAAAACAACAACAACCCATGCAGACTGGATCGCTCCTCAGCCATGTGAAAGAGCTTTCGCATCCATCTCTTTAAGATGCTTATCATCTACAACTGAAGCACCATTCCAAGAGGCTCTAGGGACACACGCAGGACAACACAGGCCTCTGCCTCTTCGATTTTGGAAGCGAGAAAATGTCTACTTCACGGATAAGCAGCCGAGAGAGGAGATAATGCTCCATTTTATAGAATACTGTAATCAAGCAGAATTCTCTGAATGAAAATGCTTCCAATTAAGAAAAAACTTCTGCATGCAAAAGCATTAGCAGATGTTCTTTGGATCTGCAGAACAGAATTATTCTGTATGGCCAGATCAGTCTTGTAGGACACATCTGTGGCCGTATAGAAGAATTCTGATCAAATGCTTCCAGAAATCACCATGTTAACAACAAGAAATGAATTGCTTTAGAGGTAGAATACAATGTGGGTTTAAAATTCTTGCCCTGACTTTTGAATCTCCCCACCTGTATTTCTGGCCAACTCTTTGTTGATACATGCTGAACAACTATCATCATAAGCAATGAAATCGGTCTATCTACTTGGTATTTATTTATTTATTAAGAGGATTTATACCACACTAGTCCAGGCAGCTGTCTCTCATACTGGCTGAAATATCCTGCCCTGAGATCCTTGTGATATAGGACAGGATACAAATGTTGTAATAAAATAAAATCAAAACAATATAACACTGCAATCAAATCCATAGTATCATAGAATGGTAGAGTTGGAAGGGGCCTATAAGGCCATCGAGTCCAACCCCCTGCTCAATGCAGGAATCCACCCTACAGCATACTTGACAGATGGTTGTCCATCTGCCTCTTGAAGGCCTCTAGCGTGAGAGGGCTCACAACACCCCCTAGGTAACTGGTTCCATTGTCAGGAAGTTTCTTTCCTGATGTCCAGCCAGAATCTGGCTTCCTGTAAGTTGAGGCCATTATTCCGTGGGATGATCAAGAAGAGATTCTGGCCCTCCTCTATGTGACAATGATGGATTTTTACCAAAAGCTCTAATGAGCCTGGGCAAATAAAGTCTTTGCCTGGCACCAAAAATTCCAAGCAAACCATCCTGTGGAGCAAATTCCAAAGTTAAGGTCCACAACAAGACATTTATTGCAATGAGCACCCCATTTCATATTTCAGTCCTATAAAAGGTCCCAACGAGAATAATGCTGTGTCACAATGCAGTGTCATCCCCAGAGGCATTGTGGAGGGAAAAGGGGGGACACACACACACACACACACACACACACACACACACACACACACACACACACACGAGAGAGAGAGAGAGAGAGAGAGAGAGAGAGAGAGAGAGAGAGAGAGAGAGAGAGAGAGAGAGAGAGAGAGAGATTCTACCCTCTGCTATCTTGCCCCCAGTAAAAATTAACAGGATTTCCATGAGGCCCCTTTTCACACATGCACACATGTCCCGTACAAGTGCCAAAACAGAGAGCAAGCTAAATATTTCAGCTCTGCTCCAACTTTTTGTTCAAAAAGAAAAGGGTGACAGTTTGACCTATACAGTTAGCATTGCAATGGGCATTAATTATGAGACAGAGAAAAGTAACCCCAACAAATGTTGTTGAAATGCCCTGCAATTTAATCTTGAATATATTCAAGAGCAGGCCTTTAAGCATTCCTAAGATCTGCACAACGAGACCAAAGGTACTATGTGGGCCTCACCAGCCTCCTTCAAGGCAGAACTTCACAGTGGGGCTTCTTCTGGAGGTAGGAGGCCCCAATAAGTTCCTTTCTCAGTACACCCTAATCTCAAGAATACTTTCTTGGGGAAATGATTCCTATTTCTGGTCTATGTTGACTCTAGTGCTGTAGTGATAGTTTTTGAAGTGTAGGTGTTCATCATAAGAAGAGCCATGCTGGATCCGACGAAGGATACATCTAATCCAGCATTCCGTTAAAACAGTGGACAACCAGTTGTTGACTTGGAGACAGCATTCTCCTAGTCATGTTTCCCACCAACTGATGTATATAGGCTTACTGCCTCAGATACTGAAGGTAGGACTTAGCCATCAAGACTAGTCGCCACTGATAGCCTTCTCCTCCAGGAATTTATCCATCCCCTTTTTAAAGCCATCCAAATTGGTGGCCATCACCACACCTTGTGGTAGCGAAATCCATAGTTTAACTATGTGCTGGGTGAAGACGTCCTTCCTTTGATCAGTCCTGAATTCCCCAGCCAGCCATCATGACAGTCCCCACAGCCATGCCCCCAAGGAGAGTCCAAAAAGGGCAAGCTGCTGTGTTGAGACATATCAAGAAACTAGTTCTAGCCATTTCCATCAGCCCCAGGAGGAGGTCTTTTGTAAAGCCAACCGGTCTATATTATCCATTCATGACCAAGCCACGCCAAGATACTTTGCATTGCAAAGTTAATATTTTCCATTAATATGATCTCTGGTGACTCTGCAAATCAGTGAGTATGTTTGGAATAAGTATTTAGGCATAGGTGTGCACAAGGGGTGTGCTGGATGTGCCATTGAGTAGGGATCCATAGGGGAATCCAAAAACAGTAGGAACGGTCCTCCGACTGCCTTCTGGCTGCTGAGTAGGGCGTCAGTGCCTACCGTATTTAATAAATGAATAACAATAATGTCCTTTATGATTGATATTCAATAAATGTTCACCTTTAAATTAAAAAATTCTCTGGGTGCACATCCTAATGAAATGTGCTGCGCACACTTATGTACTTAGGGATAAGGTCAGTTCATGCATTGCTCTTTTGTAATTTAGCAATCTCAAGGGCACAACCCTATGCATGTTTAGATGTGGGGGGGGGAGTCCTACAACTCCCAGAATTCCCCAGCCAGCATGCCGGGAGTCGTAGGGCTTCTTCTTTTTCTATCGAAACATGTACAGAATTGAGACTTAAATTAGTTTATTTTTTTTAAAAAAATCCTGCCTTCTTGTGCCGCATGTCCCTTCACTTCCCTACTGATGTCACTTCCTGTGGTCTCCATGTTATGTGCTCCCCTTGCTCTGTATCCAGCGTGTCCATTTCTCCTTCCTACTTCACATTCAGCTTCAGGGAATATGGCCCCACACGCACCCAATCCCGCCCTGCCCTGCCTGCTCCCTCTTTCTCATTCTTCACATGACAGTCACTGAGGCTGTTGTCATTATTGTTCATCTGTCAGAAGATGTATAGCTTGGGCATATTATCAAACAAAGTCACACTAACGGCATAACACGGCAATACATTATCAGAGGAATGTTGCTTTTGATGATGTATTGCTGCAATACATCAGAGGGGTGCCAAGAAGAAGAAAGGCTCTCCTCGTAGACATGCACATAAATGTAAACTAAATAGGGATGGAGCTTTGGAGAGTGCAAATTGGACAGCTAGGTGGGGTTCGGCTCCATTTTACAAGCTTCTGTGCCCCGTTCCACCAGTAACTTTGCCACTGTCCAGTGCTGTTCAGGTTCAAGTGGGATTACATGTGGTAAAGGGTGAACTGTCGTTCAGCCTGATCACATAATCTTTAGTGTGAGACATAAAGTGGTGCAAGGATGAGGAGCACGTACATTTGGGTCAACACAGTGTAAAGAGCTGTGTTGTTGCAGAAGTGTGGTAAAACAAAGGCCAAGGTGGCTACAACTGGGTGCAAAGCAGCTAAAGCAATGCAGCTCTACCGTGCAAGGTTTTGCACCCACAGATCTGATGGATGGAGGGGCACCGCTAACACTAAAGGAAGAAAAGGAACCTCTCATGCAAGCACTGAGTCACTACAGACTCTTGGAGGGATGCCAGCTTTTGCTGACGTTTTCTTGGCAGGCCTTATAGCGGGGTGGTTTGCCATTGCCTTCCCTGGCCATTATTACCTTTCCCCCAGCTACCTGGGTACTCATTTTACCGACCTTGGGAGGATGGAAGGCTGAGTCGACCTGAGCTGGCTGCCTGAAACCAGCTTCCGCTGGGATCAAACTCAGGCCGTGGGGAGAGTTTCAGCTGCAGAAACTGCTGCTTTGCCACTCTGCGTCACACGAGGCTCTAATAACACTAAACTACATACTTATGTATATCGACATAAGCAGACAAACCCATTGAACCTGAGCAACATTGCAACCATGAGATGCATGTTAATGTAGAAACAGTGGTCCCAAGGACCTCATAGACCAGGAGCAAGGGATCTCTGGGCCTCCAAATGTCGCTGGAGTACAACTCCTGACAATAGGCCATGCTAGCTGGGGCTGATGGGAGTTGGAGTTCAACAACATGGAGAGAGCGACAGGTTTCCCCCCTTGACAACAAACCACATTTGACAGCCTCAGTAAGGCCTTTGCTAGACCTACCGGTAAGTTCGCAATGTAGGAGGAGAGATCCCACGATGCGAGTATCGCAGGTTGTCGCCCTCATTTACACTTCAGGCAAGGTGACCTCAACAAGAGAGCCATCGCGCCCACCATTTTTTTAACTTTTAAAGGGCCGGCTGCGCACGAGTGCATGAGCGATGAAAAGTAAGTGTGGTTTTTTTTTAAAAAAAAATGATTTCTCCACTCCCCCACCCTGCGCCTCGTGCGCAGCTCCTGGCTCCGCACAAGTAATCACACAGAGCCGGGGTCAAGCTGTGAAAATGGGCCACACCTTCCACGATCCCAGGCTCAGCCTGGGACCATGGAAAAAGTGAGCCCAAAGGGTAGGGCTATATCCCGGGGCCAGGGAGGGTTGATCCCTGCCTGAGCCTGGGATCCCCTGTGCGTTATCTGGACGCACAGGGAGGATCCTGGGTATCACCCTGGGATATAGCCTGGTCTAGCAAAGGCCTGAATCACAGGATGCCAACTGAAAACAGGATTAGCCCCCATATGCAGTAGAGGTGTTCTTCAGTAGGCCTAGGACTGGGTTGCCATCCTGTCCAATGGATGGCACATGATCTCTGGCCAGGGGACTCTGGATAAAATCATGAGGTGATAGTAAAGAGAAGATTGTGCACGATGAAAAGTAACCTGCCTTTTAAAATGCAACACATGGCCAGCCGAAGAGCAACAAGCAAACCCACATCTTGTTCTTTGAACATACCTGGCCTCTGCTCCAGTTTTACTGGCATGAAATCAGTCAGGGAGAAAAGGGTGAAATAGGAGGCCAGAATGGGGCTGCTAACCATGAAGGTAGGAGTAAGATGTTGTTTTGAAAAAGTAAAGTGGAAGTTAGCTTCCTGAAAGTAGTTGTGGAAATATCATATAGAACATTGCATGCTAAGGAAATACAGCTTCAAACATGTGGATTTGCCCCTTTGTGTAGGGTGACCCTATGGAAAGGAGGACAGAGCTCCTGTATCTTTTAACAGTTATACAGAAAGGGGAATTTCAGCAGGTGTCGTTTGTATGCATGCAGCACTTGGTGAAATGCCCTCTTCATCACAACAGTAAAAGCTGCATGAGCCCTGCCCACTTTTGTATCTGGTGAAGAGGGCAGGGCTCCTGCAACTTTCACTGTTGTGTTGAAGTGGGAATTTCACCAGGGGCTGCATGCATACAAACGACACCTGCAGAAATTCCCTTTTCTCTACAACTGTTAAAGATACAGGAGCCCTGTCCTCTTTTCCTACCTTTGTGCAAACTGGAATCCCAACATAGTTGACCACCCAAATTCCCATAATAGCAGAGGTGTTCACCCAAGTGGCTGAATAAAGCAGACTGAATCCAGAAAGTGAAAGGCCTGGCAAAATTTCCTGCATCATAAATAGTTAAGTTAGGGGTACCATATGAAAAGGAGGACAGAGCTCCTGCATCTTTAACAGTTGTATAGCCAAGGGAATTTCAGCAGGTGTCACTTGTATATATGAAGAACCTGGTGAAATTCCCTCTTCATCACAACAGATAAAGCTGCAGGAGCTATACTAGAATGGCCAGATTTAAAAGAGGGCAGGGCTCCTGCAGCTTTAACTGTTGTGATGAAGAGGGAATTTCACCAGGTTCTCCATATATACAAATGACACCTGCTGAAATTCCTTTTTCAATACAACTGTTAAAGACACAAGAGCCCTGTCCTCCTTTTCATAGGGTCACCTTAGATAAGTCATCATTATTATTATTAATAATAATAATATCCTGCCTTTTTCCCAGTACTAGCTAGGTGGCCAGAAGACCTTAAGATGTTTGGGAAAGGCCCTTCTTTCGATACTGCCACCTTCAGATGTTTGTTTGGTGGGGATGCAAGAGAAGGCCTTTTCGGTATCCATGGAACTCCCTGCCTATCATCGCGTAAGGCTTGGTCCCTCTCTGCTGTCCTTCCACAGGCAGGCAAAAAACATTTTGTGCAAGCAGCCCTTTGTCATATAAGCAGGTGTGTTAGGTTGGGTGCTGTTTTTTATTCTGTTATTGCTGTGTTATTGAATTTTAATGCATTGTTTCATTATGGTTTTAATCAAGTTTTATTTATGATTGTAAGCTGCCTTGAGTGCCATTTTTCTTGGTAGAAAAATGGGGTATAAATAAATAAAGTAGAAAACAGAAGAGCAAATCAGGCCAGTTTTCTCAGAGAACGAAACCATTACTACTACAGGACATACTGAATATACTAGTCTTTTTTTATACAGAAGAAACCCAGGCTAAAAAGGAAGTTTATTTGGCTCCACCTAGCTGCTGGGCAACACACAAACTCACACTTGTGTCCCTTGTTTGCCTCCCAAGTTCTCTGATGCATCCAGAGCTGTTATTAGCTTTGCACCCTGTATGGGCTTTGCTATCATGCCTAGTAATTGCTTTGAAAACTCCAAGAACAAATTAAATCTTTAGTTTGCACCCCTTTTTGCTGTGATCCCTTGCCATCACTGATTCAGCAAGAGGCCCATTTTGGAGATGCTACCCTCTTGATGGTTAGGCAGCTGGGTTTACCCACAAACTGGTCTTCCAGGGGAACCCAACCCTGCCATCTACCAAAGCCATTGTGTGGGAGCCGCCTCCTGTGCAAGAATCCCATAAGTTGATCATTTTAAAGGATTTGAATATCCAGAGGAAAAACTTAACGAAGCAGTGTATTACAGTGATGTTTTGTATTTATCGTTGCCCTTGCTAGCCCAACAGCAAGATCAAAGCAAGGAGGGAAGAGCTGCGATGAATGCTGATAAGGTGTTCTTTCATTGATCACCCACTTCAGATATTTCATCTCCAACATCTTCTGCCACTCCCAAAGCAGATCCATCAATTTTAACACCACTGTTCTGTTTTCCCAGTAGAATGGATTAGCTCTAAAACAGAGATCTAATTGCAGGTATCCATCTCAAGGCAAGGAGCTGACCCAAATTTGGCTTATTTATTACCGGATTCATTTTACCAGGCTGCGTTTGCTTAGAGAAAACTACAGTTCTTGGACTTCATGTTTTATTTACTTTAGACAAGGAAAGAGATCAATCTGGAGCTGAGAGAAATCAAAAAAAGGTTGTTCTTTTTTCCCTTTAAAAGAACAACTGAAGTGAAGGATCTGGTTGAATAAAATTGCACCCAGAAGTCAATAGGGAAATAGTGATTGGCTGCATCATACTGGCTGATTGATCTGCAATGATACTAAAACAGCTGTGGGCAACGTGTAGTCCTCCAAATATTTTGGCTCCCATGATTCCTCACTATTGGCTATGAATCTGAACGACCACAAGTTGCTCACCTCTGGTGAAGGTTTGAGGCCTACAGAGGCTAGGTCAGAGCTTTCCAAACTGTGTATGGCGACACATTAGTGTGTCAGCTGCAGTGTGTAGGTGTGTCGCGCGAACATATTACAATTGATGTATGTGTCCGTATCTCTCATAAGGGGTTAGTTTAACCTCCGGTTTGCTAGTAAAACTGAATTACTGTGTCGCGAAATGATGCATGTCTAAAAAGTGTGTCACCAACATGAAAAGTTTGGAAAGCTCTGGGCTAGGTAATAAACTCAGGTCTAAAGGCCTGGAGTTTTCTGTTGAGAGGGGGTATCCATGAGAGAAGTTGTTTCATTTATCCAGTTAAGGTTCATTCCCTGGTTAAGTTTCATTTTTCCAGTTAAGTTTTACTTCCTCAGTGGGAACTTTACTTTTGTTTGGGGCTAAGAGGATATAAAACAGTGAGACAGAACAAAGCCAAAGCCAGAGAAAGACCAGAGCTTATGGAAGGAGAAGAAAGCAGCTTAGGGGAAAAGAACATGCAGTTTTGCAACTTTTATTTTCTTTTAATGCATTTGCATCACACAGTTCTATTGACTAAGGCCTAATCTACACCAAGCAGGATATTGCACTATGAAAGGGGTATGAAAGCAGTATATAAAAGGCAAGAGCTGCACTATTGCTTTATAGTAGTATTGAAGTGTACTGACAACTGTTGGGGGGCATTGACACATATGTATATACCACTTTTATACTGCTATATTCTGCTTGGTGTGGCTCCTGCCTTTTATATACTACTTTCATAGTATAGATCTGGCCTATATGCCTTTAATTGAAATTTGCTCGTTTTACTTTGCTAGTAAATTGTTGTGTTTAACCTAAAGTGTCTAGAGTGTCAGTCACCCCACGTCCATAGGCTAAACCCCATGTTGCTAGGAAGGGCAAGAAGGAAGGTGGGACTTTTAAGGAGGCAGAGATCCTTAAAGAGTTGCTCAGGGGGCTCATCTACACCAAGCAGAATATTCCACTATGAAAGCGGTATGAAAGTGGTATATAAAAGGCAGGAGCCACACTACTGCTTTGAAGTGCGCTGTAGGATCTACACTACTGCTTTATAGTGGTACTGAAGTGCACTGACAACTGTTGGGGCCATGACACATCTGCACTAAGCAGGATATAACACTATGAAAGCGGTATATGGTAGGTGTCAATGGGCCCCAACAGTTGTCAGTGAACTTCATTACCACTATAAAGCAGTAGTATGGCTCCTGCCTTTTATATACTGCTTTCATACCACTTTCAAAGTGGAATATCTTGCTTGGTGTAGATGAGCCCTGAGAGTCTAGGTCATAGTAGGAACAAGGCTGCACAGCTTCTGATCTACCAAGTCCAGCCCACCCCATCCATCATGAACAGCAACCAGCTGGGAAGGTAGGGTCAACAATGCACCTACTTTTGCCCCTAGACTGGAAAATTTCTCAATCAAACTTGTTCAACTCCAGATCACCTCTGGAGAGGAACAGGCCCCGAGGTCGTCCCACCACATGATGACATCGTCACAATGTTCCAAGGCTTAGAGGTCACAGTCTCTGTTGCAGTGATGCCCGAAAACCTGGCTCCCCATCACCATCCACACTCTTTGCAATGTATTTGTGCAGATGTTCCCAACTGATTACTCAAATCATCTTCAGAGGCTTCTCTCTGGCTGCCAGAGTGGCTCCTCCTCTGCACCCTTGCAACCTGGTTGTTCACCCACCTCTCACTCTGGCTTAGACAAGAGAGATGGTGAGAAGGTGGAGCCGTTGATGCCATGGCCTACTTGCTCACTGCCTGTCAAAAGCAAGCAAGCAGGAGAAATGATAAGAAAGAGGATGAGGAGCAAGAACAGCTGGAGACCATGACAACGTGAAGGTAGAGTGGGCCCAATGACTAAGTCTTGACCAAGGGCCTTGAAAAACATGGAGCTGGCACCTCTCCTTTATAAGAGTTTCTGTGATCCAGTTCACCTGCCCCTCACTCTGGCCCAGAAAATGGTGGTGGTCAGAAGGGGAAGCAGCAGATGCCACTGTCCCTCCGATCAAGCAAGTGATAGCAATGGGAGAAAAAGGATGAAGCACAATAGCAACTGGTGACCATGGTGGTGAGAAGATCGGCTCATGAAGGGAAGGGACTCATAGATGGTCTCTTGCCTAAAGGCCCTCAAAACTGTGGAGCCAGGTCTGGGAGATGACCTCTCTTCATGGATGAGACCAACTCTGTAGATCTTCCACACCAGAGGAATCAAGTGTGTGTGTGTGTGTGGTGTGTATGTGTTTATTGGATTGTTTGTTTTGAGGTCCTGGGTCCAATGCATCTCCCCTGTCATGGACCATAGACCATATTGATGGGTCATCACCTGAGCGGAACACATTTTTCAGCCTTCACAATGTAGGGGGAATGGCTGGCTACTTCTCAGCTGTTGCACTCGAGCCTCCAACAACAAAGGACATTAAAAAAAAAAAAAACACGCCACACCAGAGCAGCCAAGAGCATTAGTCAGCCTTGAAATTTGTTATAGAGTTTCTCCCCTGAAAATGCCATTAATGGCCCTAGTAATGCAAGCGACTACTACATCTGTTTGGGTGATTTATTTATCCTTAATGTAATACCGCATTACCTGTCACAAAGGGCAGCCTCATATTTCATCTTAAATGGATCCGCAAGAAAAAATGTTTTTACAGAATCATGAATTGTCGATGGCTTCCTCTGCTGGGACTGACATCTGGAAGTTTAATAGAACAGTATGTTACCTATTTCGTATTTGCATAATGGCCTCTTTGGCATTCTGGGACCGGCTTGCCATTGCTTTCGCTCTCCATGTCAATTAACCTCCATGTCCAGAAGGGAAGGAAGGAATCCTTAGGATACGACCTGAAAAACGTGATTGTGCAAAGCCACCCCGAAATGGATGGGAACGTAACAGCACTGCTGGACTAGTTTTACCTGTGCATGCATTATGTATTTCATTTACGTCCTCTATAATATGATATCTATATATCGTTTCCCCTTATACCCAAGGGGAGTGCAAGACGGTTGATGTTGTTTCACGATTCCATTCATTTTCATTATTAAAGACCTTGTTAGTTTCATGACTCATTCATTCAAACGACATCCCGTGTGATAAAATTCACATTACTCGCGTTTGGTTTGGTTTGCCTTTTCTGCCTGTGTTTATTTACTAGTTATTTATTTTCGCTGCTGCCTGCAGGGCCAGCAACAGCAGGGTTGATTTTCACAGACACCTCATGGCAGTTGCCATTTATTTTCCCAGGATGCCCCCACTGTAGGGTGGTCAGGTGTCCTAATTTACAGAGGACAGTCCTCTATTTGAAGGGCTGTCTAGTCCAAGCCCAGTTTAAAGGTAAAGAACCCTAAGAAAAGAGACTGGGGCTGTGGAGTTACCCATTGTTAGGGAACATATTGAGCAGGCACGCAAGTCACCTGGGCTAGATCTGCACTAGCACTTTTTATCAGTATTGATGTATACTGATAACTATTGGGGCACATTATGCGTTCTGTAAGCTGCTTCTCTACCGTTATTTCCCATGTATTATTTTCTGTATTATCCAAAATAGCACAACAGATATCCTTGCGTGTGCTACAAGATATACCAGCTGCACCCCTTCCTAGAGTCGGAAGACCTAAAGCAGTAGTGCATGCCCTGGTAACTTCGAGGCGTGACTTCTGCAATGCGCTCTACATAGGGCTACCTTTATGCCTAGTCTGGAAACTTCAACTACTTCAAAACATGGCAGCCAGATTGGTCACCGGTACACCTAGGGGTGACCACATCACACCAGTCTTAAAATCTCTTCGCTGACTGCCAATTAGTTTCCGGGCAAAGTATAAAGTGTTGGTTATTACCTTTAAAGCCCTACATGGTTTGGGTCCAGGCTACCTGCGGGATTGCCTTCTCCCGTACAATCCGCCCCCCACACTCAGGTCCTCTGGGAAGAATTTACTCCAGCCAACAAAAAAAAAGGCTGACAACTATTACCCAGAGGACCTTTTCTTCTGCTGCTCCCAGTTTGTGAAATGGCTTGCCAGAAGAGATGTGTCAACTTAACAGTCTTCCAGAATTTTAGAAAGCCATAAACACTGATCTCTTCCGGCAAGCCTACCTGGGCCGGATCTACACTATTGCTTTAAAGCGCTTTATAACAGTTATAAAGCGCTTTAACTGCTTTAAAGCGCTATAAAACAGTTATAAAGTGCTTTAAAGCAATAGTGTAGATCCGGCCCCAGTTGAATTTTAAGATGCCCTTTTTAATGGTGTGCTGTTTTTAATGATGCACTGTTTTGAAACATTTGAATTACTTGTATGTATTTTATGGTGTTTTTATTTGTCTTGTACCCTGCCTCGATCCAGAGAGGCGGGTAACAACTAAATATATTGTTGTTGTTGTTATTGCTGCTTTATAGTGGTACTAAAGTGCACTGACAACTGTCGCCCATGACACATCTACACCAAACAGAATATAACACTATGAAAGTGATATGAAAGCAGTATATGCCCTGTGCCAATGGGCCCCAACAGTTGTCCGTGCATTTCAATACCACTATAAAGCAGTAGTGTGGCTCCTGCCTTTTATATGCCGCTTTCATAGTGGAATATCCCCCTTGGTGTAGATGAGCCCTATGATTCTATTATCCCAAAAGTTGCATCATTCAGATTTTAAAGCTCAACTAAAAACTTTTCTTTTTCCTAAAGCTTTTAAAACTTGATGTTGTGCAGACTTCTACTGTTACTTTCTACTGTTACTTTCTACTGTTAGTTTTTCCCTACCCTGTGCCTGCTTACCCTACCCTGTACCTGTTTGCATTCTCTTCCCCTCCTTATTGTTTTACTATGATTTTATTAGATTGTAAGCCTATGCGGCAGGGTCTTGCTATTTACTGTTTTACTCTGTACAGCACCATGTACATTGATGGTGCTATATAAATAAATAATAATAATAATAATAATAATAATAATAATAATAATAATAATACAAATGGTGGCCACCAATGTGTGTGTTTCTTTGGGTACTTTATGTGATGCTCACACTCCCCAACATCCTTTATCACTTAGTGTCTATGGTGCTTGGGAGGGTATTTAATCTTATTTCAATGATTCACAAGCCTCTTTCCATACCTCCACTCCACCCCAAAGCAGATTAAAAAGAAAGAAAGGAAGCACAAAAAACAATTAAAACACCAATTAAAACCAATCCAACGTCAAACCAAACGCAAGCACATCTTCGTACCTTGACGTGCCAGATCAGAGTCACATTCTCTGAGGCTACTAGAAAGAGAAGTGGCAAAGGGGGACAGGAGAGGCGCTGAAGAGATGGAAATGATAACTATTGAAATTAAGAGCCAGATTATTTTTTTCACTGCATGCATATCCCCTTGATTTTTAAAGAATTTTTTTTCTTTAAGAAGAAGAAGAAATAGACAGATTTCTGACAGTAGCTATTCATTCATGCTTGTTTGCCAGAAAGGAGATCACTTTCTTTTCTTAGCTAAAGAGAAGGAAATCCACAAACCCATTTCATAACACAGTACACTTCCCAGAAGATTAAAGAAATCACTATCTTTCATATAAATATACGTGTATGTGTGTGTGAGAGAGAGAGAAAGAGAAAGAGAAATAATCTCTTATTATCTAGAGCAAAGAAAGAGTAATTTATAGCCAGGCGTGAATAGTTGATCATTAGGCTGAATGATGCTTCCCATATTAATTCCTGCAAAATAAATCCCTCTCCAAACCCACTGCAAGGACTTAATGTGCGACAAAGATAAATCAGGAATATATGTGACACACAAATCTTTCCATTTTGTAGTCATAGGCAATAGCTAGACAGGGCGAAATCCCAGTGTGACCCTCGGGATCGTCCCTGTGCGTCCATATGACGCACAGGGGATCCTGGGATCAGGGAGGGATGATCCCTCCCTTGACCCAGGATCTCACCCTACCCTATAGGCCTGCTTTTTCCATTCTTGGGCTGAGCCCGAGACCATGGAACGTGTGGCCGGGCACCGCAGGTTGTCCCGGCTCCTTGCGGTTCCTCGTGAGGAGTCGGGACCCGCACACAGAGAACAAAGCAAAACACATGGTATGACAACACCCACATTTGGCATTACCAGTCATGATGCCATTTTGTAAAACAAAGATCTCCTAATGTCATAGAATCATAGAATAGCAGAGTTGGAAGGGGCCTACAAGGCCATCGAGTCCAACCCCCTGCTCAATGCAGGAATCCACCCTAAAGCATCCCTGACAGATGGTTGTCCAGCTGCCTCTTGAAGGCCTCTAGTGTGGGAGAGGCCACCACCTCACCAGGCAACTGATTCCATTGTCGTACTGCTCTAATAGTCAGGAAGCTTTTCCTGATGTCCAGCTGGAATCTGGCTTCCTTTAACTTGAGCCTGTTATTCCGTGTCCTGCACTCTGGGAGGATCGAGAAGAGATCCTGGCCCTCCTCTGTGTGACAACCTTTTAAGTATTTGAAGAGTGCTATCATGTCTCCCCTCAATCTTCTCTTCTCCAGGCTGAACATGCCCAGTTCTTTCAGTCTCTCTTCATAGGGCTTTGTTTCCAGACCCCTGATCATCCCGGTTGCCCTCCTCTGAACACGCTCCAGCTTGTCTGCGTCCTTCTTGAATTGTGGAGCCCAGAACTGGACGCAATACTCTAAATGAGGCCTAACCAGGGCCGAATAGAGAGGAACCAGTACCTCGCATGATTTGGAAGCTATACTTCTATTAACGCAGTCCAAAATAGCATTGGCCTTTCTTGCAGCCATATCGCACTGTTGGCTCATATTCAGCTTGCGATCTACAACAATTCCAAGATCCTTCTCATTTGTAATATTGCTGAGCCAAGTATCCCCCTTCTTGTAACTGTGCCTTTGGTTTCTATTCCCTAAATGTAGAACTTGGCATTTATCCCTATTAAATTTCATTCTGTTGTTTTCAGCCCAGCACTCCAGCCTATCAAGATCTCCTGAAAGCATCCAAGGAGTGGAATGTGCCAGGACTGAAGTCTTTGGGGAGTAGTCGAATATCTATTATTATTATTATTATTATTATTATTATTATTATTATTATTATTATTATTATTATATCCCACCTTTATTCCTCCGAGGAACCCAAGGCGGCATACATAATCATCATCCTCTCCATTTTTATCCTCAACAACCCTGTGAGGTAGGCTGGGCTGAGAGTCTGTGACTGGCCCAAAGTCACCCAGTGAGTTTCCATGACTAAGTGGGGACTAGAACCCGGATCTCCCAACTCCCAGTCCAACACTTTAGCCACTACACCACACTGGCTCTGGCCATTTTGTGCCATTTCAAAAGAATACACTAATGTTGGCCTCCACAGAAGGCAGGATGGATTTCAGTTAAACCAAAAATGATGGCCTCTAAAACAATGGTAAAGCAAAACCTTTAAAAATGAAAAGTCCAAAATCCATATAGTAAAATACCTTTATTAGGCCAAATTAAGGATCATAAAAACATGTGCAACCTTTTAAGATTCCCAGATCTCTTCATCAGGCAGGATGTTACAAACATTAAGCAGTGGGAGGGGAAGGATAAGAGGGGGAATGGCTGGCTAGATGTTGTAATCAGTAGGGCTGTGCACGGACCCCCACAACTCGCTTCATGTCAGGGTAAGCTTAGGCACTGCCGTCAGACCTCTCAGTCTTTAGCTGGGGTTTAATTAAAACTAATTTGGAATGTCTGAATCTGTGCAAGCTTATCTCTGTCAAGTGTTGACAGAGAAGAGAAAATGGGAGTCGCTTCTCCCAACCCAGCATGGCCTTGAGAAGCTAAGAAGCTGTCTAGAGAACCTGACAGAGTTTGGACGATATAGAGACTTTGCAGAAGGAGTCACTGAGATCGAAGCATCATTTTGGTGGGCTGAGCAGTGCCGCCCTGTTTAGACAGGGGCCTTGCTGAAAGGCCCCCAAACCCTGTCCAAACAGGGTGGCTCTTCTCAGCCCACCAAGATGCCCCTTCAATCTGAGTGACTCCTTCTGCAAAGTCCCTATGTCTTTCAAAACTCTATCAGGTTCTCCAGACAGCTTCTCAAGGTTGTGTTGGGAGAAGCGACTTCCATTTTCTCTTCTCTGAGAACACTCGACAGAGATCAGCTTGTACAGACATTCCAAACTAGTTCTAATTAAATCCTAGCTAAAATCTATGAGGCCTCCCAGCACTGCTGAAACTTACTGCTGACACTTTGGAGGCCAATTTCTGGATTGGCCCCGATTCTATTCAGGGGATTTGGGGCATAGGCCGACTGACTTCGGATCTGGATCAGAAGTTAGGGTGACCATATGAAAAGGAGGACAGGGCTCCTGTATCTTTAACAATTGCATAGAAAAGGGAATTTCAGCAGGTGTCATTTCTATGCTGGTGAAATTTCCTCTTCATCACAACAGTTAAAGGTGCAGGAGCTATACTGTAGCTATACTGTGAACAGATTTAAAAGAGGGCAGGGCACCTGCAGCTTTAACTGTTGTGATGAAGAGGAAATTTCACCAGGTTCTCCATATATACAAACGACACCTTCTGAAATTCCCTTTTCAATACAACTGTTAAAGATACAGGAGCCCTGTCCTCCTTTCCATATGGCCACCCTACCAGGGATTGAACCTGAGACCTTCTGCATGCAAAGCCGACGTTCTGCCACTGATCCACGGCCCATCTCACTGAGCCACAGGCCTTCCCAAGAGGTGCTTTGGGAAGGTACTTCTTTTTGCATCCAGCAAAGGCAAATGGCTATTGCTGTGTGGCGTTCTTTCTCCTTGTCTCTCTCCTCATGCCTGATATGCCACCACTACAAGCGCCTCAGTTGCACTCCAGTTCTACCAGATCACAAGCGATTAAAAACTACAGGCTCTGAGTCTCAAAGGTCCTCTGTTCAAGCCCCCGTGCTCCTGGTCAGACCTGTAGTTGTCGCCAAGGCAAATCAGGATAAATGTCCCTTTTATCTCTTAAATGAAATATTCCATGGGGGTGGGGTGGGGGCTGGGGTGGAGAGAAGCAAAGCAAAGCAAAGCAAAGCCTTTTTCTTTAAGCTGAACTCCATTTTGTTAAAAGATCTCCCGATGTCTCCTGAAAGCAAGCACAAAGCCTTTAAGATTAAAGGGATGGGTAAAGACAGGGTCTGCAATAGAAATTCCCATTTGATTTGGGCAGCTGTAATCTTTCATGGCAAGGAAATGCATTTACTAATGAGAAATTCTTTTGAAAGCAGATTGGTAAAAAAAGAAAAAGAAAAAAAAGTAATAATAGATTCTTGCAGATTTCCATTAAGGGGAGACGGTCACGTGCTGAAGTCTTACAAAGGGAGATTTAATTGAATAGAATAATGCATGCTCACTCCTACAAGAGTTAACCATATCTGCAGCTTACCCGCCCTGTGGGTTGATGCTGGCACAGAATGCAGCTATCCGGCCTTTTGCGAGGGGCAGCTGTAAGGTTAGCGACAGGCACCTGGGCAGGAAGAGTTACACAGGACACCAGTTTGTTTCCAGACTCCATTCGAGACACTGTTGCTGCCTTTCATAGAACAAAATGGCTTTTTCTCCCGAAAGTACGTTGGGTAGGATGACCATATGAAAAGGAGGACAGGGCTCCTGTATCTTTAACAGTTGCATAGAAAAGGGAATTTCAGCAGGTGTCATGCAGCACTTGGTGAAATTCACTCTTCATCACAACAGTTAAAGCTGCAGGAGCCGTACCCTCTTTTGTATCTGGTCACTCTAGCTAAAGAGGGCGGGGCTCCTGCAGCTTTAACTGTTGTGATGAAAAGGGAATTTCACCAGCTGCTGCCTGCATACAAATGACACCTGCTGAAATTCTCTTTTCTATGCAACTGTTAAAGATACAGGAGCCCTGTCCTCCGTTTCATATGGTCATCCTAGGTTTAAGTAAATGGTTTTTAAACTTTGTGTAGTGAATTTTAATGTTTGTTAATCTTTGTAAACTGCCCGAAGAGCTTCGGCTATGGAGCAGTATAAAAATGATGATAAATTATTATTATTGTTATTATTAGCACAGAAAAATCTCAAGGGGTAGCTTACGCTGGAGATCGTTAATAATAACTTGTAATATATGTTCATGTTAAAAGTTCTCCCCTCCTTCTTACAAAGACCTCTGCTTCTTCTGTGGTGTCCCCAAATGATGAACTCTGGCCTAGTAATGGCTGGTCTCGTGTAAATGGAGAGACATTGGTTTCGTAACTTCTGGTCCAGGTTGTGTTTTTTTGTTTTTCTAACTCTTCTTGCTTGGATTATTCACAGCTTTGCCTCTGGCCGTTTGCATAATTTGATTCCACTGAACGGAGCAAGGTATGTATGTGACCCAGTTAACATAGTTCCTGTTTAAATCTTTCTGCTCTTTTGTTCTAAAGAGCCTTGGATTGATCACTTTCCATATTAATCAGCATGGCATACTTGTGTCAGAGGGAAATGAGTGTCATACTTGGGAGAGGGGGTGATTAACAACCCGCTTTGGTTTATTAACCACCGTGTGATCGTGTGAACTAGGTCTCTCTCTCAGGGGTCCCCATCTGAGCTCACCCTCAGGCAAATGCTTTGTTTCGCTCCAAATTTTGTTGTTCCAGTGCTGTCCCTACCATTAGACAGAATGGGACAATGGCCTCAGGTGGCAGGTGTTGGGGGGAGGGCAGGCACTGACAGCTCCCCCGTTGTTCCTGGGGTCAACCCATGAAGCTGATTGGTGGGAGATTCAGGACAAATAAAATGAAGTACTTCTTCACACAGTGTATAGTTAAATTATGGAATTCACTACCACAAGATGTAGCGACGGCCACCAATTTGGATGTTTTTAAAAGGGGATTGGATAAATTCCTGGAGGAGAAAGCTATCAATGGCTACTAACCCTGATGGTTGTGTGCTACCTCCAGTATTCGAGGCAGAAGCCTGTGTACACCAGTTGCTGGGGAACATGGGTGGGAGGGTGCTGTCACACTCGTGTGTTGGTCCCTGGTCAACAGCTGGTTGGCCCCTGTGTCAACAGAGTGCTGGACTGGGTGGACCCTTGGTCTGACCAGCATGGCACTTCTTAGGTTCTTATGTTCCTCCTCATTTCCTCAGCGATTCTACTTACCTGGAGGACAAAGCTCTGTGTGACACACTGCCTGCCCTCCACCCCATAAAGTAGGCCACCCTCAGCTGTGGTGGAGTAGCCTACCCTGTTGCCAGTACTCAACTGCCAATCAGCTTCAATATGTGGAATGGAAGGCGGTGCCGCCTTGGGCTGCCCTTGACCTGTTCCCAGTAGCTAAAGAACGATTTGGACATTGGGAAATAATGCAGCCCATTCCAGAAGAGCCCAACCCTTCTCTTATCTCCATCTTTCTCTTATCTTCATCTCTTCTTTGCCCATAATCTCACTAGCCCTTTCCTCCCTTTATTATTATTATTATTATTTATTTATATATAGCACCATCAGTGTACATGGTGCTGTACAGAGTAAAACAGTAAATAGCAAGACCCTGCCGCATAGGCTTACAATCTAATAAAATCATAGTAAAACAATAAGGAGGGGAAGAGAATGCAAACAGGTACAGGGTAGGGTAAGCAGGCACAGGGTAGGGTAAAACTAACAGTAGAAAGTAACAGTAGAAGTCTGCACAACATCAAGTTTTAAAAGCTTTAGGAAAAAGAAAAGTTTTTAGTTGAGCTTTAAAAGCTGCGGTTGAACTTGTAGTTCTCAAATGTTCTGGAAGAGCGTTCCAGGCGTAAGGGGCAGCAGAAGAGAATGGACGAAGCCGAGCAAGGGAAGTAGAGGCCCTTGGGCAGGCGAGAAACATGGCATCAGAGGAGCGAAGTCCACCAAAAAGAGAAATTAGGGATCCCACCATGACAGAATAGTTTCCAAAAATGTGGGTGAGTGAGTGGGTGTAAGAAGACAGCACCTGCATTACTTCAGCCAGATTCTAGCTAGTCATCTTTGTGCTGTCATGATTCTTATATTTAGTATTATTCTGGCGTTTTCACACATTCAGGTTTCCTTCATGGTTTCACTGCGTCACGAGCTTTGTAGCCTGCTGTGTGTGTTGCAAATGTAGACTGCAAAGGCCATGATACGGTGTGATACTGGATGTGGTGCGGCACATGGGCACAAATGTCCAAGGCCTACATAGCATTAAATGTAGCAAGCAAAAGAAATTAGTGAGAAGCCAACAGGCCAGTCAGCGCTACACGACTCTATGTGTACTCAAGCGTGCAACATAATTTTCTGGATGGCATTTTAAAAATTAATTGCGTTATTAAGGTACCATCTCTCTTGCTCTGCATTTATCACACGGACCAACACACTGACTATCCCTCTTTTTCTTTTTCCAAGGATGCCAGTTCTCAGTTCACTAGCCCGGAGTGAACTAGCCTTGCAATGTTGCGTGTCTTTATTTGTTGTTCATTTATTTATTTATTTATTTATTACATTTCTATACCGCCCAATAGCCAAAGCTCTCTGGGCAGTTCACAAAAATTAAAACCATAGTAAAACAACCAACAGGTTAAAAGCACAAATACAAAATACAGTATAAAAAGTACAACCAGGATAAAAACCACGCAGCAAAATTGATATAAAATTAAAATGCAAAGTTAAAACAGCAAAGTTCAAATTCAAGTTAAAATTAAGTGTTAAAATACTGAGAGAATAAAAAGGTCTTCAGCTGGCGATGAAAGGAGTACAGTGTAGGCGCCAGGCAGACCTCTCTGGGGAGCTCATTCCACAGCCGGGATGCCACAGCGGAGAAAGCCCTCCTCCTAGTAGCCACCTGCCTCACTTCCTTTGGCAGGGGCTCACGGAGAAGGGCCCCTGTAGATGATCTTAAGGTCCGGGCAGGTACATATGGGAGGAGGCGTTCCTTCAAATAACCTGGCCCCAAACCGTTTAGGGCTGTAAATGTCAATACCAGCACTTTGAATCGGGCCCGGACCTGGACTGGCAGCCAATGAAGTTGTAAAAGGACTGGCGTAATGTGATCTCGCCGGCCAGTCCCTGTTAGTAAACGGGCTGCCCTGTTTTGTACCAGCTGAAGCTTCCGGACCGTTTTCAAAGGCAGCCCCACGTATAACGCATTGCAGTAATCCAAACGAGAGGTTATCAGAGCATGGATAACTGTAGCTAGGCTATCTCTTTATGTTATAGAGGTCTCCATTCAGTATAAGATGAGAGAGAAAGAGGCAGTTGATTAACCATTCATTTATCTTGGGATTTTTTTTATCTTCAAGGTTCCATTGTATATTGCCTAGGGATAGCCATAAGCAACTAGACTAATGAAAACAGGAGACTTTTTAAGCCTTCTTAACATTATCAGGTTACTTTGGGTGGGCGGGGTTGCATTTTCATCAATCTAATGAGTTTCAAAAACGTGAAGGATTAGCAACGACCCAAATCCCTGGCAAATTACACTGAAGCAGATCCAAAGGCCTGCTTAGGAGGATTCGGGAACTTCAGAAGAGTTCTTAAGATAGCCTGGAGCGTGGATGCTTCAGAAGGGAAGGAATGAACCAGAGGCCGGGTCACTACTTGGAAAAGTGCTACGCAATGGGTATGGCCCTGGTATATTAACTCAGGCTGCATCTCAATACTCTGTGCACACACAAAGCAGGTTAACGAGGGGCTACTACACAGACCTCCTCCATACAACCTTCTCTTGACCCTCCAAGCCACAGGCACTGCCGCCATTCTCAGCATGATCTGATCAGGTTGGACAATCCAATCCCAACGTCCCTTCTGCTCCTATGCCAGAAAGATCCGCCCCACCCTTCTCCAATCTGGTGCCCTCCAGATGTTTTGGACAACAACTCTCAACATTCCTGACTCTTGGTCATGCTGGTGGGGCTGGTGGGAGTTGGTCCAAAACATCTGGAGGGCCCCAGCTTGGAGAAGGCTGATCTAGATGCATATTCCTCTGTGTTAGGGATGGACAAACCATTCTAATTCCAGTCCATCTCACCATTGCATGTGTTGACCCATAAACCGATTCCATCCCATTTCTGAATTGACTGCAGAACAATTTTCATTTAAGTACATATTTCAGTAGCATGCATTTCTAAATGTATTTTTGTTCAAAATGCACATTTTGAATGTATGGATAAATGCATTTATTTATTTATTGAGGCAAATACTGCATTCAAAGATTTGGGAAGTGCAAAAGCCAATGGATAAATAGGTTCCTGAAAACACCCATTACTCCAGAAGGTGAAAATCAGATTATTTGATATGGGAATTTGGAAGATTCAATTCCTCGAGCATTCCTTTCTTAGTGCCCTACATGAAGGGGGCATCATGTGATCTCTGAAGAACAGGTCCACACTCATAGTCCTGCCCCTGGCATGGGACAAACTGCCTGGCTCCACCTCCAGATGTCCCATCCAAAATACTGTCAAAGTGGCAAGACAGACATCAGTAGATGTGGTAGGCATCTACCACTCAGAGAGTGAACCGCCCAGAGAGCTCCAGCTATTGGGCGGAATAGAAATGTAATAAATAAAATAAATAAATAATAAATAAATAGGCAGATCTATTTCAACACAGCTGGAGATTTCTAGACATTTTATCTATAGTGATTGTGATTTCCTAGATAGTTTTATTTCAGAGCCAGTGTGGTGTAGTGGCTAAAGTGTTGGACTGGGAGTCAGGAGATCCGGGTTCTCGTCCCCACTCAGCCATGGAAACCCACTGGGTGACTTGGGCCAGTCACAGACTCTCAGCCCAGCCTACCTCACAGGGTTGTTGTTGTGAGGCTAAAATGAAGAGGAGGAGGATTATGTACATCGCCTTGGGTCCCTTGGAGGGAAAAAAGGCGGAATATAAAGGTAATAATAATAATAATAATAATAATAATAATAATAATAATAATAATAATAATAATGTTTTATTGGAATTTTCTGTATTCTCCAGGTCTCCTACTCCAACTTTTGATATCCTACACTTTTTTCTCCTGTTGAATTTTGAAAGAAATTTCGCATAGTCATAAGGGAGTAGGAACTTTGGCCTGTGGGCTGGACCTAGCCCACCAGGCATCACAAGCCAGCCTGCAGAGCTTCCAGCAGTCCCAATGGGGGTGGGTGGGTGGAGGGGGGTTAATCTCCAAGCACCTTGGGAGCTCCTTTAGGGTTCTGTCAGCTTCTGACTGAAACCCTGAATGGATTCACAGCCCCACTGATATCGCAGCCACCAGCTTCTATTGACCTCTGGAGGAATCCTCTCAGAGGGCTTCCCCCATAGTCACCATCAATCACATCCCCTCCTGAACCATCCAAATGGCGGCATTTGGATGGGAATTGAAAGTACACACTGCTTGTCCCCCTGGAGTGTTCACAGACCCGTATTGGCGCCTCCCAAGGCCCCTGCTCCTCCTGGTTGTAGTTTTATTTATTTTTCTATTTTTAAAATAAGTAAATAAAAACATTAACTGGGAGATTGTTACACTACAAAGCTCAGAACTGCCCTCCAGTGCTATTTTTATTTGTATTCGAAAGAGTGGTTTTCTGTTTCGAAGCTCAGACCTCACTTGTGCCTTGTACTTTGGTTCTTGGACAAGTTACTTTGCTTTTAGTTTTCCCACTTTGCCTTTTGGGAATTAAATGCTTTGTGACCAGCCATGACCACCATGGCAGCTGTTTTACGAATGAGCAAGCCTAGGGTGACCATATGAAAAGGAGGACAGGGCTCCTGTATCTTTAACAGTTGCATAGAAAAGGGAATTTCAGCAGGTGTCATTTGTATATATGGGGAGCCTGGTGAAATTCCTGCTTCATCACACCAGTTAAAGCTGCAGGTGCCCTGCCCACTTTTAAATCTGGTCACGCTAATATTGTTCCTGCAGCTTTAATTGTTGTGATGAAGAGGAAATTTTACCAGGTTCCCCATATATACAAAATGATACCGGCTGAAATTCCCTTTTCTATGCAACTGTTAAAGATACAGGAGCCCTGTCCTCCTTTTCATATGGTCAGGCCTACCAAAATACATCCACACCAACATCCAGAAAGCAGTCATACTTAAATAGGGTGACCATATGAAAAGGAGGACAGGACTCCTGTATCTTTAACAGTTGCACAGAAAAGGGAATTTCAGCAAGTGTCCTTTGTATATATGGGGAACCTGGTGAAATTCCCTCCTCATCACAACAGTTAAAGTGCAGGAGCTATTTTAGAGTGACCAGATTTAAAAGAGGGCAGGGCACCTGCAGCTTTAACTGGTGTGATGAAGAGGAAATTTCACCAGGTTCTCCGTATATACAAATGACACCTGCTGAAATTCCCTTTTCTATGTAACTGTTAGATACAGGAGCCCTGTCCTCCTTTCCATATGTTCAGCCTAAGCAAACCCTCCCCCCTATGGCAGCCATTTTGTGAGAGTGCCCACAACCCTCTCTCAAAATTCCACATGTGCCCACCGACCCAAAGAGGTTGGGCACTGTCATCCCATACCAGATAAATAAACAGGCAAAACTGTCTAAAATATATAAAAAGTTTTGATATCAAAATAAATAACGAAGATACATGAGGATCATATGGGCAATACCACATTAATTTCCATTTTCCTTTCTTTTCATAACAACTCCCTCCTCTTCCAGAGTCCTTGCCAATTTTGCCCTCTGGCATAATATATGGCAACACTCTAAGTTAATAGACCGGCAAACTTTTTTTTATATATCTACACTATGCAGAATCACAGAGCTTGCAGGGGGCGGGCAAGGAGGTAGAATGAGGAGGAGTTAAAGGGTATTTTGGTGAACTGCGTCTCCAGAATCCATGCCGAGTATCAGCCGTCAAATTCTGATTAACTCTGATACAAAACTGATCTTTTCAATTAATGGAAATGAGCCGCTCTTTTATGTAGTCTATTACCAGCGGCTATTCAATGGTATTTTTATTCCTCCACATTTGACCTTAAAACTGTTTTGTAGTCGTCAAGGATACAATTTTTCACACAGTGGGGATGTAGGAACAGCTAATTAAATGGTGTTTAATGACATTTGTTCCTTAAAGCTGGGCTGATTAAATGTAGCATGTAATTTTTTTAATTTTTTTTTACCAAATCAAGCAATTCAGCCAATTTTAAATGTGCTTAATAAGCCAGGCCAAAATAATTAGACAACATCTGATGGAACCCACCACAGTCATAAAGGTTGGAAAGGAAAGTTGGCAGGCTTTGTGCTACTCACTGGAGATGTTTAAAGGTTTGGAGGTGAATAGAGATTTTGAATAGGGGGGCTTGTGGAGGAACCCAAAAGGGCAGGTTCCCTTGGTTCGCTGAGTGGCGGTCAAAGACTCTCAAGACACAATTTCTCTCATCTTGGACAAGTTTTGTTATGAGCAGCCTGCAGTGCTGCAAAGTGGCAAACCCTATAGGATCTGAAGGACTGCCCACTAGTTGCAGGCAAAGCTGAGATACTTATAGGGTAACATCCTCAGAAGCAACAACAGAACTTCCTCATATAATAAACCAATCATAATACAGTTTTGCAATACAGTAACCAATGATAGACAAGGCATTTATGCATATGTAGAGTGCAGATAATTCTAAGACTAGAAAAACAATACGCAGATAGGTATTGCAATCCTGGAACATCTGTTCCTTTGTGGTTACTACTCTTCCTGTCCTCGCTGGGAGGCTCACACTCTGACCTATGTGTCAACACTTCTTGTTGGTTGAGCAAGTGTTACCCAATATATTTTCAGTTACAGTTTGGATCAAATAGCTATAGAACTTAATTTCTAATAGAAAGGGCTTACATCAAAACAGGGTGGGCACAGACAAAACAGCCCATTCACACAGTTCCTTGACAGACTTCATTGAATTGTCTTCAGTTTTGATTTCAGAACAACAAAAATAGTAGGGATGTGCTCCGCTCCGATTAGGAGCGTAGAAGCAGTAGCGGATTGGCCTGCTCCGCCTTACCCAGAGGCGGAGTAGGAGCGGACCGTGGACCCCCTAGAAGCAAGGCGAAGAGAAGCGACCATTTTTCGGAGCTCCGAGTTCAGGCGGAGCGCTCCGGTCGCCATCTTGAAAACATTTCGCCATAGGATTGCATTGCGGCAAATAATCGCGCATAACTACGTTGTTTTTGAAGCTATCGCTCTGGAAATTCTTGTGCTCAGAGAGTCGTGGATGGGGGTCATTTTGAGACCACTCTCACCTCTCTGCGTTGTCCGTGTCGCGTGCTATATTTTTTTGAAAATCGGGTCAACCGCGCGGCTCAAACTGCGTTTCGGCTTTTCGCCCATAGGATTGCATTGAGGGAAAGAATCGGGGATAACTGGGGGGGGTTTAAGCTATCGTTCTGAAAATTCTTGTGCACAGAGAGTCGTGGATGGGGGTCATTTTGAGACTACTCTCAACTTTCTGCGTGCTGTGGTTCACGTGCAATGTTTTTGTGAAAATCGGGTCAACCGCGCGGCTCAAACTGCGTTTCGGCTTTTCGCCCATAGGATTGCATTGAGGGAAAGAATCGGGGATAACTGGGGGGGGTTTAAGCTATCGTTCTGAAAATTCTTGTGCACAGAGAGTCGTGGATGGGGGTCATTTTGAGACTACTCTCAACTTTCTGCGTGCTGTGGTTCACGTGCAATGTTTTTGTGAAAATCGGGTCAACCGCACGGCTCAAACTGCGTTTTCGGCTTTTCGCCCATAGGATTGCATTGAGGGAAAGAATCGGGGATAACTGGGGGGGGGGTTTAAGCTATCATTCTGAAAATTCTTGTGCACAGAGAGTCGTGGATGGGGGTCATTTTGAGACCACTCTCAACTTTCTGCATCGTACGGGTCGCGGGCTAGAAGTTTTTAAAAAATCGGCGGGAAAAATACCTTTTTCAAAGGGCTGAGGGGCAGAGTCAGCTCCCGGTCATGATGATCCCAAAGTTGGAGGAGGGCATAGGCAAAACAGGTAACTTGGGATTCTGGGAAACTTCTCTTTCTTCATCTGAACGGGCTTTTCCCCGTGTTTTTTAACACAGTAGCCCCACCAAATGCACAAACACAACCTGAAATCATATACTAAGCCAAGAATAAGAGATAGAAACACAGCACTGCTCCCCACCCTAACCTTGGGGAACAACTGAATCGATGTGGTGCAAGGGGATGAGCTCCCCTAGGGCATCTCATCGTGGACGTGCCCCCACTCTCTCCTGCACTGGAAGGCCATAGAGCCTTCCAAAGAGAGTAAAACGGTGGAGCAATGCCTATCATGAGTTGAAGTGAATGGTCACTTTTCAGTGGTAGAGCAATGCCTGTTATGAGTTGAAGTGAGCGTTTTACTTCTTCTCAGAGCTGTTGGTGGCTGTCATTGTCTTGAACTGGCAGCTACTTCCCCCTCCCCCGGGCACGTCCCCCTATTGCTGGTAAAAGACAGATATAGCCTTTTTAAAAAAATTCTTCTTGCTGTTTATTGAGCAACACTGCTTCTTTTAATTCCACCCCTCCTTTGTTTATTGATTGATTTATTCCATTTTATATGCATTACTGGCTTATCCTTGGCTCACTTCCTTATGCCCCCAGAAATGCCAGCTGCATGCCTGCCTGCCTTCCCTCCCTCCTCCCCTGCCCACCTCGCAGGGATGTTGTGTGTGGGGTGCCCGATTTTCAAAAATTCGCCAAAAATCAGGGGATGATGGGATTGCTTTGAAACTTGGCATGCGTGTGTATATCCCCATGAGGTGTCATGGTGCCAAACATGAGGTTTCTAACTTGAACAGAAAAAAAGTTGTATAATTTTTTAGCTTTCAATGCAAGCCTATGGGGGGGGGGGAAACGGAGCTCCGGATCCGGATCCGGAGCTCCGGGCGGAGCGGAGCGGAAGGGGGCGGAGCGGGGGCGGGGCAGAGCGGCCCGATCCGAAAAATGGCGGATCTGCAAGTGAAGCGGAGCGGGGGGTCCGTGCACACCCCTAAAAAATAGCAATTTTAATGTAGTAGAAATGCATCACCCCTGTGAATATTCAACTCCCTCCTTCCAGCTCAGTTCAGAACCATTTCTCCCCAAATCTGCTGTTGGTTGGCACAATTTCTATTCTTTGCTACTGTGGCTTCCAGGTGTCATCGAGTGGACGATTCCACTCACTCAGGGACCACACAGTGAACAGGATGATGTCATGATGTTCCATAGCCAATCAGATTTGGCTGTGTGCTGATGTCACTGTGGGGCAATTGAAGACAAGAGTGAGAGGAAGAAAGAGCCATGTAAAGAAACAGGTAGATGTTTCCAAATCATTAAACACACCCAAATTGAAAGGGATGTGGTTTTGGCTCAACCCTGATTAATATGCATTTCTCTAGAGTCCATTTGGGTGCATATGTATTCCACCAATGCATTAAATTGACATTGTTATGATTTAGAACTATAATTTATTTTTATTTCATTTTATTTATCTATACACCCCAATAGCCCAGTCTTTCTGGGGAGTTGATAACAATATATATATATATATATATATATATATATATATATATAGCTTAGGTATGTTTCCGTACAGGCTTCAGCTGATACAGGTTGCTAAGCAACAGTAACAATGTATAACATCAGCTGATACAGGTTGCTAAGCCCCTCGCCCGACTCCTCCAGGCTTTCCAAGATAATCCTACCCCCCTTTCTGCCTCTTCGCTCCCCCACCCCCATGAAGGGGGTAGTGCCACAGTCCGGAGCATGAGCAAGGCATGGCCAGGGCCCTTGGTTGGAGGCCGCTAATCTCATGTGAGCTGGGCGGGCGGCCCAAGGCTGACAGGAACCCCGGGGAGAAGGGGACACATGCTCCCCGTCCCCCTGACCTCCCTGCCCCCCAGGTCTGCCAGACAGCGCTGTATTGGCAGCCTCCAAGCAGACCCCGCCCCCGCGATGATATTTAATTAAAAAACTTTAAGATACGTTACAACAGCGTATGTTACGCTGGGTACAGCTTGTTTAAACCATAAAATGCAACATGTTAAAATACAATATAAGAAATCTAAAAGTTTAAAACTATAGTATAAAGTAATAATTAAACCCAAAATAAAACCGAGCAGCAGTGCAAAGATTTAAAACAGAGTAACAGATTTTAAACCATGGAAACAGAAGACATGCCTGGGAAAATACGACGGTCTTCAGCTGGTGTCTACATTGCACCCTTTTCAGAGAAGCTCATTGTGAGACACCCTAGGAAAGGTGTACCAGTGCCGTAGGTGCATCCACCAAAAATGTCCTGTCCTACATGCTCTGCAAATGTACCTCTGGTGTTGCAACATACAGAGAAGGGCCTCTTCTGAAGAACTCCTGAATGGATGAGGTAGGGACCTTGTCCTTCGGGTGAAAGAGTCGGAGCTGTCGTAGAGCGCTCAGACAATGCTATGATCTTTATCCCACTCACTTCACGCCTCCCAACCACCAAGGAAAGTGATCTTGGGAAATGTCACCATCTCTAGAGAGCAGGAAACCAGCATGTTGGGGACGGACAAATGGGCAGGGAAGGGAGAGGGGGTGCATCTCTAGGACCAAAACCTGCTCCCATCCCTACCTGTGCACTTCAGCTAGATGGATTTCGATTTTATGATAAATCTATGATTTACTGTTACCAGCCTTGGGCACTTATTGAAGAAAGGCAAGTTATACATTTTTAAAAAATAATAATAAACTAACTCCCTAATAAAAAGTGCTATATAAATGTTACTTTTTGATATTTACAAAGCACCTAAAATGGGTGGCTTCCCATGAAGTTAAGGGCCCACGTGTTTCATGTTTGCCATGGCAACAGTGTCACCAGCCTTACACAAAAATCTGCCCCCCGGGCAGTTATAATAAGCACCCCTGATTTCCAGCTCCTTCCAGAAACTTCCTCAGCATGAAATGAAAGTTTGGTCTCTTTTTCCCCTCCCCTTTCCTGTTTTTACTTCTCCCCCACCCCTTCCCCGAAGCCTAGGAGAATAGCTTTGAAAGCAAGTGCAATATTTCCTTTCATCATTTATTAACATGTTATTATTGTACAATAAATTTGACTACACAGATAAGAAGAGGCTTCAAATTAAAAATTTAATCTGTGAGAACAGCAAACAACGGAGGCAAAAAGATTTTCGCTAAGCAGTTTGCGGCCTTCCATTTGTTTCCCTGTCAACTTTGAATCTCAGAGATACATTTTCCATTGGCAGGGGCAGTGGAAGACGACGCAGCGAGGAGAAGTCTAGGATGGGAGAAGCACGAATTATATCAGTTCTATCGAGGAATTCACTCGAAGGTGCTCTGGTCTTAAACACATCATACCTTCCTCTTCATAGGAAGACAAGGAGACACAGCAGGGTCTGCTTTTTCTCCATGAATATTAATGTGGGGTGGGGGGGAATCCAATCAGGCAGCATTCCCTGTTCTTTATTAAGCTGTTTTCCTTTTTAAAAAGGAGAGAGAGAGAGAGAGAGAGAGAGAGAGAGAGAGAGAGAGAGAGAGAGAGAGAGAGAGAGAGAGAGAGAGAGGCAGGCTATATCAGAGGGATTTGTGTTGTATATTCATGCCGACATCAGCTGCTACTTTGGGGAAGCACAGATTAAATTTGCATTGTGTTTTCAATAGCTATTTTATTGATATAAATGAGCACTTGAAAAAGAATGGCCAAAATTAGGTCTCTTCCTGTGTGGCAGGTTTGCTCACTCTTACCTTCGAAAAAAGTAAACGTGCGCTGGAGAGAAATAAGAGTGCTTCTTTCTGAAGAGAAGAGTGTCATGGCATTTACGAATTCTGAACTCTGAGGCCTTAGCTAGGCAGGGCTTTATCCTGGGGCAAACCCCGAGATCGTCCCTGTGCATTCACATGACGCACAGGGGATCCCGCGATCAGGGAGGGATCATCCCTCCCTTGCCATGGGATAAAGCCCTACAATTTGGGCCCGTTTTCTCCGCGGTCTCGGGCTGAGCCTGATACCGCGGAACATGTGGCTGGGAGCTGCAGGTTGACCCAGCTCTGCACAATTCCTCGCACGGAGCCGGGACTGCGCCCATCAGGGGTAGGGTGGGGGGAGCAGGGAAATTAAAATATTTTTTTAAAAAAACTTATCTTTCAGCGCTTGAGCAGTCATGCGCTGCTGTTTCTTTAAAAAAATTAAAAATGGCGGGCCCGACACCCCTCCTCCTGAGGTCGTCGTGCCTCACATGTAAACAGAGGAGGGATCTCGCAATAATCACATCGCAGGGTCTTCCCTCCTCTGTCGTGGAATAAAAAGTAGGTCTAGCTAAGGCTGAAGAGAGTGGTGTCTGACTGGCCCCATTCAGAAGACACTTTAAACCACAGTTTAACCACGGTGAATAAGGCTTTTTGCCTGACTCACCGTGGTTAAAGCCGTGGTTTAAGGTGTCTTCTGAACAGGGCCACTGTCTTTCTCTTATACTTTTTTTTATATGACAAAATCAGCATGCATAGCCCTTTACAGAGGAAATTAAGCAAGAAACGTAGGTCTCTGCCCCAAGGAACTTAAGTCTAAATTGTTGAAAGCGATGCAAGGATAAGAGGGAAAATGTGCACCAGGCCTGGCATTAGCACCCTTGGGCCAGCTTGTAGGGCTGGGTCTAAAAACCATTTTATTTTTGGTTCAAGGGAGGGCACGTTTCACCTAAAAAAGAAAAAGAAAAATCGGATTTACCAGGTCTTATTTTGTCACAGAAAATGGAGCAGAAGGAATAGGAGAGACACGGGAAGCCAATGGCATCATCAAAAGGACCCATGGAAAAACATGAGAGGCCAGTAACGAGGATGCGCTAAAACACTTGTCTGATGATGCTCATAGTCACACACATCATCCGTCCCTCACTTCAATCAGGCCTTTTAAAAAACCACCTTTTGGTGGGGGAGGGACCATTTTTAAGGGGGTATATTCAACTTTCCCTCCTCAATTGTTGACAGCCCCCCTGCCCAAATTCCCCGCATGCTGCAATTACACTTTTTAAATCTTCCATTGGCAGCAATGGCGGCTTCTTTAAAGCCTTCTTGCAGCGTGGGAGGGCGAAGAGGAAATGCCTTACCTGCAGCCATTGATTGGAGATAGGGGCAGCAGGGAAGCTGGTGAGCAAGTCAGGCACCTCCCACAAGAAGAGTGTGGCCCATGGGATGGAGGTTCCCCACCTTGTTCTAGCGTGTCAGCGCAGTACTGAGGCCTGCTCTGGGCTCTTGTGCGAAGTGACTGGGTTTGTGAGCTGCCATTTTAAATTTCCCATAATGCCATGGAGTGACATTCCTTCAGGGACATTGTGAGGAATTAAATGTGGTGGATCATAGCCATCCACAGTTCAGCCTGCAGCCAGGGACCCATCAATCTAGAAGGGGTTGTGGTAACTTTCCATGGGCCCCTCAAACGTGATGGGCCTGTTCAGAAGACACCTTAAACCCTGCTGGTTAAGGCTTTTGGTTAAGCAGCAGCGTTTAAGGTGTCTTGTGCGATGAGTTTTGTTAAACCCTGGTCAGTCACTAACCACTATCGGACTGTCTGCAGCAGGGTTAGTGGCTCTAACCGTGGCCTAAAGTGATGTGTGCAGCAGCAGGCCTTGTGGTTAGTGCTAACCCCAGAGAACCACAGTTTCACTAACCACAGAGCCTGCAGTGTCATCTGAACAGGCCCAATGTGTCCAAAGGCGTTTAAGTGTCTTTAGGCTCTGTTTCGTTTTGGAGATGAGAACTGAAGGGAGCCTTTTCTTCCTTCTTTAACTTAGAAAAAAAATTCCTATTTTGTTAGTCAAAGGACAAAACCAGACTTTTGTACATAAAGACTTTTGAGAAAACAGCCTGGTTCACACTAAACAAACTGTGTTGGCCCACTTAAGCTGTAGCTCACGCCAGGCACCATTTGTCTAATTATCGCCTGGGTGCGACTTGTCTTGTCCTCTGAATCGTGGTGGCAGGTCCTGTTTCAGGGAAACAACCCCCAAGTAACCCATGGGCTGTTGTTGGGTTATCTTAGGCTTCTTTCCCCTTCACCGCCCAGTTTCAGACAACATGTCAAGCCGTGCCTGGATGGAGGATTAGGCCAATGGTGCCCGACCATTTGTTTAAGCTGTGGTGTTTGTGCAAACAAATTTCCCTCTTGGCCGGCTGTAGGCAGCAGAGTGCCACTCCTCTGTCCCCATTAAAGGGTACAGTGCTCAAGGCAGCACTAAAGCCTTTACACCCAAAAGTAGCTCCAAGACTGCCAGTGACTCCTGTACTTCTGTGAACCTTGGGGTGCTCCTGAACATTCCTCTTGTGTTTGAGTACTGCCATGTTTACATAATAATCCACAGGAGCGTGCCATAACTATCCATGTGCCCTTCCCCAGCCCGATGTCCTCCAGATGCTTTGGACTTCAACTCCCATCAGCCCCAGGCAGCATGGCCCATGGTCACGAATCCTGCAAGTTGTAGACCAAAACATCTGGAGGGCACCCAGATGTTGGAGGCACTTATGGCGTTCCAGCTGTTGTTAGATTCCCAATCCCCCTCAGCTTCAGCTGATGTGGCCAATAGTTGGGTATGATGGGAGATGTAGTCCAACAAGATCTGGAGGCCCACAGGCTCCCCGCACTGGTATGACAAATCCACATATGCAAAAGAGACGTTAGCAGCACACACCCTAAGCCCAGTATCACAAGCTACTTTCAAAATAAATCAGTCCCTGAGTTTGAAAACAGTAGGCATGAAAGCCAGCTTCTTAGATTGCAAGCGTTAAGTCGTTCATTTTGCTAGGCAGCCCAACTGGAGACCCATGAGGCTGCCAAATTGTGAGAGTCCACAACAGTGAAACCTTTCAAAGTTGTATCCGTCACTTTCAGTACAATGGCAAGGCATCTTATTGAGAGAGAGAGAGAGAGAACAACAGCCATTCGTATCCTCGTCTAGTCCTGCTTCAACCTGGAGGGCTCAGCATTTCAGATTCAATGATCTGAACACACACCAGGCACAATACATCCTGCAGGCAGTAAACTGCCCATCGCTATTCGAGTCATTGACCTCTTTTGAGGAGCAGAGCTCTCATGGCAAGATTGACTAAGGAGATATTTTTGTGACATTCAAATTGTTTAAATCTAGTTCCAGATTTAAGATTGCATTCTAGCTGACTCCAATGCAAACAACAACAACAACCTATGTATACACACACACAGCGCATACATGTATATTAGTATATATGAATAATGTGAGTATACCTACAGTGATATACAATTTTATATCGGGTTAATGATCAGAGCTACACCTCACCAAAGAATCATGGTGTGGGGATTTTTCTTGGGCCGTGCAACTTTATTTAGTATATGTAAGGGGGTGGAGGTTAGAAGGGCTTGATAGCATAGTGTAGGAAAAGAAGCTTTTGAGGAACAAGAAGAGACTTGAGGAATATATAAGTAGTGTGCATGTGTGGGGGTAACACTTTAAGGTTAAGGGGGCAAGTAGAAGAACAAGAAAACACTGTATTAGAAGCCATTTAGATGTATTGCGCGTATGGCCCTTTCTACACCTACGGGTGTAGAGGAAAGGAGAGGGGGTCGTCCCGGACTTACCTTCTTCTGGGATCGTCACCCTCAGTCTAAACAGGTGGTGCGATGTCACAATTTTTTTAAAAAAGGGCCTCAGCTGGAGCGCAATATGAAAATGTAAGAAAGAAAGAAAAAGCCATGACCCCGATCCCCACCCCACCCGACCCACCCACCATCCCAGCTCCTTCCCTCTGATGACTCCTGCTACTCGCAGGGAAGAAGCCGGGACACGCGCCCACACCGCCCGTGGTCCTCGGGATCGTCCAGGGACTGCATGTAAAACCGGGATAACTGAGGTCTCAGTTATCCCGGGGAAGTGGAGGGATGATCCCTCCCAGATCCTGGGATACACAAGGATGATCCCGGGATGATCCTTCCAAAAAACGAAGATGTAGAAAGGGCCTATATTGATAAGGGATATTTTATTGATGCTGTTTGTTTTGTTCATCTTTTAACTGCATGAGGGCTCAGACAGTATGTATTCCTTATAAGGAAACTAGGTGACTGGTCAAGGTTTATAGAAAGGTACAGTTGTGGTTTAGAAATCCCCATGTCTAGAAGAAAAGAGAAATAGATCAGACTGTTGACCACATGAAAAGAAGTAAAGTCCAGTTTAGAGACAAACAGGTTATGGGCTAATCTACAACAAGCAGGATATTGCACTATGAAAGCGGTATGAAAGCGGTATTAAAAAGGCAGGAGCCACACTATTGCTTTATAGAGGTATTGAAGTGCACTGAGCAATTTTTTAAAAATAAAAAAAACCTTACCTTTTGTGCACGACTGTTCGTGCGCTGCTTCCTCTTTAAAAAATAATAATGGTGGGTGCCACGTCCTCTCCCTCTGATGCCATCACGTGCCATGTGTAAACAGAGGGGGGGATCTCATGATAAAAATATTTATTTATTTATTTATTTATTTATTTAATTACATTTATATACCGCCCCACAGCCGAAGCTCTCTGGGCGGTTTACAACATTTAAAAATAGTAAACATTAAAAGTATACAATTTAAAAACACACACACATAAAAACAGTATAAAAACAACAGTATCCATTTAAAAACAACAATTGTGGGGTCCATTAAAAACAAACTTAATGTTGTTAAATGCTGTTAAAAAGCTGCTAAAAAGCTGTTAAAAAGCTGTTAAAAATGCCTGGGAGAAGAGAAAAGTCTTGACCTGGCGCTGAAAAGATAACAATGTTGGCGCCAGGTGAGCCTCATCGGGGAGATCATTCCACAGTCGGGGGGCCACCACTGAAAAGGCCCTCTCCCTTGTTGCCATCCTCCGAGCTTCCCCTGGAGTAGGCACTCGGAGGAGGACCTTAGATGTTGAGCGCAGTGTACGGGTAGGTTCATGTCGGGAGAGGCGTTCCATCTCTCAAAATATTGTGAGAACTTTACCCCTCTGTCATGCTAGACCGGTAGATCGAGCTGAGGCCTCAGAAGTGGCACTTTTGAAGTTTCCATAATGTCATCTCCAGCAACGTCCCTTACTGTTTCCATTACTTCTTCCCTAAAAGGCTTTATCAATGGGCAAGCCTAGAAAACAAGCAAAAGATCTTCTCCTAGCATTTGACACCTCCAGTTGAGGTTTTTGTTTTCTTTTTCCTGAGCATTATTATTAGTAGTAGTAGTAATCTTAATAAGAAGAACTGTGGGATTTTATCTTGGCCTTCTTTCAGAAAACCTGTGTGTGAACCAATTCAGTCACGTTCAATAGATTCAGTGCTGCTTCCAGATGAACAAAAGAGATAAAAAGCGAGTCAGGGCACTGTGAAGCTTCATCCTGCATTTTGAAACCTGGTGCTGTCATCCATCCATCCATCCATCCATCCTGCCCAGTTGAGATATCACTGACAGGTTGCTTGGCAACCTCTGGAGATATCCCTGTGCATACACTGGCCTCCCTTTCCCCCATCTTTTCTCTTTCTTTTGTTTCTGTTTTGGTTTTTTTTGGTTTTTTAAACGATCTGAAATGGGGCACATTTTCTTTTTCACGTTCCTCTTTTTTTTCATTTTTGACAGATAAATTCTGTCTGAACGTACGAAGAAGCTATTCGTTTGCTGCTGCCCCCTTCCCCAAAAAAGTCAATTTGGAACATTTCTTTTAGGTGTTGTCGAAGATGTAACGTTTAGCAGTGGCATGTGATGCCGAAATGCCAATTATTTCAGGAAGTGCCTGGGATGGCTGGCAGCCTTGTTTTATTTATTTTCCCATTCATTCATTCAAATATTTATAAGCCACCTTTTGACTAAAAGTTTAAATAGTTAGAGAGGGGAGGAAGTCAGACGGGCTGGGATTTATTGTTAAGAGCTTTTGTTTTCAAGCACCACTTGGAAATGGAGAGACCATAGTGCAGTGTCGGAGCACGTTCATTGCACTGAGGTGGCCAAAAAGAAAGAAAGAAAAGGAAATGCATCACCCGAAAAAAGAGGACGAAAGAGGATACAGATCTACTTCGAAGTGATGTTGTTAGAATGGAGCGCTGGGCTGAAAACAACAGTATGAAATTTAATAGGGATAAATGCTAAGTTCTACATCTCGGTAAAAAAAAACCAAAAACCAAATGCACAGTCACAAGATGGGGGTCCTCAGCAACACTACAAGTGAGAAGGATCTTGGAATTGTTGTAGATCACAAGCTGCATATAAGCCAACAGTGTGATGTTGCTGCAAAAAGAGCAAATGCTATTTTGGGATGCATTTATAGAAGTATAACTTCCAAATTGCATGAAGTACTGGTTCCCCTCTATTTGGCACTGGTCGGGCCTCATCTTGAGTATTGTGTCCAGTTCTGGGCACCACTCTTCAAGAAGGATGCAGACAAGCCGGAGTGTTCAGAGGAGGGCAGCGAGGGTGATCAGGGGTCGGGGAACAAAGCCGTATGAGGAGATACTGAAAGGATTGGGCATGTTTAGCCTTGAGAAGACAAGACTGAGGGGAAACATCATAGCAGTCTTCAAGTACTTGAAAGGTTGTCACACAGAGAAGGGCCAGAAGGTCTTCTCGATCATCCCAGAGTGCAGGACACAGAATAATGGGCTCAAGTTACAGGAAGCCAGATTCCAGCTGGACATCAGGAAAAACTTCCTGACTGTTAGAGCAGTATGACAATGGAACCAATGACCTAGGGAGGCCATGGGCGTTCCCACATTAGAGGCATCAAGAGGCAGCTGGACAGCCATCTGTCAGGAATGCTTTAAGGTGGATTCTTGCATTGAGCAGGGGGTTGGACTCAGTGGCTTATAGGCGCCTTCCAACTCTACTGTTCTATGATTCTATGATAAAATTTGCATATTCTGATGTATAAGTATATTTGCAGATTTAGGAATAATTACTACAATTTAAATAGAAATACAATACATCACACCGTAGTGGGTATGATGGTGACCAGGTGAACTCTGTGCCTGGCTGCTGAATCTGCTGTCCAGGTGCTAACTTTGAATGGGCAACTTCAAGACCAGCCCCTGTGCTTTATTGCTACACTGAATAGCCCTTCAAATATAGGTTGCCTTCAAATAGATGACTACCCCCGTGATCGTCCATCAAACAGAGGACTGTCCACTCTAAAATAGAAGACATGGCCACCCTACCTTGCATGCAGGTGATGAGCTTCATTCTTCGCATCTCCTACTAAAGTGATCAGGTAGCACCCACAGGCACCTTTCTTGGTACCAACCTTCCCACTTTTTATTTTTAATTTTTAATAGTAATAGCTTAATAGTAATTGTTTCTTTCCGGCAGCTGGGATTGCTGGATGCACTTCAAAAATTACCACTTACACCACTGACCAACAACAATACAGAAGGAGAAACTAGAAGCTTCTCAGTTCCCAGCCAGGGAATACCAAACAATTTATTTATTAACTGGCCTTTTTCCAGTTGTCACAGATTTGCAGTCATTTTGAAGGGGAATTGTGTTCAGAAGTACGGCTGTGCACCGCCTCAGGCTGAATCCCCAAAACTGAGATGAGGTGGGCTGATTTGGCCTGACTTGGCCCAGATCTGAGTTGGTCCTGGGTCAGCCCAAGCCCTGTGGCCAAAGTAGACTGGTACCAAAGCTTCGGGGCACCACAGGCCAATACAGAGTGGCACTGGGCTGCTCCCCCTACCCTTACTTGCCAGACAAGGAAAACCAGTATAAGGCCAGCCGTGAGTCCATCAGACTCCCTGGACTCCCCTCCCTCCCCCTCCCTGGGCTCCCTGTTCACCTCCCACCACCACTGTGACTTACCTGTAAATCGCATCCTCCTCCCAGACAGACGAACCACGATTTAAAGTTAAGGTCAAAGTGGCTCTCTGTTTTTACTATATTTATGCAAACTACGGCCTGTAAAGGGCCATTCCTCTTTATGGCCACCGTAGCTTTGGCTCTCTGGGAGTAGGATGCAATTTACAGGTACTGTTAAGTCCTGGCAGCAGCAGCTCTGGGTTGGGAGGAGGGGAGGGGGTGCAAAGGGGGGCAAGCTGGCAATGGGGCACCTGGCTTTCCTGGGCACTAGCCGCAAACCAACACCCAAGAATTTGCAAGGCCAAGTCACCTTGGGGGCGACTGAATCTCGCTTCAGCACCGAGGTGAGAGGGGCACCCTCCCCAAAGTGTGCCAATTGTATTTGGGCCCATTTTGGAGGCTCTGAAATGGCCTCCAAGGCAAGTCGGGGGGGGGCTGTTTACATAGGGTGACCATATTTTGGAAACCAAAAAGGAGGACAACATGGTCGCCCCCCAAGGGGGGGGTGTCCAGCACTAAGGGGGGGTGCCTACCCGGACATAGCCTTGGTCACATGTCTGATTTTACAGCACACATTTAAGACAAATCTGTTCTACATGACATCTTAATGTTAAAATCACTGAAATAAAGAACAAGCGAGACATTCAATGTATCTGAAATTAACTTCACTCACTCCTACTTTTGTAGGTTTTGCTGTACTTTGAAGCTTTTGCTGTACTCTGTGTGTTACATTCTCCCCTTGCCTCAAATATCTTTTCTGACTGTATCTTCACTCATTGCAAGCTGCTGTTGTTAACAGGGCTTGCTACTGGCTGGCCGGATGGCTGGCTTTAGGGTGACCATATGAAAGGGAGGACAGGGCTCCTGTATCTTTAACAGTAATGTAGAAAAGGGAATTTCAGCAGGTGTCAATTGAAGAAGGTGAAATTCTCTCTTCATCACAACAGGTAAAGCTGCAGAAGCCCTGCCCTCTCTTGTATCTGTCCACTCTACTATAGCTAGTGTAGCTTTAACTGTTGTGATGAAGAGGGAAGTTCACCCACTTCAATTGACACCTGCTGAAATTCCCTTTTCTACATTACTTTTAAAGATACAGGAGCCCTGTCCTCCTTTTCATATTGTCACCCTAGCTTTTGTTAATTTCAATTTTTTTAAAAAGCTTGTGTATAATTGTCACAACTTTCTCTACTCTAACATTAGGGTGGGTGTTGTGGCAGTGAACACCACTTTGCCCATTCACACTTCTCACTTATATACATTAGCTTCTCAAGGCTTGTGTGTTGGAACCACTTCGCACATCCAGACTTAGAGCTCCTGTCTACTTCCTGCACAAACATGCGACTCTGAGACCCTCTTCCTAATGCCCTGCGTTTCATGCCAGCACCATGGGGCTAAGTTACAATACATGTCACTGGGTTGTCTGTGCAGCCTCTGTTGTCTCTCACTCTAAGTCATTGCATACAAACCAAAGCCTCCAGCCTCAAACAATCTCTCTCTCTCTCTCTCTCTCTCTCTCCCCCCCCACCCCAAAGTCTCCCAATGGTCCAGCTAGGCTGCACACTTGTGGCTTGGGATATTGCTTATTGCAGGTAATTGCTTGGTCATGTCTGGTGACTCTTACATCATCATCATCATCATCATCATCATCATCATATCCCACCTTTTGCCCAATACTTTAAAAACCTCTGCCACCAGCCGCCTCCACCTCCTCTCCTCCTGCACAACTTTGATGCACTCTTAAAACACTCTGCATGGCAAGCCAGCCTCAGAGCCAAGCTACAGGTGCATCTGGGTTGCCTTCAGCCTCTCTCTGCCTTATGCCAGCCAGCCAACATCTCCACCCTCAAATAATCCCTCACCCATCCCTCTCTCTGCCAAAGTCTCCCAACGGTCCAGCCAGGCTGTGCACTTGCACCCTGTGGCTGGGGGTAGGGCAACAGCTTATAGCTTGGTTGTATCCGGTGACTCTTGTGTTTTTTTTAAAAAAAACTCCACCACCAGCCGTCTCTGCATGCACAAAAACTGGACTCTGAGACACTCTTTAAAAGGCTCTGTGTGGTACAGCAGCCTCTCAGGGCTCAGCTACAGCCATCTCTGAGTTGTGACTTCAGTTTAACTCTGTCTCTAAGAGATATGCCAGCCAGCCAAAGCCATAAATCTATCTATTTTTCTCTGGTATGCACTTCAAATGTTCTGCATTGCATCCCAGCAGTGCAGTCAGGGCCTAGCTCACAAGTGTACGAAGGGAAGTGGAAGGGAAGTGGTAGCGAAGCAAAGCAATGATATGCCAGGTTCCAACATTCGCAGCAACAGGGCATCGGCCAAGAAGGGAACCTCTCTCTTGACTGGCACCTTACTGTTGGTCGTGAGAGTTTTTCTCTAAAGATGACACTCATCGCTCATGATGTGGAAATTTGAGAAAAAGGCCTCTGGCCCATTCTGTTTTGCCTTTTGGGCTGCTTTGACTGACCTCTCCTTTCCCACATTTTGATTTGTGGATGCCTTGTCTCTGCTGAGCTCCAGGTACCCGACTGCTCACCAAATCTGCAACAGGAAAGATGCCCTGCTTGCCCAGGACGTCTTACTTAAAGACTGGAAATCCCCTTAATGCCAAGGGCTGAAACTGCTCAACGTGCAACACTCCAAAGAGAAGGTTTGACAACCTGAGTTTGAAAGATATGGCTCCAGCAGTTTTAAAAAAACAATAATGTTAACATTTTGAACTTTAAAAAAAAATCCTAAAACTCAATGGATGAACAAACCTGTCATAGCTAAAGTCCTTGTTAAGAGCAATCATGGTGCCAAGTTTCATCTCTTTATCTTTAAAAATAAAAAATTATAATAATAATTTTAAATCCTCAAATTTTAAAAAAAAATCCTAAAAAATCTATGGATAAACAGATCTGTTTCAAATTTGGTTTGGCTAAAGCTCTACCTAAAAGCTACCCTGGTGCCAACTTTCAGCTCTTTATCTTTAAAAATGACAGTTTTAAAAATAATAATTTTAAAACCTTAAATATTTAAAAATCCTAAAAAAAAATCAATGGATGAACAGATCTGTTTCAAATTTGGTATGGCTAAAGTTCTACCCAAAACCTATCATGGTACCTCGTTTCATGTCTTTATCTTTAAAAATGATGGAGTTATAAGCATTTTTGTTAATTCCCCTTAGAGCTGCTCTTTGGCTGGGGAAGATTAGAAAAATCCGGATTTCCCCTCCCCCCTCCCAGATTTGTCATCAAAAACCCGGACAAATCCAGGCAAAACTAGTCATACGGTCACCCTTTACAGCCCTATTTGGAAGCAAGGAAACGTGGCCTTAAAAAGAAATCAAAATGATACGTCACATTGGGTAATTAAAGAGAATCATGATTCATCTGTTTCCCCCCTTCCTTGCATCCTTCAACCTAGTCCCTCTTTTGTGCTATACATTGAAATGAAAAAAATTCCCAGCTCACATGGAAGGCGCAAGATGCCATAATTGATGGCGCAGCAAATAAGGGCCTGGCTCTTTATTCTCCTTGAACTTCAAAGCATCTCCCCAGGGCTAGCTTGGGGATGAATCTGAAAAGGTAAGAGACTCCGTCATGTCACAGATTCCAGAATTTCTTAATACAACAGTATATGTGATTGAGGGGGGAGTGTATTTTCCTGCCTTACCTTTGGCCATGCTGGCTGGGGTTGATGGGAGTTGGAGCCCAATAGCATCCGAAGGAGTACAGGTTTTCCCACTTCTGCTCTAAGCAATTCATTATGAAGCTTAGAAACACCCGGTACCGTGGTGCCGAAACCAAGGATCCCAAGGTCAAAGTACACACGGCCTTAGGGATGTGGGAGAAATCCACAAGATATTCAAATGAATTCAGGCTTCTATGAGTACATCCTGTGGATTCCAGAGGAGACCAGCTTTATTTATTATTTATTTAGAATATTTATATTTATATGGATTCTGCGGACTTGCCGTCTTGTTCTTGTTTTAACTTTGGAGAGTGCAAATTTGCACTTGCGGAAGGGTGCAGATCTGCTAATGCACACATTGCAATCAGGAATGAAATTCTGATATATCCTTAAAAGAAAAAAAAATCCAATTCCTTCAATGAGCTTCCGGTGGAACAAAAGGCACCTGGAAATCCAAAACAGATTTTACAAAAGCTATACATCCCTACTTGACGTTAGGCACATGAAGGTGGATCCAGGCTTAGTCATACCTCGAGATGTCCCATTGACGTCAATGGGTCTAGAGTTAGTCCTGACTAATTTAAGCCCTACCTATTTCAGTGCATTTACTCCAAGTATAATTTAGTCTAGATCCAACCCATGTTCAAACATGGTATGCATTTTTCCACCGCATCAATGTAAACAGCAGCTTATGGGGCCCCAAACAGGATTGAAATCAGAGCACAAGGAAGAGGGGTTAACAGAGCAGTACTAACAGAACCCCCCCACCCCCGAATCCCTAATATTTGGCATGGGAAGGAGGCTATTATTTATGGTGGAAGGTGGGAATGCATGCAATATTAAACCATGCGCTTAATATCATCGGTAGTTTGGCCCTGTGGAATGTAAGCTTTTACGACTGTTACATTGTCAGCTAGTTACCGTCACATTAGGTTATGAGCTCTTTCCCCCTGGGGCTTAAAAATTGCATCATCTCTACTCAATGTATTATCTCATGCTTCACAGGTCTACATCTAGCATTTGGCAAGTGCTGCTTCGATTCATATTTATGTTTCATCACTCAAATTGTATGTAAGCTTCAGTTCTGTACATTGGCAAGATCAATTGGGCTAAATAGGAAGGCGGTGATAAAAAAAAATATTGTGGAACGTAGATTGCAATTTCTCTAAAGACCTGTTTGGCAGATGAGAATACATCTGGGAGCAGTGAAAGCTGATGGCTCTGATTTGGGTGGGGCTGTGAATCCAGTCTGGGTTTCAGTCATAGAATCATAAAATAGCAGAGTTGGAAGGGGCCTACAAGGCCATCGAGTCCAACCCCCTGCTCAATGCAGGAATCCACCTTAAAGCATCCCTGACAGATGGTGGTCCAGCTGCCTCTTGAAAGACTCTAGTGTGGGAGGGACCACAGCCTCCCTTGGTAACTGATTCCATTGTACTGCTCTAACAGTCAGGAAGTTTTTCCTGATGTCCAGCTGGAATCTGGCTTCCTTTATCTTGAGCCCATTATTCCGTGTCCTGCACTCTGGGAGGATCGAGAAGAGATCCTGGCCCTCCTCTGTGTGACAACTTTTTAAGTATTTGAAGAGTGTTATCATGTCTCCCCTCAATCTTCTCTTCTCCAGGCTAAACATGCCCAGTTCTTTCAGTCTCTCTTCATAGGGCTTTGTTTCTACACCCCTGATCATCCTGGTTGCCCTCCTCTGAACACGCTCCAGCTTGTCAGAACCATCTGGAGCCTTAATCCAAGATGCTGAACCCTATCTCCAAAATAGGTTCAGCTCTTTGGATAGCTCACTTAGAGTTCTGGCTGGTTCTGACTGAAACCCGGAATGTATTCACAGCCTCAGCTCCACATTTTATCTTAATAGCCAAAACACTGTCAGTTCAGAAACTGCAGCTTGTGCAGAATATAGCAGGAAGATTGATAACGGGGTCAGACAGATCACAGGGTCAAAGACAGTCAGACCCTATAACACCACTTCTGGCCTGCTTGCACAGGCTGCCTGTATGTCTCCAAGCCCAATTCAGCACATTGGTTTTGACCCATAAAGCCTTACACAGCTCAGGGCCACCCTACCTGATGGAACATGTTTCAAGGCATGAATCAACCTGAACACGACCACACTCTGCATCAAAGGCAGCCGTCCAAGTCCTCCTCCCAGTGGTAACAATGAACAGGGCCTTCTTGGGGGTGGCCCCCCATTTATGGAAAGATCTCTACAATGAGGCTAGGGTGACCATATGAAAAGGAGGACAGGGCTCCTGTATCTTTAACAGTTGCATAGAAAAGGGAATTTCAGAAGGTGTCATTTGTAGGTATGCAGCACCTGGTGAAATTCCCTGTTCATCACAACGGTTAAAGCTGCAGGTGCTCTGCCCTCTTTTAAATCTGGTCACTCTAGTTTAGTTCCTGCAACTTTAACTGTTGTGATGAAGAGGGAATTTCACCAGGTTCTCCATATATACAAATGACACCTGCTGAGATTCCCTTTTCAATACAACTGTTAAAGATACAGGAGCCCTGTCCTCCTTTTCATATGGTCACCCTACCTTACCCAAATCTGGCAGCACACAACCTCGGCATCTGGCATGACATGATGAGTTTGCTGTCTGAAAATGTTAGCCAAAATCTTTCACCAGATTAATACGAGCAAAAACCTGTGCAGGAGACCATTTTAAAGAGTTTTCAACCAATTAGGGGTAAGAAACTACCCTTAAAATGGGGGGGGGGACACACAGACCCAAATGATTTATTGCCCTTGTTTTATATAATCTGTCAGCTGAAGAACTGGCTATGAAATACAATGTACAGGGAATGCATTAGTTCATAATCATTTTAAATGACATAAAAATATTACAGTTAATGCCATTTTGATGGGATCTGTGAGAAGAACTCCCTTCTTTGCTATAAATCAGTGGTCAAATGGTCATCAGTGAAATTCATCGGGTCTGATAAGGTTGCTCTTGAAATTTCTGTTGGTGGAGGCACTACACAGTTCACCTTAAGGATGCATAATTCAATCCAGCTGGCTGGAATGAACTATATAATTTTCATTGGGTTAGCTTAATTATCTGGAGGCTAGATCTGAAGCAGTATTTACCAGTGCAAGAGGCTTTGTAATTGGTTTGTTAGGGTGACCATGTGGGAAAGAGGACAGGGCTCCTGTATCTTTAGCAGTTGCATGGAAAAGGGAATTTCAGCAGGTGTAAATTGTATGCATCCAGCACCTGGTGAAATTCCCTCTTCATAACAAGAGTTAAAGCTACAGGAGCCCTGCCCTCTTGTGTATCTTGTCACTCTAGTATAGCTCCTGCAGCTTTAACTGTTGTGATGAAGAGTGAGTTTCACCAGTTGCATGCATACAAATGACACCTGCTGAAATTCCCTTTTCTATGCAACTGTTAAAGATACAGGAGCCCTGCCCTCCTTTTCATATGGTCACCCTAGGTTTGTTCATCCAGCCCACAAAGAATGCTACAAGTATATAGCATGGTTGTAACCATTTTCCTTATGTGGAGCCAAAGTATCAAATTCACACATGCATAATGATCTCTTGGTAACTGCATCATCAGGCGACAGACAGATGTTCCAGGTCTCCCCATGTAACCCAGAACTAGGGGTGCTTGAAGAATTAAATCTTTGCAAATTCTGAAGCAAACTGACCTGGTTTGCACCTCCCAGGCTAATGTGCTGATCAGTACTTATTTATCTTCCGGCTTTTGCATTTTCCAAATGTTCCAATGCCATTCTTGGCTAAAAAAAAAACATGTAACGATGCATTTTAAAATGTGTATTTTGAGAAACGATGCATCTACAAATACAGACTTATTTAAATAGGTATATAAATTTGGGTGCAGATTCTTTCTTCTTCTTTTTAAGTGCAGATTCATGTGGAAATAGGATGGATGGACTTACGAATGAAATTATGGGAAAGTGACGGAGACCAAAAGTAACCATTTCACTCATTCTTTTCTGGAACCCAGTGCTTTCCAGTGGATCAAGAGTGCACAACCTTTTAGTCCTTGAGGGCTGTGTGTGGTACTGGCTGGGGGCTGCACAAATGTGTACACACACAAATACCCACAGTGGGTGGGAGGGAGGCTTTAACCTGGCCGTCACTCCAGCCATCGTGCACAAGATAACAGGGGTGGGCAGGGGGCTACTTCGAATTTGCTAATGCCTCCTCCCTGTTCCAGCGACCCTGATCAGGAGTGCTGCTTCCCCTCCACCATGGAAGCAGCAACCTTGGTCAAATAACTTCACACATGCATCTACCCGTAATCCATTGTAGAGCAGCCAAATGACGGGTGGGGAGGACAAGCAGGAGGGTGATATTATGTCCTGTTTGTTGGCATCTCATAGGCGTCTGTTTGGCCACTATGGGAACAGCATGGTGGACTAGATAGGCCTTTGGTATGATCCAGCATGGCTCCTCTTCTGTTCTTATGGTCAGGTTTATTTGGGAGCAGGCAATCTTTCTGATAACCTGGCCCTAAACATTTTAGGACTTTGTAGGTAATGATGGGGCAAATATCCACCAGGGCCCACAAAGGCAGTGGAAGCCCTTGCGTCTGGCCCTCCCAGGCCCCAATGGATGCACCCGGCGGACTTTCACCCCATCGCTACCAAAAGACAAAGGCAGCACAGGTCCAAGTGGAACTCAGTTCTGAGCAGAATACAGACCTGCACGCACCCTTTGTACTTTTCCCCTGCTGCATTAATGGCAGCCGCCATTAATGCAGTTGGGGAAAATATGCGATTTCCCCAGCCTCGGGGAAATGGCATTAATCTGTCCAGTGCCAGTGAAGTCCTTAAAGGCCCTCTTAAATTAAGAGCGCCTTTAAGGCCACAATTGGTGGAGGGGGGAGGCAAAGCACACTTTTTGGGGCTTCTGGAAAGTGCATCATTCCCCCAGACATGCTAATGGCATGCTGGGGGTATTGTGCACTTTCCGGAGGGCCCAGAAACTGCGCTCTGCCAAGCACTTGTCTTGTCTGGCTCCCGGAACAAGGCTGGCTGTGTAGTGCAAGTTTTTCCTCCTCTATTTGTACATAAGAACCAACATTTTGAACTAGACCCAGAAATAAACTAAAAGCCTGTGCAATTGATGTACAATACAGCCTACAAAGTGCGCACCAGAAAGCAAGCAGGCTGCCACATTGTGCACCAACTGCAGTTTCCAAACCCTCTTCAAGGGCAGCCCCACAAAGAGCTCAGTACAGTAAGCTAAAGTAATATAATGTGCATGAATGACTTGGGGGGGAGCAGCTGACGAGGTAATACGGAGCAAAGACAGAGTGAAAATGGCTAAGTGTGACCCCTCCTCAAGTGCTCTACCCAAAGTGCCTGCCCTCCTTTAAAATAAAACACCTTATAGACTTCATTACACATATTTCCATGCAATATTTAGTCAGGCCATGAGGGTCTTAGCTTTAGGGGAGGTTCCAGTTAGGAAATGGGAGCAGACGTACTTATACTCTCAAGGGTATAATATTCTCAAGTAGCAAGTGTACTAAGGCAAATGAATGCATTTCCCATTTTTCTAAATTGTCAATATGCCTCACGAGCCCTTGAAGATACTTTGCAGTCTGGACATAACTAAAAACTTTTTTCAGAAGTTCAGGATCCTAAAAATGTGAACGCCTTATTTATTTGATATATTTGTAGGATTTTAACAAAGGTAGCAAGACCTTTTCTTCTCCTTTTCTCTAGGTTACAAGGTTTAAAATATTATAATCAGAGTGCTAATGGCGGTTTTTATTTCCCTATAATATTTTGCCTTTCTTTCCCCTCCCTCAAATGAGATGAGCATATTGAGGAAATGACTAGACATTTCGACCATGGGGTGTTTGGTTTTTTTGGTTCATCTTCCCTGCACAAGCCACACTGGAGATGTAATTCAAACTTAGGTTCCAGCATTCGGCGATTATGCAAAACCTTTAGTCCGTGCAAGAATTCTTGACGCAAAAAGAGAAAGTCAGCAGGAATTCACTCTGGGGATGCTGCACTCATTTCTAGCTGGGTGGCAAAGGCATCATATCATTATTTAGTTCACAATAAAGCACAGAAGGCATGGGAGAAGGGGTGGACAGAGACATCATGTCAGACGGCAACTGGGGGGGGATCTACACTATTGCTTTTAAAGCGCTTTAAAGCACTTTGAAAATGTTTTGAAACCTGTATATGCAGTGTGTCCTGGGCCCCAACAGTTGTCAAAACTGTTATAAAGCGCTTTAAAGCAGTAGTGTAGATTCCCCCCCCCCCAGACTAGGAGCATCATCACACAGGGGGAAATCGTGTTTGCTTGCCGTCACTTCTCCACCCACGCGCTTGTCCCTCATTACTTCCTCTTTTGAAAGAGGAAGTAAACAATGTGCACATGGCCCATTCAGTGGGCCATTTTGATCCCGTTGCTTCTCCTTCACACAGCAAGAGATAGGGGCAACTTCCATCTTTAAAAATAAGTCAGAGTTACTGGGGTGTGTTTTTGTCATGCAAAGAAGGCTAGAAGGGGCAGGAGACACAAGGAGGGCAGACGAGGTCATGAGAGGGAGCTGCGAAAATCTGTGAGTGCCCAGTAACAAGCGTGCAATAAAACACTCATCTGATGGAGCTCTTTATGCATCAGAGGCAGCCATATTTGTTTATTCGCAAGTCTGCCCACTTGCATAGGAAGCAGAGGGCCTGGTTGAGGGGAGACATGATAGCACTCTTCAAATACTTAAAAGGTTGTCACACAGAGGAGGGCCAGGATCTCTTCTCGATCCTCCCAGAGTGCAGGACACGGAATAACACGCTCAAGTTACAGGAAGCCAGATTCCAGCTGGACATCAGGAAAAACTTCCTGACTGTTAGAGCAGTACGACAATGGAATCAGTGACCTAGGGAGGTTGTGGGCTCTCCCACACTAGAGGCCTTCAAGAGGCAGCTGGACAACCATCTGTCAGGGATGCTTTAAGGTGGATTCCTGCATTGAGCAGGGGGTTGGACTCAATGGCCTTGTAGGCCCCTTCCAACTCTGCTATTCTATGATTCTATGATTGTATGGGTCTGGATTCTTTACCATAAAGGGTGAAGGGAGCTTAAATGCTACCTCTTAACCCTTTCCGCAGTTGTTCCATTGCAGTGTCCACTGTCCACCCTGTTGCTCAGCTTGCATTTACAAACCAAGCTGCAGGTTTTCCTTTACTTTCCTTTACTTTCCTTTCTCTCCCCTCCCTCACTCCATAGAAAGTCATGCAAATTTCTATTGATTAAGATTTAAAAAAAAACTGGGAAATCTGCAAACTGGCCTGACTCAATGGGCCAGCTTGTGGGGAAGCAAACCAAAATCTAAGAGGCTGAGCTGATCTACTTCCTGTATGGATTCCTCTCACATCCCTGGGGTCGGGGGAGAGGGGCAAATCTTGTTTGTAAGCACACTCTTGATAGAGTTATGGCCCTAGTTCAAGTAGTGCAACGAGACTCAACACTTTGGTCTAACCAAGAACGATATCGCGCTATGAAAGCAGTGTGAAAGCGATATATAAAAGGCAGGAGCCACACCAAGCAGGATATAGTGGTATGAAAGCGGTAGATGGTCTGTGTCAATGGGCCCTAACAGTTGTCAGTGCACTTCAATACCACTATAAAGCATTAGTGTGGCTCCTGTTTTTTATATACCCCTTTCATAGTGCAATATCCTGCTTGGTGTAGATTTGGCCTTTATTTCCCAGGTCTGGCCACATTGAACAATTATGTTATGGACATCTTTACTACACATGCCATCACCATAGTACAGCTATGATTATGTCATATGCTTGAATGGCTTCTTTTTAAAACAAACACGCACGCACACGCACACACAAAATGATTAGATGAATTCGCAGAGGATGAGTCTATCAGTACCTATCAGCCATGACGTCTAAATGGAACTCCCTGTGTTCAAAAGTACTATTCCTCTGTGCACCAGATGTTTGGGACAAACCGTCAGAAGGGGCGCTGTTCCTCCCGCTCTGCATTTTCGCTAGATGGCCATTTTTGCCTATCTAGCCAGGACTCTGTAGAGTGGGAGAGAAGGAGGCTGGGAGGCTGAGGATTCTTCGTAAGCCAGGCTCCCTAACCCAACCCCCCAATTCCCCCCCCTCTCCCAGAACCACCCCCTTTACCTCTTCTCCAAGATTGCATTTGTAAGCTCAGAGAGGCAGCCAGCACAATGCTCTCTGCACTGGTTGTGAGCGGGGGATGGGGGAGCTCGGATTCCTGGGTCCAAGGTCGGAACACTATCTTCGACCTCAGATCCAAGAATCTGAACTATCCTATGTCCCCCCCTACCCACCAGACGCTGTATAGGAGCCATAGGATTGCTTCCTAAATACACTTTGAAAAAGAAAGGGAACTTACAAAATGTGGGTGGGGGACTGACAGTGTCTATCTTATTTTTTTAAGAAGCATTTCTGCAATTCTGCACCACATCTGAGCTAAGTGTGTGTGTTGGGGGGGGGGACACTTTCCAGAGGAGAAGAGGACCCCTGCATGCTTCTGAGTCACACTCTTCTGGGGAAATGTCAGAAATGTCATTATTACTAAGTATTAGCAATTAATTTATTCATGTAGTATTTTGAAAAAATCATTTGCCTGCTCATCAGGGATAGCAGCAAAGGTTCCCCGCAGTGATGACTCCTTAGGAGGTTTTATTCCATTTGCATATGGCACCGACACATTCCAAAGAGTTTTGAACTACGTGCCACAATACACAAAGAAAATGCTACCTGGAGGTGCTGTAATGCAGAGATAACACAATCTGGAGGCAAATACCTGGGGGACGTGATGAGATGGAAAGCTCCCCCATCATTGAAGGAGAAACTCTTTGGACTGGAAACCCTCCATGTGCACATCTGAGTTCTTGTGCCCAGAGTGTGGGGCCAATGGACACAATGTGGAGAATAATGTCGTGTTTCCAAGCCCTCTCGCTGCCGTACAAGACAATAAAGACTTGGTCTGCCAAGTAATTCTCAAAGCTGTCTTCACACACAAAATGAGCTTAAGGTTTTTTTTAATGGACCCCAGAATTGTTGTTTTTAAATGGATACTGTTGTTTTTATACTGTTTTTATGTTTTTTAAAATTTTTGTATACTTTTAATGTTTACTATTTTTAATTGCTGTAAACCGCCCAGAGAGCTTCGGCTGTGGGGCGGTATATAAATGTAATAAATAAATAAAAATAAATAAAATAAATAAATAAAGACTAGGAACTTTCCTCCAGGTTAAAACTTGGCTGACACAGGCCTTTGCTAGATGTATCGGTAAGTCCTCGACAGAGGAGGGGAGATCCCGCGATGCGAGTATCGCGAGATGTCACCTTCATTTACATGTCAGGCGTGGAGGAGAGCTGTCGCGCCCGCCATTTTTTTTTTACTTTTAAAGGGCCGGCTGCGCACCAGCGACGAAAGGTAAGTTGCTGGGTTTTTTTTAAAAAAATATGATTTCCCTGCTCCCCCCACCCTGCCCCCAATAGGCGCAGCACTCCTGGGGAGCGCTGTGCCCCGTGCGTGGCTCCCGGCTCTGCATGAGAAATTGCGTGGAGCCAGGGTCAAGCCGCGGAAACGGGCCACACCTTCCGCAGTCCCAGGCTCAACCCGGGACCATGGAATAAGCAGTCCCAAAGGGTAGGGCTATATCCCGGGGCCAGGGAGGGTTGATCCCTGCCTGAGCCCAGGATCCCATGAGCATCATCTGAATGCATAGGGACGATCCCGGGTTTCACCCTGGGATATAGCCTGGTCTAGCAAAGGCCACAGTGAGATGATTGTCCCTTCAGCAAAAAGGAAGCTCTTTTCCCTGAGTCTCTTTAAGTTCAGGGAGGATTCCTCTGAAGAAGCCTTGGGCAAGAAGCTAACCAAGCTGATCACCTCTCAACTACTTTTAGCTCCGCCCTTTTGGACTTGCAGCAGACCCTGGAACCAGCCAACTCTGAAGTCCCTTCAACTTCTGAGGATTCCTGAGTTCTCACATACTCTGAGTTGTTAATGTTTTCACTGATAAGGTCCGGTGAAGATTCATCCCTGGTGGGTGAAGAGCCTGGGAGAATCTCCTCCCCCTCTTCCTGTGTAAGCAGGTACATTTCCAGTCCTGTTTCTTCGGCTTCAGAATCTGATTCTGATTGATAGCCTGAAACTACTTCCCCCGCATTAAGAGGAACAGGCCTGACCATTGTTTTGACACCTGAGGCAGAAAATGCCACAAGCAGTCATGGGGGAACCTACCACTGGTGGGCCGAATATGGCCTGTGGAGGTTCCCCATCCAGCCTTTCAGGCTTCTTCCCCACCACCAAAAGAGGGGGAAAGGGTTGTTTCTGATCTTCATAGGATGGCTGAGGAGGTACAGATGGACTGGGAAGGTTGTGTGGGTGTGCGTGGGTGTGCGTGCATGCAAGGGACATGGCTGTAAGCATGGAGAACTACCCAGAACCCTAACCCTAATCCTATCCAATGTGCTGAGGCTATTTTGCAGATAGGGTTCAGCTCCTGGGATAGTTCCTTTAGAGTGCTGACTGGTTCTGGCTGAAACCCAGGACGGGTTCACAGCCCCACCGAAATCAAAGCCATCAGACTCCACTGCCTAAAATATTAGCCATGATGGCCAAAGGCTAATCAAGGAACTAATTAAGAATCTGGCAGGAGGACGTCGATAAGGAGGGACTAGTTACTTGCAGAGTTGAGGCTACAGTATCACCAAAACTCATGCTCTTCTGCATGGCGAGACCCCTGAGAGCTGGAGAAGACACTGAAGGAATAGATGTGCTTGAGGAGACAGAGGTGGTTTCTCTTTAAAGAAAGACCAGGAGCATCGCCGTGCCTGCCTGGCACTGTGGAAATTGTGTTTAGAACACTAAGACGTTTGAGTCAATATTGTTTTCCTGCAGCAGATGCCAGTATTAATTATTAAGCAGTGTGGATACTGATCACATCCACAAAATATGACAAAGTCCCAAGAGTCAGGCAGCAATGAGGTCTTTCAGGCTTTTTTCCTTCTTCCCCAGTGCGGAATACTTGATTAGAATCCTGTCCAGTTTGGTGTTAAATAAACCAAGAACTTTGCTTGGGGAATTATTCTGTAGTCAAATAACTGTAAGCAAAAGGAAATTTTCCTTCTGTTCACTTCGATGCTATGTCTTCTGCCCTGCCTCCATTCTACTGCATCTGCATAACAAATTCACTAAATGGGATCCATAAGGATGTCAAAACAGTCATGGACGAAGAGATCTGACTAGTCCAGAAGCATACAGATGCTTCTGAGAGTCAAAGGATGAAGTCAAGAGCTCTTGCTTCAAATGCCCCCCCTGCCCCCTGTGCCCCCAGCATCTGGTATTCAGAGGTATACTGAACATGGAGGTTCATTTCGGCTATCACAGCTAATAGCAAGGGCAGCTCTCCCATGAGCTACAATGAGAGATGTGGCTCAGGCGGCAGATCAGGAGGGGTGGCAGGTGAGACCACAAGTCTGCCCACTGTCACTATCACTGCCCGCCTGTCTGCATCCTTCCAAGTTACCAGTAACTGCTGTTACTGCTGCTGCTGCTGCCAGTTCATGCGCTCAGTCACTGTGGAGTGCTGCCACCCTTTAGTCGCTTTGGCACCTGCCTGGTGGATCAGAGAAGAGATCTGACCACTCAGGATCTGCCTATGAGGGAAGGTTACAGCAGCTGGGCTTGTCTAGCTTGGGGGGTGGGGAAGGAAGCTAAGGGGAGACATTCTAGAGGGGTAGAAAATTATGCATGGTGTGGAGAATGTGGACAGGGAGACATTTTTCTCCCTCTCTCATCCCATGAAGCTGATTGGTGGGAGATCCAGGACAAATAAAAGGAAGTGCTTCTTCACACAGCACATAGTTAAATTATGGAACTCACTACCACCACAAGATGTAGTGATGGCCACCAATTTGGAGGGCTTTAAAAGGGGGTTGGATAAATCCCTGGAGGTGAAGGCTATCAATGGCTACTAGCCTTGATGGTTATGTGCCACCTCCAGTATCCGAGGCAGTAAGCCTGTGTGCACCAGTTGCTGAGTGGGAGGGTGCTGTTGCTCTGTGTCCTGCTTTGTGGGTCCCTGGCCAATGGCATGTTGGCAACTGTGTGAACAGAGTGCTGGACTAGAAGGACCTTTGGTCTGATCCAGCAGGGCTCTTCTTATGTTCTCACAGCAGAAACACAGCTGCTGGCACTTTCATCTCATGGGGCTTTGTGGAGCACCCATGCATTGCCTCACTATCTCTGGCAATGGGGATCTTCCTCAAGGCTAGGCGTTGTGTATGTTGGCCATGGAGAGTGCCTGCATTGCCCGTGCTCTGCCATGATAGTGGCACATATTTTTGAAAGTACGGCTGATACTGTCGAGAGTATTAGTCACAGCAAAGTGGCAGTGGCACAATTAATCTCTCAAGTTAATTATGCTTTGAGCAAAGGGACACAGTCTACTGTCTATCCTGAATGTAAATTCAATAAACAAAAAACCTACGGTTTACAAAACAACGTTAAGGACGTACACTTTTCCACCAAGCACCAAAAAGCGGGGAAATTGGGAGTTAAGGCTCGCCAGCCTTAACGCCACATCCTCCCTAAGGAGGCAGAAAGTACCAGTGAAATTCTCATTCTGCCAAAGCAGATATAAACCATGAGGACAGGATGGAGAATAGGATATGCAGAGGTGACTGTGGGGTTGTGGAAAACTGATGACGAACAACTTAGAGCCGCCTACTTCTTTTTTTCTTTAGAGCAGCCCTTCTCTGCTATTCTATGATTCTATGAACTCAGTGCTTTCTTCCGAGTAGACACGTATAGGATTGCTTAACGCCAGCCCCTATCCATCCACTAAGTGGCTACCTGTCTCATTTCCCCAGAGTCACCCCCAAGGGAAGCCATAAGGCAGGACGAGAATTTAGAAATAAAAATAATTCTGTCGGCATCCTTCAATTCATCTCCTGTTCACCTACTGAAACCCTCTGAGCAGCCACAGGAGAAAAAGATGAAATCAACAAATTGAGACTACTTTGAATCATATTCTTCTCAGCATGAGCAATAGAAAACTAGACCCAGGAAGAGGTAATGGATGATGTGGCTTCTTATGTGCACAACAGAGAGAGCCATAAATTCCTTTATCCTTCCAGAGAGCAAGCGGGGGAAAGGTTCAAGCTTTCTTGTCACATTTCTTCTCCCATTGCATAGTGCAGGTCGTATTCATCACCGCTGCTTTTCTTATTTTAACTCAGGCATTTCTATCCCTTTCTAACAATAGCTGTTCTCCTCACGGGTTTGAGAAATCATGCACAGATAATACAGACCAATGCAAGAAGTGGGGCTTGCTTACAAGCAGGGTTCAGGGGGGTCAAGAAGCAGAATGCGTTATTTTCAATGCCATGGTCCTGCCTTACAAGTTACTTATGTACTACATCTTTATACTGACTTTTTGCCCAAGCGCTCCGGTACAGTTTTAAACAGAGCTGTGTAGAAACGGCCTCAGAATCCTCCACCCTATTACAGGGCAGAGAATTTGTGGTGCGCAATTGAACCGAATTTCTTCAGGGGAAGGAGAAATTCTCAACAGTTTCTCACAGGTAAGGCTCACCAGTGGCATGGGGTCAGGTACAGCTTATTTCGTTCTCATTGTAAAGGTTTTGGGGTGTGGTTGTTTTAATGCTGCCACAGCATCATCTGTGTTGGCAGGCTGAACCCCCATTTTGCATCCAGCCCAATGCAGGTGTGAGGACGGGGGGCTGTGTTGTGTTCTAGTTCCAGGGAACAATTGGAGCTACTGCTGAGTCAAACTCTGGCCTGCAGTTTCCTGACAGTTTGCGTCCCCCATGAAAGAGGTTTCCATTGTCCTGCCTCATTCTCAAGGCTTTTTATCATTTTCTTTTGGCGGTGTTTTTGAACTTACCTAACCACTGCAAGCCTCTCAGGTTACCTGCTCTTCCTGGTCTGAAAAGGAGCTATGGGAGGAATTACCCCATGATGTCATCTCCTTGGCTTTAACTAAACTGTGGGAAGCCAAGGAGGTTACAGGCTGCCAGAGAGAGGATTGTACAATAAGCTGCCCCTTTCCAGCATGTAACTCCTCTGCTGAGGGAACTGCACTGGCTGCCTATTCACTACAGGGCCAGGTTAAGGTTCTTGTACTTGTGTACAAAGCCCTAAACAATTTGGGACCAGGATACTGAGAGAGCGCCTTCTCCCCTACCAAACTGCCCGGTCACTGAGGTCATCTGAGGGCATGCTGCTGGTGGTTCCACATGGACCTATGGTTAGATTGGAGTCCAGCCTTCAGCGTGGTGGCCCCCCTCCTATGGAATTCCCTGCCTCTGGAGGTCAGACAGGCGCCAACTTTGTATTCCTTTTGGCGCCTTCTGAAAATGTCATTATTCCAGGAAGCCTTTCGTTAATGACCACCCATGGTTCACTTTACATTTTGCTTCTTTTAAAATCTATTTTAAAGTATTTTAAAATATAAAATACATACAACCGAATTAAAACAATATACATTGTTAAAACATCCTAAAAACATCCTAAAATTCCACTGGATAGGCCTGCCAGAAGAGATCAGTCTTTTTAGCTTTCTTAAATGCTAAAAGACTGTTAAGTTGACGAGTCTCCTCCAGCAGGCCATTCCACAGTCTGGGAGCAGCAGAAGAGAAGGTCCTCTGGGTAATACCTGTCAGCCTAGTTTTGGCTGGATGAAGGAAGTTCTTCCCAGAGGACGTGAATGTGCGGGGCAGATTGTACGGGAGAAGGCGATCCCGCAGGTAGCCTGGACCCAAACCATGTAGGGCTTTAAAGGTGATAACCAACACTTTATACTTTGCCCGGAAACTAATCAGCAGCCATTGAAGAGATTTTAAAAGGGGCTGGTGGTTCTATACCCCTGGTTTACAAATATACACTAAGCATGGAAAAACACCCAGACAGACATTTCTAATATGTGAAGCAGATATATTTCCACAACCCACTAGAAAACCATCAGGCAAACAGACAATGTCAGCCTTCTGACTTAGGGATATGCATTCCAACGACCAAATATATATATATATATATATATATATATATATATATATATATATATATTGGGGGTGTGCCATGACCTGTAGCCACCAGCCATCAAAAGTCATAAGCAATCAATCAAATTCTTTGAGTTAATCATGTCTTCACTTGACAATTCCATACTGATTGTCGAGTAATAAGTTCTGAGGAACAGGCATTGTTTTCCTTCTTTTTGTATGTGATTTACTTCATTTGTTACAAGGTGGAGGTATTTCTGCACAAGATATTTATGAACAATCTTCACTGGTGTACAAACTACGTTTAACACACACACAAACATGGGAATTCAGTATACTTCCCGCTATATGCGCTATCTCACACACACACACACACACACCCTTAGCTACAGTTATAAACAACTTGAATGTTCCAAAGGAAAAAGAAATCCAGTCAGAAAAAGAATGCATAAATATTTCATCAAGCACCGTCGTTCTGAAAAATGTGAACAAATTAAGAATACCATGTTTCACTTGCAATGATCTGTATTTTATACCTTCTGTCTCAACAAGGCTACTGAGACGGGGGGGGGGGGGGGATCAGGAGGAAATGAAACTGTTGACTAACAGGAAATCTCTTTTGCAACATACAGTTTGCAGTAATTTATATCACACCAGGCCTGTGCAAATTGCTTCCACACTAACAATCTCTGTTTATCAGATTTTCTGCTACCTCTCCAGGATAAACCACTGTTGGAACGAATGTATGGAAAGGAGGACAGGACTCCTGCACCTTTAACAGTTGTATTGAAAGGAGGATTTCAGCAGGTGAAATTCCCTCTTCATCACAACAGCTAAAGCTGCCGGAGCTATACTAGATTGACCACATACAAAAGAGGGCAGGGCTCCTGCAGGTTTAACTGTTGTGATGAAGAGGGAATTTCACCAGGTGCTGCATGCCTACAAATGACACCTGCTGAAAATCTCCCTTTCATTACAACTGTTAAAGATACAGGAGCCCTGTCATCTTTTCCGCATGGTGACCATAAACTAGGGAGGGAGACCCAGGCTCAAATGATCACACAGCCATAAACCATAGTCACACGCCTACGCTTGTCTACTCAGAAGCAAGTCCCACTGAGTTTAATGGGGCTTACTCATCATGTTTAGGATTGCTGTTGGATGAACTTGGGTCATCACCATCTCTCAGCTTATCCCACTTTACAGGGTTGTTGTGTCATGTGAAGATAAAACGAGAGCTTGCAGAACACTATGTACACCACCTTGAACTTCTTGTGAGAGAAGTGGGATGTAACTGTAAAAGAAAATAATTACTACAGAGAAAAAGGGGGAGGGGGATAGGGGAGGTGCTGAAGAACATAAACTATTCCTTCCTTTGCCCAAAACTATTTGGGGATCATTGTAGGATGATAAATTTGTTTTATCATAATCTAATCATTTTATTGTAGAGCATGGTATAAAAGAAACAAAGCAACTCTCATGTGTGGGACATATCTTTCTCCTCATCAAAAGTGTCATTTGGGAGGAGGACAGACGTGTCATGTATTGTGCCTTTATTAATCACACACAAATATATATTCTGAAGTGATTTTCACTCCGTGGCTCAGCCACCAAATTATCATAGGCCATCCCTTTATCCTGACAGAAAGTGGCATTTTTACAAGGGCTGTGCATGGACCCCCCCGATCCACTTCGGATCCCGATCCGCAACTTTCAGATCGGGTCCGCTCCGCTCCATGCCGATCCGCCAGTGGTCCGCTTCGCTTCACTGCGGAGCTCCGAATCCGAATTGGAGCTCTGCAGCGGCGGTGGTGGTGGTGCCAGGTAAGGCCCCCTCCCTCCTCCCCCCTTGCCTGCAGCTGTCCGTGGTCCGGTGGCTGCTTAAACTGAGCCCAAGGACTCTTCCTGTTTGAGTCCTCGGGCTCAGTTGAAGTCATGGACGGATGCAGGTAAGACCCTTCCCCCCTGCCCCCTTTCCTGGCTCCGCCGCCGTCACTGCATGGGCAGCGGCAGCAGGGCCAGGTAAAACCCTCCATTGTGCACACCACTTACCTGGTCCGTCATGGCCTGTTGCCGGCTTCACTAGAGCCCGCAGCTCAACCTGGAACTGTAGGCCCTGCTTGGGGCCTACACTTCCAGGTTGAGCCGTGGGCTCTAGTGAAGCTGACGAAGGGCTGCGATGGACCAGATAAGAGCCCCCTCCCCCCTGCCCCCTTACCTGGCTCTGCCGCCGTCACCGCACAGGTGGTGGCAGCGCCAGATAAGGCCCCCTTACCTTTTTTTCGGAGCTCCGGATCAAGGTGAAGGATCCACCTTCATCTTGATCCATGACACTCCGCTGCCCCCCCGATCCTCTTCGCCTCCGCCTTAAGGGTAGGCGAAGCACCCCAATCTGCTTCTTCTTCTCCGATCCAAAGAGAAAGCGGAGCACAGCCCTAATTTTTACCAACTAGAAATAAAGGTGGTCAGTGGGGAAGAAGTGGAAACAGTCCTGTCTATCATACCTTACTTAGCCACTATTTTAAAAAGCATTCTTTGCTCACAGTTTTGAGTGTGTTGAAATAATGGGAATTCCTTTCTTTCTAACTTTCTCCCTTCACACATTTCCCCCCTCCAAATGTATCATTCCCCCAAATGATCTCTGTGTGTGTGTGTGTGTGTGTGTGTGTGTGTGTGTGATGCAAATCTGTCTGCCTGAATCATCCTGAGGCTGCACTGGCAAGCAAGGGCCTCTCCCCAGTGAAGGATTCAGGCCTTGTGAGAAAGAATAAAATAATGCCCTAAGCATTCTTTAGCAACAATAGCCTGGCAGGTGCTTTTTTTATTATTTTTAATTTTGTCTCCATGGATCGTGACAGGCTGAAGAGTCATGAAAGGTTGCTCCTCAGTGGTATTCATTGTTATTTGAATTGGGGGCTGAATACTCAAAACACGATGAGCCAGAATACTTTTTTTTTAAAGCCAGGCAATGATTCAGGGTGGAGGGCACAGCTTGAAATCCAACACTCACACACACACAGGCACGGTGTGTTCACACAATCACAGAGGGAAAGCAATTAGTCTTGTCAAGTGCTGGTTGTCATGACATCCAAACCTGGTGAGGGGTTGGTGGCTCACTCTGAAACCCTAAACCACCCCAGCCAGCCCCCTCACCAGGTTCAGGCATCATGACAACCTGTGCCCAGCGAGGGTAATTACACTAGGGTGACCATATGAAAAGGAGGTCAGGGCTCCTGTATCTTTAACAGTTGCATTGAAAAGGGAATTTCAGCAGGTGTCATTTGTATATATGGAGAACCTGGTGAAATTCCCTCTTCGTCACAGCAGTTAAAGCTGCAGGAGCTATACTAGTGACCAGGAAGCGATCTACACTAAGCAGGATATGACACTTTGAAAACGTTTTGAAGAATGTATAGGGAGTGTGTCTTGGGCCTCAACAGTTGTCACTACTGTTATAAACCAATTTAAAACAGTAGTGTAGATCCTGCCCAGATTTAAAAGAGGGCAGGACACCTGCAGCTTTAACTGTTGTGACGAAGAGGAAATTTCCCCAGATTCCCCATATATACAAATGACACCTGCTGAAATCCCCTTTTCAATACAACTGTTAAAGATACAGGAGCCCTGTCCTCCTTTCCATATGGTCACCCTAATTATACTAATCGGGTGGCTCACAACTGGCACAGTCAGGTAGGGAAAAACAAGCCACTATGGCTTACTTTCCATTCATGATCATACGATTGTGGCCACCCATGTATGTATGTGTAAGATAGAGTGTATTTTAATATGTATGAGCTAAATGAAGGAGCAGGTTTCTTTAAATTTGGCAGCAATGCAGCACCGTCTAGCCAGCCTCCTGGTATCCGTTTAGCAGCACAGCTACTGACAAGGTGGGAGCCAAAACATTTAGCTCATACATACTAAAATACACTGTATCTTACATAGGGTGACCATATGAAAAGGAGGACAGGGCTCTTGTATCTTTAACAGTTGCATAGAAACCTTTTTGGCCTAATCCAACAGACGGAAAACTGTAGGACTGTAATAGATGCACATCTTTTGCAATGACCTATTTACACCACAGCAGCCTTCCTGGTGCTCTCCACATGTTTTGGACTACAGTTGCCAGAATTCCTGACCATTAGCTGCACTGGCTAAGGCTCATGGGAGCTAAAGTCCAAAATATCTGGAGTGCACCAAGTTGAGGGTATAAACTCCATGATCATAAAAATAGTTTGTAGCTGAACAAGTGGTCACCAGCATGTTCTTGCTCAATACTGTACACCCACAGCCTTTCGGTGGCCTAATCTACACCAAGCAGGATATTGCACTATGAAAGCAGTATATAAACGGCAGGAGCCACACTGCTTTTTTATAGCGGTATTGAAGTGCACTGACAACTGTTGGGGCCCATTGACACATACTATGTAATGCTTTCATACCACTATATCCTGCTTGGTGTGGCTCCTGCATTTTATATGCCGCTTTCATAGTACAATATCCTGCTTGGTGTAGATGAGCCCGGTATGTGTCAATGGATCCCAACAGTTGTCAGCGTACTTCAATTCCACTATAAAGCAGTGATGTGGCTGCTGCCTTTTTTATACCGCTTTCATACCACTTTCATCATGGAATATCTGTTTGGTGTAGATGAGCCCTAAGTCCTTATTTTCCCAGACTATTAAGCAGAGCAATCTTTGCTGTTTGGTCGCTACTAAGTATGCAGATAGGTATGAGATACAGATGGAGAATGGTGGAATGACCACTGATGTGATAAATGTGCCGGAGTCACTGCTTTAGAGTGCAAATCTGTTCTTTTGCCCTTCTCCTCTGCTTTCCAGCAGTTCCTCCCCAGTCTGCATGCGCAAAGCAGTTCAGCAGGAGAAGATGCTCAGGCAGACAACGGCCCTGTTCAGAAGACACCTCAAACCACAGTATTTACAGCGTTTTGTTAACAAAAAAGCCTTAACCACCGTGGTTTAAGGTGTTTTCTGAAGAGGGCCAATCAGAGGCATGGGACATTCTTAGGGCCAAACTCTTCCTGACTGTTAGAGCAGTACAACAATGGAAGCAGTTACCTAGGGAGGTTGTGGGCTCTCCCACACTAGAGGCCTTCAAGAGGCAGCTGGACAACCATCTGTCAGGGATGCTTTAGGGTGGATTCCTGCCTTGAGCAGGGGTTGGACTCGATGGCCTTGTAGGCCCCTTCCAACTCTGCTATTCTATGATTCTATGATTCTATTCATGTTACTTTGCCCTGAAGTGCAGGAGGTTTTTTTTTAAAAAAAAGAAATCGCCAGTATGGAGTGGGTCAGTCTGGACTGAGGGTCCTAGCCTAGGCGGTGGGGGTGGGGCTTTAACCCTTTGCCCTCTGCTGCTGTCCCAGTCCATGTCAGGGGCAGGAGAGCTGCCCTTGCCATTTGCATTGCCAAACATGTCCCCTTCATTTCATACTTTTCCTGGCATGACAGCCGATTTGAAATGAGAAACAATAAAGAAGACCACAGTGTTGCGCCTGGCATCCTCTCCCCCCCCCCTCCCCTGCAACCCCGTCAGGATAAAAGGAAAGCATTTCTCTCCTAAGTACACTCATTTTTCAAATGGCCAGTCAGCGTCTCTAGGCAGAATATTCCATCGCTGTAATTCCGTCCCCTCCAGAACATGAAGCGCTAAGGGAAACAGAAGTCAATAAGAATATTTAATAAACACAAGCAGACCAGGAAGAGTACAACTGAATTATTGCCAGCTTGTTATCCTTAAGGGCCCTATTCCATCCAATTTGCTCCCCTTAAAAACTAATTTTCTTTTATTTCATTTAACCGTTCACCCTTCCCTACCATTTCACAACAATCACCTCTCCAGCGGACAGAGAGGAGGAATCGAACAAGACAGACAGACTGGAGAAGAGGGTGGAGAGAGAGAGAGAGACAGACAGACAGACAGACAGAGAGAGAGGCAGCACCACTGAAAAGTGAGACAAGCAATGTCAAAAAAGCAGAAATAGGAAGCTTCTTGGCTGGAGATCATGGCCTCGTGCTCAGCAGTATCAAAATTTGCTTTGATAGTTCCATTTAGCAAACTTTAAAAGGAGTGCAGGAGAGAGAGAGAAATCAGAACATGCCTCCCTGGTTTTTATCAATCCTTCTAATAATGAACTCAGCTGGTAGGGGGCTGCTGATAAACATAAAGGAGATATCAGCAGGCCTGGGGGAACCCTGGGGTTTGCGGAAATCAAGGACATTGGAGAAATCCACAATGGATTCAGATGTCGTTGGAGTTCTATGAATGCAACCTGCAGTTTCTGCACAGGATGGGCTTTATGCAAGTAGCAGGGATTTGTGGACCGTGCGTGTGTGTGTATGTACTTGGAGGGGATTTGCACAAATTTCAATTAGCACTAATTTCCACTTGCGCTAATGCACATAGAACAAGCATTCATTAGTGCAAGTGTGCATTAGCACAAATGGAATGAAATGCTCATTTGTTGTTTATTTGTTCAGTCGTTTCCGACTCTTCGTGACTTCATGGACCAGCCCACGCCAGAGCTTTCTGTTGGCTATCGCCACCCCCAGCTTCCCCAAGGTCAAGTCTGTCACCTCCAGAATATCATCCATCCATCTTGCCCTTGGTCGGCCCCTCTTCTTTTTGCCTTCCACTTTCCCTAGCATCAGCCTCTTCTCCAGGGTATCCTGTCTTCTCATTATGTGGCCAAAGTACTTCAGTTTTGTCTTGAATACCATTCCCTCAAGTGAGCAGTCTGGCTTTATTTCCTGGAGTAAGGACTGGTTTGATCTTCTTGCAGTCCACGGCACTCTCAGAATTTTCCTCCAACACCACAGTTCAAAAGCATCTATCTTCCTTCGCTCAGCTTTCCTTATGGTCCAGCTCTCGCAGCCATAGGTTACTACGGGGAATACCATTGCTTTAACTATGCGGACCTTTGTTGTCAGTGTGGTGTCTCTGCTCTTAACTATTTTATCAAGCTTTGTCATTGCTCTCCTCCCAAGAAGTAAACGTCTTCTGATTTCCTGGCTGCAGTCAGTGTCTGCAGTAATCTTTGCGCCCAGAAATATAAAGTCACTGCCTCCACGTTTTCTCCCTCTATTTGCCATTATCAATCAAGCTGGTTGCCATAATCTTGGGTTTTTTGAGGTTTAACTGCAACCCAGCTTTTGCACTTTCTTCTTTCACCTTTGTCATAAGGCTCCTCAGCTCCTCCTCGCTTTCAGCCATCAAAGTGGTGTCATCTGCATATCTGAGATTGTTAATGTTTCTTCCTGTGATTTTAACTCCAGCCTTGGATTCGCCAAGCACAGCACGTCGCATGATGTGTTCTGCATACAAGTTGAATAGATAAGGTGAGAGTATACAACCCTGCCGTACTCCTTTCCCAATCTTAAACCAGTCTGTTGTTCCGTGGTCTGTTCTTACTGTTAAATCTGATTCCGTCAATGAGCAGGTGATGGTACAAAAGACACCTGACAACCTGCGAATCAAAGACTGAAGTACTAAAAAGGGGTCTGTTTTTAAAAAACCTAAGGACGCAGCTCCACCCCACCCCTAGCAACAAATAGCCCAATAATAATAATAATAATAATAATAATAATAATAATAATTTTATTTCTTACCTGCCTCTAAATTTTGATCGAAGCAGGAAACAAGAGCAAATATAAAATACATAAAACTGACTTAAAACATAATATACATTGTTAAAACATCCTAAAAACATCCTAAAATTCCACTGGATAATGGAATTTAATAAGGACAATGAAGTGTGGAACAGAAAAATAGAACAGGGACAGAGCGTGGACTACCCGCCACCTTGGAAAGAATGGCTGGACTTTTGAACAGGGTACGCCTCGTAGGACCAAAATGCGCTGCAACATTTTGTGGCAGATCCCATTTGTTCTTACTAATGCTCATTGTAACGATGGCTGAGTGTGTGCAGGGAGAGACAGGCTATAAAGACAGCTGAAGGGATGCTGTGGATTCCCGCGCATTCTCTCTGCAGAGGAACCATACAACCCTCTATGGGATCCCTGTAAGGAAGGACCAGGCTACCAGGTCCAGGCATTCGGGAAAGGTATTGCCTTCACCATCACAGTCTCCCAGGAAAGTGCTATAGTTCTGGGTGGGACATATGGGCATAAAGAAGGAAAGAGAGCATCAGAGGCAATAAGCCTATATACACCTGTTGCTGGGGAACATGGGTGCTGTTGCACCATGTTCTGCTAGTGGGTCCCTGGTCAACATGTCTCTTGGTTTTGATTTATTTTGATTGATTGATTGATTGATTGATTGATTGATTTAAAAAAAAAAGTTTACAGTTTTATTAATTATACTCAGTGCCAGTAAGCATGGAAAATACTAGGCGAGATGGACCAAGGTCCTGTATCAGTAAAAGGCAGCTTCCAATGTCCCCGTATTAGAAGCAGATCACCAGCCCTGTGTCCCCAGCTGCTTGAGCAACTTTGTGTTACGTATGACTCCTGCCTGCTTGACCAAGAACTTCAGAGAACATCCATCCATTCCCTCCTTTCCTCTATTCCAGACAAATGGAACCCGTAAGAGGTTTCTCTTCGGAACGTTGTGGCGGGATTTAAAGCACTACTTGTTAGAGTTAAATGTTCAGTCCTATATATTTTACTTGGCTCTCACTGGGCATGATTAAATGGGCAATTTATTTATTTATTTATTTATTTATTTATTTATTTATTTATTACATTTTTATACCGCCCAATAGCCGAAGCTCTCTGGGCGGTTCACAAAAATTAAAACCACAGTAAAACACCCAACAGGTTAAAACACAATTATGAAATACAATATAAAAAGCGCAACCAGGATAAAACCACACAGCAAAGTTGATATAAGATTAAAATACAGAGTTAAAACAGTAAAATTTGGGGCTTGTAATATTGTTTGTGTGTATATATGTGTCTTCATTCTCTCTCTCTCTCTCTCTCTCTCTGAGAGGCCTAATCTACACCAAGCAGGATATTGCACTATGAAAGTGGTTTGAAAATGGGATATAAAATGCAGGAGCCAAACTACTCCTGCATTTTATAGTGGTATTGAAGTGCACTGACAACTGTTGGGGCCCATTGACACATACCATATACCACTTTCATACTGTTATATCCTGCTTGATGTGGGTCCTGCCTTTTATATACCGCTTTCATAGTGCTATATCCTGCTTGGTATAGACAGAGACAGACACACACACACACACACACACACACAGAGAGAGAGAGAGAGAGAGAGAGAGAGAGAGAGAGAGAGAGAGAGAGAGAGAGAGAGAGAGAGATTTAATTGCAGGTATACAAGAATATAGGCACCATCCTATCCCTTGGCTAGCCAGGGAATGCTGGGAGTTGTCAGACTTTTTGTCCATCATGACTTCCCACCCATAGTTCTCTTTCTCTCTGAACTAAACACATCAAACACTTTTGCCTTTCCTCCTAAGGACAGGTCTGCATATCTTTGATCCTCTGCTTGCCCTGTTCTATACCTTTTCCACATCTATGAGGTCCTTTTTTTTTGAGATGTGGTGAATCACACAGGTTGTATCTAGACCTAAGGTTTATCTCAGGATTGTCCTGGGGTCAAACCTGTTCATCTAAGTGCCAGACAGGGCATCCAGTGCTCAGGCAGGGACGAACCCAGGATGATCCTGGGATAAACCTTAGGTCTAGCCACGGCCACAGTATTCATTCCAAATGTGGCTGCTCCATATCTCGGAGCATTTCAAGGCTTGCTCTTTTATTTTCAGCCTCTTTCCTAAACTTCCCCAGTATGGAATCTGCCCTTTTCACAGCTGTTGCACCTGCTGGGGATGTTTTATGATTACATTTGTATCCTGCCTTTTTTTTTTCCTTGCAAGGAACTCAAGGTGGCTCACATGGTCCTCCTGCTCTCCATTTTATCTTTACAACAACCCTCTGAGGTAGGTTATGTTGTCATTGAATTCTGTACTGCACCCCCCAAGATCTCTTTCCTTAATAATCACAGGCATTTTTGAGACTAGAGTGGATCATTAGCCCTCTAATGATTGATAATAATGGAAGAAGAAGAAGAAGAAGAAGAAGAAGAAGAAGAAGAAGAAGAAGAAGAAGAAGAAGAAGAAGAAGAAGAAGAAGAAGAAGAAGAAGAAGAAGAAGACCACCTGATTGGGAGGGGGGAATGGCAGAGAGTTGTCAAAACACCCATGTTTCATATCATCCATCCCAGCAAACCAGTCTAGTCCAATTAAGGAACTCAGCAATAGTGTTCATTCAGCTTCATAGTTCTGTTACTTTGCATATAGATAGATAGATAGATAGATAGCTAGATAGAGATAGATAGATAGATAGATAGATAGATAGATTCTTTCCTAAACTGAAGCATGAGCCCAGAGGGTTCAGTGGAGCAAGGCAAGTTGGATATTGCAGGACCTAGAAGAGCTCCTGGTGAGCAACTCGCTTCAACAAGGACTGGGAAGAGACTTAAGGTCCCATCCAGAATCCCTTTGTCAGACTCCACCCCTTTCTACTAAGTGGGTCAGGGTCATGCCTAGAGCCTGGCACTCCTCCATCCACCCAAGAGTTCACACCAGGTATACTTCTATCACTGGTGCAACTGGCTCCATGGATTGTGGTTGCCATGCCGTTGCTGGAGGAATCCTCCTCTGAGGAGGAGCTAGAGCTCCCAGAGTCAGAAGATGCCATAGAACCACTTGTAAGAGGAAACCTGGGGGAAGCTTAGGCCTTAAAGGAAGAGGTCTGCCCCCACAGGAAGAGGGGATTTCTGCTTCAGAGACAAAGGCTGAGTGACTACCCAGTCCCAAAAATGTCACCTTAAGAGGCAAATAAGTACTGCTCCTTTAGGAAGAAGCACCTGACTCCAAAGAAGCACTCCTTGAGAGGAGGGAACTCCTTAGGAGCAAGGCTTGTAATATACTGAAGCTGAACTTAGGGTGGGGCTCAGGAGACTCTGGTAATATAAGTTGCTCTAGCCTTTGCTGGAAAAAAATGCTGTTTTTTCAGCTCCAATACCTTGTACCCTGACGCTGACTCTTGTTTGGACCTTTGTGTTTTTAATCTTTGGAAGTTGCCTTTTGAACTTTGATTCTATTTGGCTGATATCCCATGTGTTTGACCTTGGCTATACCTCTGACTTCTCTCCGGAAAAGCTAGGTTTGCCTGGTAAAACTGTGCCTGATATTTGTTTGCTTGACTTCTCTAAAGTAATTCAACTCTGTGTTTGCTTAGCAAAAAGCTGGAACTAGTTGTAGCAAGAGAGTGGAACTCTTTCAGATGGGTGTGTTGTTCCAGTGCTAGAACTAGGCTCAAGGGCTACAGTTGTTGGTCCATGCTCAAATGTCACTGGCACAAGGTTCTCTGGCATCTTGGGCTTAAAGGCACTGTGTCTACCTGATTTGCTCTTTGGTGAGATCTCTTTCTCTAAATGAGAAGATGGCCAGGCCTCTGCCTGCCTTACCTGCTCATGCCTCCAGCCTCATTGTTGGGATGCAGGTTCATCATCTTCCTCCTCACTAGAATGCCCAGCCTGAATATTCTTTTCACATCCTGCTCCAGTTGGCTTCTTATTGGTTTCTCTTCCCTCCAGTGTCTGTCTGTCTCTGTGGCCGTAGCTAGACCTAAGGTTTATCCCAGGATTGTCCTGGGGTCAAACCTGTTCATCTAAGTGCCACACAGGGCATCCAGCGCTCAGGCAGGGATGAACCCGGGATGATCCTGGAATAAACCTTAGGTCTAGCTATGGCCTCTTTTCTCTTTTCTATTCTCTATTCTCTTGCCTATCTCTGATAGATAGATAGATCGATACCCTCCAAATATTTGTTCTTCTTCCTCTCTGCTCCTCAGCATTCAAATGGCCTTGCACTGAATTGCATCCCCACCTGTATTCCAAGTCTGCCAAACAGCTGATCAGCATTCCAAGTTCTGGTCTAGTCAACGGGCCTCCAAAAAGCGTGCCATTTGTAAGTATGCTGGCTTCCAAAGCCCACAGCCAGTCCCAGAATGACTTGTCATCCTGTTGCAGAGCCTGCTGGATTCAACTGTCTCTCAGGTGACGGGTGGTAATAAATGTCACTAGCAATGTAATAATGTCATGTTTGGCAGCACACTACAAGCTGACTCATGGGCCTGCCTTGAATTAATGGAGTTCACTTAGAGGACAGAGTTTCCCTGATCTCTTTTAATTGTTTGTGCTGGGACTCTCCGAAGAAGGTCAGAGAACCAGATACTCAAGCTTTGCCCAGATTAGATACCCAAGGCCTGCTAATTTGCTAGGTGCTACAGAGAACGATTGCAACAGCTTGCATCATAACTAGGAAGGTAAAATCAAGAGGGAACACAGATCACTCTGCTGCATTGAAAGGATCTTTAAGGTATACTACATGGCAATCTATAAGAGGTATTTATTCTTATCTAATTAAGAACATTTGTTGGCACGTGTTCTTCTTGACATGGGCATGTAACTGTTATATATGAATGTGTAACGACCAATGCAGACCTTCGGGGACCTTTAATCCTGAGGTGCACTGCACATACAGTGGGGCCTACGCACTTTGTTCTTACTAAAATGGGGGGTGGGTTATTTATTTATTTATTTATTTATTTATTGCATTTCGATACCGCCCAATAGCCGGAGCTCTCTGGGCGGTTCACAAAAATTAAAAACATTCAAGTATAAAACGACAGTATAAAACCATACTATAAAATACAATATAAAAGCCCAACCAGATCAAAACAGCAGCAATGCAAAATTACAAATTTAAAACACCAAGTTAAAATTTATTTATAGACTGTTAAAATGCTGGGAGAATAAAAAGGTCTTCACCTGGCGTCTAAAAGCATATAATGTAGGTGCCAAGCAAACCTCCTTAGGGAGCTCATTCCACAGCCGGGGTGCCACAGCAGAGAAGGCCCTCCTCCTGGTAGCCACCTGCCTCACTTCCTTTGGCAGGGGCTCGCGGAGAAGGGCCCCTGAGGATGACCTTAGGGTCCAGGCAGGTACACATTGGAGGAGGCATTCCTTCAGATAGCCTGGCCCCAAGCTGTTTAGGGCTTTAAATGTCAATACCAGCACTTTGAATCGGGCCCGGGCCTGGACTGGCAGCCAATGAAGCTGGAAAAGGACTGGTGTGATGTGGTCTCGTTGGTATTATTGGGAAATCAGCTCCAATGCTCATTCCAAGTCCGACAACATGAACGTTATTATTGCAGGATTTTTTTGCTTTTAGCTGGTGAAAATGGTGGGTCACAGGAGTAGAAGTGGGTGGATTTAGGAGGAGAGGAAAAGAAACAGAGGTGGAGCGGCTATGACAACCTGAGCACAGAGGAAGAGGGACCCAGCGCACTTCCTCCTCAGTTGTCAAAAATAGAAGAAGGCTGTGGGCAAACTACCATATTGCAGATCAGCTAGTTCCAAGATTACAAGGATGGGAGATCAGCCTCATGCCACTCTGTACTTGTCCACAGACATCCCAAAGGAAGGTGGCTGAACCATTATTGGGGATCATGGAGCCACCACAATTTTAATTCAAAACAGATTTGGCTGGAAAACCTTCTGCATAGAGCAAGGGTGAGCAGCTTTGGGAGGGTGGGTGTCCAAGGGCCACTTCCCATCCCCAGATCTGTGGTGTTCCTGCCCCTGCCACTATGTAGTATGTCTCCCCCCACCCACCCCCCAAAAAATCAGTGATTAGCCTCTGAGTTTCAGTGGCAAACCACTATGAAGGCTTGAGAAACACAAACTTAGCTTGTAAACAAGGCCACATCAGAAGATGTGGTGTGGATGCATCCTGACGCCAATGTAGGGATGTTCAGATTTTCTGACAACCATCCTGTAGGGATGTCCGGATTTTCTGAAAGCCATCCTGTGTGTGTGTGTTTTGTAGATTGTGCAGTGTCATTCGTTCCAGGATCCGGGCCCAGATGGATTCAATTTTTTTTCTGTTATGCAGGGAAATACGCAAATAATTCCGTAAGAAAGTTCGCAACAATTTATATAATTCATGCTAGCGCATAACGTCCAACCTATTGTCCCCCATTCCATTTGACTTTTGCCCACATATATTTCCCAGCATATGGCTCGTATTTTCCTGCGAATGAATTTGCATATATTTCAGGAAAAAAAGAAAAAACAGAAATCCGTGGACTTTGCTGGCCTGGGGAGACCGGTCTACAGCGGATTCCACAGGTCGGGTTCTTAGAAATCCTCTTTCTCGAATTTCTCCACCATCCCTACAATCCCTGCATCAGAGTTTCTAATTAAATTCAGAACTCTAGCATTCAGTGGGAGTCCTTTCAATAGCTGCTTCTTTAGGCTTCCTGCAAAACCACTTCTACCCTTTGAGGTGCAGAACTGGCAACTCGCACTTAGGTCACTGTCATTTTTCATGTAGGCATCAATGGAAGCTGTTGAATTCTGGTGGTGAGGAGAGAAAGGGATGAGAGAACTCAGCCAGGGTGAGTGAGTGAGTCTCTTGCAATGAGTTTCTTGCTCTCTTTCTCCCATTTGAGAAGCTCGTCATGCTAGACTTCTGGGTGTCATAGGTACAAAGGAGCTGCGTTCTACCAAATTAGACTATTGCTCAGCACCCACAGAAGAAGAGAATTTCCACATGACTAAGAAATACTGCAGGGAGTTGATGCTCATAGCATGATTCATGGTTCCTTGGAACCAATATGCATTCACATAGGGCCCCTTCTGGCCTCAGGATGAGTTCGTAAGACCCTCATGGTCTTGCCTGGATGTGGCGTCAGCAGCCAACAGCAGGAGCAGCAACTGGAGCAGAGCAGGGCAGCTGGGTTTGACCATCATTTTAATTTCCCATAGTGCCCCAGAGCACTGCTATGTCAGGGGCATTGTGGGAAATCAAAATGGCTGTGGGCTTCCTATATGAGCCAGGGTTTCTGATGTACCAAACCTGAAAGTACCTTCCTTGTTGCAGAGGTAACAGGGGAAGGACCCCATAGTGGACGGAAGTTGTTGTTGTAAATACATTTATGTTCTTGAAAACGAAGACATGCCTTACTCTGTGCCTAAGCAGCGTTTATCCCTCAGATATGAAAGAGCACCTTTGAAAAGCTGACCTACATATGTGAATGCAAAAAGAAAACAGGAAAAGAGCTGAGAAATCTAGAACGGCACATACTAAGGAGCGGGAGCTGTTGTTTTCGCTGCAGTACTTGTGCCAAAGTATTAGCTTTGATAACAAGCCTTTTTCATCTCTTCCGATCCCTTTTTTTCACCCTCCCGTGCCATCCTGTTTTAAAAGTCAAAGAATAAAGGCAGAAATTTTGAGGTCTGACTTATTAAAAGCTCTTAGACTTCCTTTTTTTCCCAGCGTTTCAGGAAAACTCATTCTGAGATAAAAGTCTATCATCAGAGAATGAGAATTACAGCAGACTTAATCGATTCTGATATAATCAGATTTCTTTTTTAGCTCTCTCTCTCTCTTTTTTTTCTAATCCTGCCAGGCTTCTATTTTAAAAAAAAACGGCAGCATAAGGTGCATTGTGCTGAATGCAATGGCAAATGAGAAACTTTATCTTCAAACCTGCCTTTGTCTACAAACCTCTGAAGGGAATCGGAGGTCATTGCTGATGGCTGGGGGAAAATTGTTCCCAGATCAGCAGAATGTTTCTCACCACCCTCGGTTTGACCAATATGGGAATTGTGAATGTAAAGAACTAGGGGAGCACTCCCTCTCTCTCTCTCTCACACACACACACACTCTGTGTGTGTGTGTGTGTGTTAAACTGCTGTTTGCAAACCATGCACAAGTGGGAAAATAAATGGTTTTCTAGCGTAACAGACAGTCTGACAGATTTATATTAGATGGCGAGATGAAGCTGACTCTACAGATATTGGTTAGGGATAACCCAAAATATCAGCAAGCCAACATCTCTCTTTACACTGGGCAAATTTTTATATATCGCAAGCACGCATGCGCACACACACACTATCGCTAAACACAAACAACACTTTATGTTTGTCGGAGCAGATTCTGACTTGATTTCTCCTTGCGTCCCAAAATGGCACACAACCAGAGCACAGTCACAACTGTATACACCATTGGCCCTGTGTGCATTCCTCACCCCACCCCACTGGTTTTATTCATCCATTCCAAGCATTTTTTGTCCTGCTCCTCAGCCAAAAAAAAAATGCTTCCAGAGTAGCTTATGTTACTGGGAAGGGGAAGGCAAAAGAAGGAAGGTGGAACTCTTAAGGAGACAAGAGACCTTTAAGGAGTTGCTCAGAGGGTCCAGGACATGGAAGGAACCCCGAAAGGGGGAAAGCTGACTTGATGGTGAAGTCACATTGCCTGCATGTTCACACTCCTAAGATGAAATCAGTTAAACAAGACATTCCCCATCTGCAGGCTGACAATCTGAAAAGATATGACACAGAAGGAAAAGTGATGGGAAGGGAAGAGGAGGGAAGTGAGAGAGCAATCTTATGGCCTGTAGACTTCATCTAGGGTGCCATAAGAGGCTCCAACCATGAAGATGGAGGAGGAGGAGGAGGAGGAGGAGGAGGAGGAGGAGGAGGAGGAGGAGGAGGAGGAGGAGGAGGAGGAGGAAGAGGAGGAGGAGGAGGAGGAATAGGAATGATATGATATGATATGATCTTGAATCTTCCTTCCCTCACCTTCTGCCAGCTGCTGTGGAAATCTTATGAGACTGCAACCTCATAAGAGAAGTCTGAGAGGGAGAAAAATGGACAAGCTGGTGGGTGGAGAAGGAAGGGGAGAGGCCAGGTTGCACAGAGTCCTATGAGCGGTGGAGGCTGGTGCCTCTGATGTCAGTGGGACTGTGAATCTCTTCTGGGTTTCAGTCAGAACCAGCTGCAATTCTCAAGAAGCTATTCAAGGTGCTGAACCCAATAAACAAAATAGGCTTGGCACCTTAGATAGCTCCTGTAGAGTTCTGGCTGGTTCTGAGTGTAAGCAGAAAGGATTTATAGCCCCACTGAAATCAGAGTCACCAGCCTCCACTGCCCACATCCTTCCCCCGCCCACGGAAAGGGAAATTGGCTAGACTGTCTCAATGGCCTAATTTAAATGGAGGAACTCCTCTCACCTTGCCTGGCTTTCACTGCCTGGTTCTTGCTGGCAGGGCATAGGAGAGGCAGAAGGCTGTGATGTGGGAAGCTTTGTCTATCAGGAGCACAACTCACAGGTGTGCACCTTAAGTAGTCTTTGAGCAGGGCTGGTGGAATGACCCCACTTCATCTCTGATCGCCCTCTGACAGCCTGCTGGAATGGCTGCTGGACGGCGAATAATGTAGCTGAAATCTTGAGCTGGGCCCTTGTGATGCACAGGAGATTTATCAGAGAGCTGTGACCACCTTCCAATCCAGGATATGCATGAAAATCAGCTTCATTGGAAGGCACTCAATTTAGAAATTCACTCTCTGGTTCCAAGTAAACCCACCTTTCCACAAAAGATTCTGCTTTTAGTATTCAGGAGTACAGCTTGGATACACTAATTCAGCCATCTTTTCCATCTGCTCATCTCCCCGTAGAAAGGAATGAGGCTGCCAGTGGTGGCAAGAGCCTCATGCACATTAATGTACATGTTGGACATCTGGTAAGCCGCTGCTGGAAACGAAATGCTGGACTAAATGGACCCTTGATCCATACCAGCAAGGTAATCCTCATGTCCTTATCATGTGCAGTCAGAAGCTGGCAGGCCACAAAACCGATTCATATGTGACTGGAGTGTCAACAGCAGCTATTTCCACATGACTGACTCCCACACTGCTCCGGTAAGATCTATCGGGGGGAAAAACATGGGTCAGGTAACTGATGTGGTTACTTCTGACACCAGTGTCTCCACTGGGAACCGACACTGGCATGACAAGGCACCATCAGTTACCCAGGGATCTCTTCTAACCAGACAACTGGGTGATAGAACGCTGGATGAGATTCAATGAAAGTTCAAAATGAACAAGTCATGTTCTATAGTAAGGATGGAAAACACTTTTGAGAACAGCTGGATTTTAAAAAAAGAGGAAGATCTATCATTTCCCCCTTTCTGGCTCCTGGGATCCTTTCTGTAACATCACAAGCCATGCAAAATCCTAAAATGAATGTCTGCAAACCCCTCCTCTCCCATTTCACCTTAGGAGTGTGAACATGCAGGCAATGTGACTTCACCATCAAGTCAGCTTTCCCCCTTCCAGGGTTCCTTCCATGTCCTGGATCCCCTGATCTCTTGTCTCTTTAAGAGTCCCACCTTCCTTCTTTTGCCTTTCCCTTCCTTGTAACATGGGGTTTAGGTTGTAAATGTGGGGTGAGTGACACTCCAGGCATAATAATAATAACAATAATAACAACGGGGAGGAGGAGGAGAAGAAGAAGAAGAAGAAGAAGAAGTAGTTGTTGTTGAAGTTTATTTCTTACCCGCCTCTCCGTTTGGATCGAGGCCTGCTGGAAGAGATCAGTCTTAATTGCTTTCTTAAATGCTAATAAACGGTTAAGTTGACGTGTCTCCTCCGGCAGGCCATTCCACAGTCTGGGAGCAGCAGAAGGGAAGATCCTCTGGGTAACAGTTGTCAATCTGGTTTTTGCTGACTGAAGTAAACTCTTCCCAGAGGACCTGAGTGTGTGGGGCGGAATGTATAGGAGAAGGTGATCCCTGCAGGTAGCCTGGATCCAAACCATGTAGGGCTTTAAAGGTGATAACTAGGGATGTGCTCCGCTCCGATTAGGAGCGTAGAAGCAGTAGCGGATTGGCCTGCTCCGCCTTACCCAGAGGCGGAGTAGGAGCGGACCGCGGACCCCCTAGAAGCAAGGCGAAGAGAAGCGCCCATTTTTCGGAGCTCCAAGTTCAGGCGGAGCGCTCCGGTCGCCATCTTGAAAACATTTCGCCATAGGATTGCATTGCGGCAAATAATCGCGCATAACTACGTTGTTTTTGAAGCTATCGTTCTGGAAATTCTTGTGCACAGAGAGTCGTGGATGGGGGTCATTTTGAGACCACTCTCAACTTTCTGCGTTGTCTGGGTCGCGGGCTAGACATTTTTAAAAAATCGGCGGGAAAAATACCTTTTTCAAAGGGCTGAGGGGCAGAGTCAGCTCCCGGTCATGATGATCCCAAAGTTGGAGGAGGGCATAGGCAAAACAGGTAACTTGGGATTCTGGGAAACTTCTCTTTCTTCATCTGAACGGGCTTTTCCCCGTGTTTTTTAACACAGTAGCCCCACCAAATGCACAAACACAACCTGAAATCATATACTAAGCCAAGAATAAGAGATAGAAACACAGCACTGCTCCCCACCCTAACCTTGGGGAACAACTGAATCGATGTGGTGCAAGGGGATGAGCTCCCCTAGGGCATCTCATCGTGGACGTGCCCCCACTCTCTCCTGCACTGGAAGGCCATTAGAGCCTTCCAAAGAGAGTAAAATGGTGGAGCAATGCCTATCATGAGTTGAAGTGAATGGTCACTTTTCAGTGGTGGAGCAATGCCTGTTCTGAGTCGAAGTGAGCGTTTTACTTCTTCTCAGAGCTGTGGCTGTCAGTGTCTTGAACTGGCAGCTACTTCCCCCTCCCCCGGGCACGTCCCCCTATTGCTGGTAAAAGACAGATATAGCCTTTTAAAAAAAGTTCTTCTTGTTGTTTATTGAGCAACACTGCTGCTTTTAATTCCACCCCTCCTTTGTTTATTGATTGATTTATTCCATTTTATATGCATTACTGGCTTATCCTTGGCTCACTTCCTTATGCCCCCAGAAATGCCAGCTGCATGCCTGCCTGCCTTCCCTCCCTCCTCCCCTGCCCACCTCGCAGGGATGTTGTGTGTGGGGTGCCCGATTTTCAAAAATTCGCCAAAAATCAGGGGATGATGGGATTGCTTTGAAACTTGGCATGCGTGTGTATATCCCCATGAGGTGTCATGGTGCCAAACATGAGGTTTCTAACTTGAACAGAAAAAAAGTTGTATAATTTTTTAGCTTTCAATGCAAGCCTATGGGGGGGGGAAACGGAGCTCCGGATCCGGATCCGGAGCTCCGGGCGGAGCGGAGCGGAAGTGGGCGGAGCGGGGGCGGGGCGGAGCGGCCCGATCCGGAAAATGGCGGATCTGCAAGTGAAGCGGAGCGGGGGGTCTGTGCACACCCCTAGTGATAACCAACACTTTATACTTCGCCTGGAAACTAATTGGCAGCCAGTGAAGAGATTTTTAGACTGGTGTAATGTGGTCACCCCTAGATGTACCGGTGACCAACCTGGTTGCCATATTTTGAACTAGCTGAAGTTTCTGGACTAGGCACAAAGGTAGCCCTATGAAGAGCTTTAGGTTTAACACAACAATTAACTAGTAAAGTAAAACAAGTAACTTACAACTGAAGGTATTTCATCAATAGAGCTGAGTGACACAAAGGCATTAAAGAAAATAAAAGTTGCAAAAACTCAAGTTCTTTTACCCTAAGCTGCATATAATCATCATCAATTTATTTCTTACCCACCTCTCCATTTTGATCGAGGCAGGGAGCATCTAGACCATGGGTTCTCAACAAGGGGGAATTCCCCCTCGGGGGGGATTTTAGGGTTCGGGGGGCGGGATTAGGACCACTATTCAGCAAAGTATGATGTCCTGTAGATTATGTCTTCCTAGACTTCTTCAAGCTGCATCTTTCTGCTCCTTTCTTATGCTGTGGTCTTCTCTCTCTCTCTCTCTCTCTCTCCTTTTATCCCCTCTTGCCCAAAAACTGAAAGTACTGTCCCAATCTTTAATAAATGAATCTTAATTCGAGAAATGAAACCACTCCTCTCAGGGATACCCCCCTCCCAACAGAAAAACTCCAGTACCTCTCCCATATGCTCCACCTGAGATAGATAAGATAGACAGACAGACAGACAGACAGACAGACTGACTGACTCTCTCTCTCCTGATGAAGAGATCTGGAGATTTCAAAAGCTTGCACATTGTTTTTTTATCTTTAGGTTGGCCTGATATAAGTATTAAATAATATGGATTTTGATATTTTAGTTATCAACACAGTAACACAGCTACCTCTGTGTTTTATATTAGAACAAATAACTGCAACTTACGCACACACCATATTAAGAACAGAATATTAATATGCTGTCCTTAATATTTAGCATTTTTCTGAGATTCTCAAATCTTTGGAGACATTTCTAAATCAGCAGTTCTTTTCTGACTATGGTGGTTGAGTTATCTGCAGCAAATTGGAATTAAAGATTCAAAAAGACCTAAGATGTACGCATTAAAATTGAGCTGTATTTATATAAAAATGTTTCATTCTTCATTTGATTTTTTTTTTAAAAAAAATAATGACTGTGTATGTAAAACCTGCCTCCTCCCCTTCCACTCAGCAATGCTGACAAATGCAAAATGTGGATTGTTCAAGCAATTTACAGCAATCAATGCTTAATGGATATGTTTCTCCTCAGCCCATCTATTAATTTATAATTTTGCTACATCTAATGCCAGAAGTAAAACTCTCTCCCTGATGGCTTTAACTGTGTACGATCGGCTAATTATTCTTGTAATGATAATTCAAGGTGCAACCCAAAGGAAAGTCCAGATTTAGTCTGCAATCCTGTACAAACATACCTGCAAATCAATGACATGCAGGACATGCCTGCCTGTGAATGGTATTTATTTATTTATTTATTACATTTCTATACCGCCCAATAGCCGGGGCTCTCTGGGCGGTTCACAAAAATTAAAACCATTCAAAGTATAAAACAACAGTATAAAACCATAATATAAAATACAATATAAAAGCTCAACCAGATAAAAACAGCAGCAATGCAAAATCACAAATTTAAAACACCAAGTTAAAATTTATTTATAAACTGTTAAAATGCTGGGAGAATAAAAAAAAAAGTTATGCGATGTTACCTGCTGTGGAATCATATCTGCAAGGAATCTCTGTGAATTGCAATGGAACCTGGACAATATTCTATTTTGCACAGGAGGCCCATCACCCCCATCTGAACTGAGACCAGTGGAGACTGGTGACTCCAGTTTCACTGGGGCTATGAATTCATTCTGGGTTTCAGACAGAACCAGACAGAACTCTACAAGAGCTATCCAATGTGCTGAACCCTAGCCCCAAAATAGGCTCTGCACTTTGGATAGCTTCTGTAGCATTCCAGCTGGTTCTGGCTGAAACCCAGAATGGAACTGTAGCCCCACCGTAATTGGAGACACCAACCTCTCCTAAAACAAGTTGTTGTATTCAGGGACAAATCAGTAGAGGGGAGCTATAATTTCAGGGGGCATCACATTTAGCCTTGAGAAAGGTAGGTTAGTGGTTAAGACTTTTAAAAATTCCCCTGGGGTGGGTGGATGCTGTGAATAGGGATGAGAGAATCAGCATGGTTCGATCTCCTCTTTTCACCTCTGAGCTTAGCTCATCTTGTTCCTGTTCCTGAATGAGTTGGAAGGGGCATATAAGGCCATCAAGTCCATCCCCTGCTCAATGCAGGAATCCACATTAAAACATACCAGACAGATTGCTGTCCAGCTGTTTCTTGAATGCCTCTAGGGTGGGAGAGCCCACAACCTCTCCAGGTAATTGGTTCCATCCTAGTACTCCTCTAACAGTCTGGCTTCCTGTAACTTGAGCCCATTCTTCCGTGTCCTGCACTCTGGGATGATGGAGAAGAGATCCTGGCCCTCTTCTGCTTGACAACCTTTCAAGTACTTGAGGAGTGATTACACTTTTTACATGAATGCACTTGAATATATTTAAGCCTTTTATCTTACTGTAGCTTGTCTTGAGGATACGGATGGTTTTTTTTAAAATCTAGTTTGGGGCATTGTTGCATATTCGTTTATTTGTTTGTTTATTGTATTTCTAAAATGCCCAATAGCCTATATATATATATATATATATATATATATATATATATAATCTGAAGCAGCTTTAGAGCATCTGGATTTATTCTGTATTGAAATGTGTGCTTTTGGACTGTGCATGGAAAATGCCCCCACCCCAACACCACCGCCAGTACGCAGTTCGGAGGCTAATTTGGAGCTTCCAAATTGGGCCCAATCTGCCTCTGCCCTGATCCAACCGCTCTGGATCCAGAACAGAAGTGAAATTCAGAGGTCCAAATTATTTCCTGGCTTAGAATCATAGAATCATCGAATAGCAGAGTTGGAAGGGGCCTACAAGGCCATCGAGTCCAGCCCCCTGCTTATATGCAGTCATCCCCCGCCCCTCCAATCTCAAAGGATGAAAGAATTCTCTTCAAGCTCGGTTACTGGTAGTAAGAGTTATAACTGAAAAATCCTATTATTATTATTATTATTATTATTATTATTATTATTATTTGTAATTTTGTTTCCATCCTTTTTGCCTTCACCTCCACCCACCACAGGAATCTGGCCCCTGGGGCTAAAAGAGGTACCCTGCCCATGTGTTAGAAGGAAAGGAACCTCTCGTGCAAGCACTGAGTCATTACTGACTCTTGGAGGGATGCCAGCTTTCGCTGATGTTTTCTTGGCAGGCCTTATAGCGGGGTGGTTTGCCGTTGCCTTCCCTGGCTGTGATTACCTTTTCCCCAGCTAGCAGGGTACTCATTTTACTGACCTCGGGAGGATGGAATGCTGAGTCGACCCGAGCCAGCTGCCTGAAACCAGCTTCCGCTGGGATCGAACTCAGGCCATGGGGAGAGTTTCAGCTGCAGAAACTGCTGCTTTACTGCTCTGCGCCACACGACGCATGGAACCCCCTCCAATTTTTTTTTTTTTTTAAATGCTGGCCAAATCACACTATCCCAGGAGCTGATGACCCTTTGGGCCCTGAGGGACTCATAAAGCGATGGCAGTGGAAGCTGGAGGTTGTGGTGTCAGTGGGGCTCTCAGTCTGCTCTGAGTTTCAGGCAGAACCTTTCAGAACTCTAAAGGAGCTGTCCAAAAAGCTATCCGCTTTGGGGGTAGGATTCAGCCTCTTGGATGGCTCTTTTACAGTTCTGGCTGGTTCTAAATGAAAACCAAAGTGGATTCACAACCCATCTGACATCAGAGCTGCCAACCTCGACTGGGTCATAGAATCATAAAATCATAGAATAGCAGAGTTGGAAGGGGCCTACAAGACCATCGAGTCCAACCCCCTGCTCAATGCAGGAATCCACCCTAAAGCATCCCTGACAGATGGTTGTCCAGCTGCCTCTTGAAGGCCTCTAGTGTGGGAGAGCCCACAACCTCCCTAGGTAACTGATTCCATTGTCGTACTGCTCTAACAGTCTGCAGGGTCATGGCCTGCAGACACGCACACGCATCCACGTCAACTTTGTCCCCTCCCTGGCTGCTGACCCCAAAAGCAGTATGGGATCAGGTGTCTCAGCTGCATCCGGATCACTGGAGAGTGGATGCTTTAGCATCACTTGCCTCAGTGATGCCACTGCAACTAGAATTGTTGTTCCTATATTTCTTAGCAGCTCAGGAATGACAATCTTTCCCCTCCTGCCCAGCTGATGGCAGCCAGGAAAACTCCTCAATGCCTTCTCCTCTTGGATCCCTAGGGAGCCAGTGTGGTGTAGTGGTTAAGAGTGTTGAACTGCAAATTGGGAGATCCGGGTTCTAGTCCCCATTCAGCCATAGAAGCTGATTGGGTGACTTTGGGCCAGTCACAGACTCTCAGCCCAACCTACCTGACAGGGTTGTTGTTGTGAGGATAAAATGGAGAGGATTATGTATGATGTGTCGAGTTCCTTAAGGAGGAAAAAAAGGCAGGATATAAATGTAATAAATAAATACAGCATAAAATATAAATAAATAAATAAAAATCAGTTAAACACTAGGATTGGGCAGGGACTATCTTCTCTTGTAATATCTGTACAGTACTAGAAAAACTTAGGGACTTTACAAGGGACAAATAAATAAATAGAATCCACACTTTATGACTTTCATTGTGCCACTTTTCTAGAACGCTTGAACATCAGAATAATGATGCAATTATTATTTCCTTCCCATGTAAGTGTGAGGCATTTTGAAGACCAAATGATAAGAACAAGCAAAACAGAGGCTCAGATTCTCAGTGGTTTGTCTCATTTCCCTCGTCTTTTAACTAAAACACGATCGTGACAAGGTGTCACTCCAGTGAAAATATGACCATATGTACAATATTGATTTAGTATGTGCTGGAGGGACATTAATCCAACTCCAAATTTTCGCTGTGGAGACACAACCCAATAAATTTCAGCCACTCTATAACGTCAGGGTTGATGTCACACAACATATGACTTCCCTCTTATTTTTGTAAGAGTAACATTATTAGTGAGGAGATACTATTCATACCTTAAGACCAGTCTTTTCCAGAAATAACTAAACCTTCCAGCCATCTCCATGTGGAATTTAATAACCAGTTACAGGGCGGCAAACATTAATTGATTCGTCAGACTAATCAATTAAAGAATTATTTAATTGATCAAAAAAGTATCCCCAATTAACTGGGTAATATTTAAAGTTGTTGTTGTTGTTTTAAAAAAATTAAGTACCTGTAAAAACTACTAATGGCAGGACCATCCCAGAAGAGACATCTACCTCATCGCAGAAGAGGGAATGGCTTTAGGCCACTCAGCTTTGTGCATTTTCCTCCACTTCGACCTGGTTCAGACAGCATGCTAAACCATGCTTCTTAACCACAAAATGGTTAAGGGAATGTATTAAGGTTCATAGAATCATAGAATAGTAGAGTTGAAAGGGCCTATAAGGCCATCGAGTCCAAACCCCCCCCCCAGGAATCCACCCTAAAGCATCCCTGACAGATTGTTGTCCAGCTGCCTCTTGAATGCCTCTAGTGTGGGAGAGCCCACAACCTCCCTAGGTCACTGGTTCCATTGTCGTACTGCTCTAGCAGTTTTTCCTGATGTCCAGCCGGAATCTGGCCTCCTGTAACTTGAGCCCGTTATTCCGTGTCCTGCACTTTGGGAGGATCGAGAAGAGATCCTGGCCCTCCTCTGTGTGACAACCTTTTAAGTATTTGAAGAGTGCTCTCATGTCTCCCCTCAATCTTCTCTTCTCCAGGCTAAACATGCCCAGTTCTTTCAGTCTCTCTTCATAGGGCTTTGTTTCCAGACCCCTGATCATCCTCTGAACAGGCTCCAGCTTGTCTGCGTCCTTCTTGAATTGTGGAGCCCAGAACTGGACACAATACTCTAGATGCGGCCTCACCAGGGCCAAATAGAGAGGAGCCGGTACCTCCCGTGATTTGGAAGCTATACTTCTATTAAGGCAGCCCAAAATAGCATTTGCCTTTCTTGCAGCCATATTGCACTGTTGGCTTATATTCAACTTGTGGTTAAGCAGCATGGTTCAGTGTGTCGTCTGAACCAGGCCTTCATCTGAAGACTCAGACCATGCAGACTTCATGACTTCAACACCCTCCTTTCAATGTCAACACCTGCATCCATTCCAGCATGCCACACAGATGGAAATGGAGCAGGATCAGGGCCATTCCTGCAGCCCTGCTGAATGTCTGACTTATTCCCCCTCTTCCCTCTTCATTCCATTTTCCTTGCATGCCATTTCTTTTTAGATTGTAAGCCTATAGGCACGGTCTGTCTTCGTTTATTGATGATATGCAAGCCTCTCTTAGACATACGCCATTTGGGTTGGGAAGCAGACTAAAATATATTGACGAAATAAATAAATAAAATATCAAGGCAGCCTCTGCCTCTCTCTCTCTCTCTTTCATATTATGATTTTATTAGAATGTAAGCCTATGCGGCAGGGTTTTGCTATTTTATTGTTTCACTCTGTACAGCACCATGTACATTGATGGTGCTATAATAATAATAATAATAATAATAATAATAATAATAATAATAATAATAATATCCTCTTCTATGCCATCTCCTTTTTGTAAGAGCATGACTGATGAAGAGATCTTGCAAACTTGGGCACAATTTTGTGCATATTTTGCTTTGTCCTAATAAAAAATATTGCTTGACTGTGGATACTGGTTTCCTTTCTTGAGGGCCATTATGATTTACTTTGCATTGTGTTTCCTTCCAAGATGGCTTTTGATGAAGCTGTGGCACACTCCATCTAAAAGCAAAGCATTCCCTTTTCCTTCAAAATAATTGCTTCAGTCATGTACAAATTCATGCAGATATAATCAATTATTAATCAATAAACATTCATTTGACTTATTTATTAATTAATTACCTCTCTATACTGCCCCAAAGCTGAAGCACTCTGGGTGGTTCACAAAAACTGAAACCGCAAAATACAGCATAAAATATGATACAAAATAGAAAAGCTTAAAACGACAGTGTAAAAAAGTACAGCAATGCAGAGATTTAAAATACAATAGCAGATTTAAAGCAATAGAGCTAAAATGCTAACAGGCCTGAGAAAATAAAAAAGGTTTCGCCTGACTAGGAGGAGGGCTTTCTCCGCTGTGGCACCCCGGCTGTGGAACGAGCTCCCCAGAGAGGTCCGCCTGGCGCCTACACGGTATTCTTTTCGTCACCAGCTGAAGACCTTTTTATTTTCTCAGTATTTTAACATCTAAATTTAAACTTTGCTGGTTTAATTCTGTATTTTAATCCTATATCCATTTCTGCTGTGTGGTTTTATCCCGGTTGTGCTTTTTATATTGTATTTTGTATTTGGGTTTTTAGCTTGTTGGATGCTTTATTATGTTCCTAATGGCTTTAATTTTTGTGAACTGCCCAGAGAGCTTCGGCTATTGGGCTGTATAAAAAGTGTAATAAATAAATAAATAAATAAATAAAAGCACAATGTAGGTGCCAGGCGAATGTCTCTAGGAAGTTAATTCCACAACCAGGGTGCCACAATAGAAAAGGCCGTCTTCCTGGTAAGCACCTGCTTTATTTTCTCTGTCAGGCACTCCTGGAGAAGGACCATTGACAATAATCTTAGGATCTGGGCAGGTACTTGTGGGAAGAGATAATCCCTGGACCCCATCTTTTTAGGGCATTGAATGTTAATACAACACTTTGAGTAGGGACTGGCAGCCAGTGCAGCTGAAAAAATAATCAACACATTGACTAATATTTATTTTAAATAGGTGACCCTCTGACCCTGACCACTCATCCTCAAAGGATGAGGCTCCTGCTTTAACAGATTAGGGAGAAGGCTTGGTTATAAAAGGGTGTCACAAGTTTTTCACCTCCTTAGAACTTAGTTCTCCAGGAAGTGAAAAGGACCATCTCCTTTGTGTCTAAGGGAAATCACATTACTATCTTCGGATTCTAGGAACTCTAGCCATGAAACCACTGCAAGGTCACAGCCATATCTGTGTCACTACAGCCCAAGATTGCTGTAATTGGCCAGGCCCCTTTAAGGGAGAAGGCTTCAGTTAATAGAGTGGCTAACCAGCCTAAAGGAAACCAAAACCATACTTAAGGCTCAGTTGCAATCTGCTGCTTGTTGGAGCAACTTAAAGGCAATCTTGTCTGGGTTCCAGCTCTACATTGTTTGGAATTCTCTGCTGGTTTTATTCCTGTTCCTCCCTCTCTGGCAAACCTGACTGCTTCTTAGTTCAAATCCAATGGAACCTAATTGTCCCCAAGTCCTTGGTGGGAACCCAATACATAGTGGATACCTTGAAATCCAGACCTCAAAATGCTAACAATGCTAGACCTTCATTATCTGGCTGAAATAAAACAGAGACTGACCTAACCCTACAACACTTCACTAATACACAAAAGGAACACATGAACAAAACTAAGTCATTGTAGCTTAACAAAACTATCAGCAACTTACAGGTGGGCGAGGTATTAACGCCATAGAATTATTTTTAGTTTGGCAAAAACTGAAGAGCTGACAAGAAAATATACGGAGTACATTGGCTTAAAGATATTTGTGTACATTTTGACATCTGTTGTTTACAGCCTGTGTTGAGTGAATGATCTTCTATTTGCAATTGATGCCTTCTTGTGAAACCGAGGTGCCTCTTCTGAAATCGTGTGGCTTCTGCTTTGCCCCACACAACACTGGTGATCTCAATATTTCTTTTAATGATTAAAAAGCAGTTAATAAGCCTATTCTTGAACACGACCTCCTGCACAATATGTTAAAATAGTAAAATTGCAGAAAACCCTTTATTCTAAGCTCTTCTCTCTTGTTTGCCCCACAGCAAAAGATGTTCAGAGGTATACTGCCCCTCCACATGGATTAGTGTGTTGTCTGAACAGGCCCATTGAAATCAATGGGACTCAAGTTCCATTGACTTCAGTGGGTCGACTCTAAGCATGACGAAGTCTGGATCCAAACCAATGGCTATAATTCCTGCTGCTTAGGTGCTCTGGGAACGCCTCTATGGCAGGGGTCGCAACATGTTACCCACCAGGACCACTGAGTATGCCCACCTGACCCTGTTGTCCCATGCCACTCCCCCTGTTGCCCTGCACCACTCACCCCCACTGCCACTTCTGCCTCCCAACTTGCTCAGCAGCAGGGAAGCAAGAAGTCAACAGATCAGACACTTATCTGCCGATCTGTCAACTTCCTGCTTCCTTGCTGCTGAGTGAAGGCAGCAGTAAACAGACCTGGCAGTGTGGTGGAACGCTGAGTGAGGGAAGCAGTGGTGGAAGCAGACCCCAAGCAGAGAAGGAGGTGGAGCCGTGGATGAGGAAGAACAAGAAGGGGCAAGAAAAGAAGGAATCCTGGAAGGGGGACCGAAAAAGAGGGAGTCCCAGGCTCAAATCATTGCGAGATAAATGTGTGTTAAGGCCCGGGGGAATCGCCAAGTGTGCCCACAGGTCTGAAATGTTTCCCTACCTCTTCTCTGTAGTGTGCAGGAGCAACGTAGATGGGACTCTGGAAAAACTTTGATGTATTGCAAAGGAGCCAAAGCTATACACAATCCCTAGCATGGATTCCTAAGGGTCACTACAGGAAGGAACAGCATTGTTCACTTAACACTGGTGCAAAAACACATTGAGGAAAAGAAGGTCCCTTCAATTTGCTTCATGTAGGATATTGTTATGTACCTGCCTGGACCCTAAGGTCATCCTCAGGGGTCCTTCTCCACGAGCCCCTGCCAAAGGAAGTAAGGCAGGTGGCTACCAGGAGCAGGGCCTTCTCTGCTGTGGCACCCCGGCTGTGGAATGAGCTCCCTAAGGAGGTTCGCTTGGCACCTACATTATATGCTTTTAGATGCCAGGTGAAGACCTTTTTATTCTCCCAGTATTTTAGCAGTCTATAAATTAATTTGAACTTGCTGTTTTAAAATTGTCTTTTAAATTTGTATTTCTGCGTTGCTGCTGTTTTTATCTTGGTTGTGCTTTTATACTGTATTTTATATTATGGTTTTATACTGTTGTTTTATACTTGAATTGTCTTAATTTTGTAAACCGCCCAGAGAGCTTCGGCTATTGGGCGGTATAGAAATGCAATAAACAAATAAATAAATAAATAAATAGCTGAGCTTGCACTGCAATAGCTGCAGCCATGGATAACGATGATGATGATGATGATGATGATAAATGTATTTCTTGCCCGTCTCTCCATTTTGATCGAGGCGGGGAACAACAATAAACGATGAAATACATAAGACTGGACTGCAGGTATTTTTTAATTCTTTCAAATTTATGCACAATGTATTCCATTTGCAGAATCTGGGCTACATTAAGAACTGCAGCCTGAGGTCCCCCTATATACTGTATCCTGTTTCATCTTACACTGGATGAAATTAATTTGCAACTGAATACCAACCCAACATGTTCATGGTACAGGTTGGAGAAATGGAGCATTTTCCAGTTGCTAATCTTGCTGGTCAAAATCATGGTCCCAGACATGGGTGTAACAAGGAGGGAGATATCAAGAAAGTGTATCGTGACTAAGCGGGAGCTGAGCCCATAACGATGATAGAGAAACGTCTGCTGCAATTGGACATGAACCCAGCATCAAAAGATAACGATAAGCAAATTGTACGAAGCGTATTATGCAAGTCAAATAGCTACATGAGAAAAGCTTAGATCTGCTTTAATCTGGCGAATTACAAATACGTAAAAAGGCAAGACGGCAAAGAGACAGACTGAGCCATTTCCATAAGATAACAAAAACGAATGCCAACGTCCCACCATGAAAAAGCAATAAATAATGTTAGGAGAGAGAGAGAGAGAGAGAGAAGCTGAGCATATTGTTTTGTATTTGTTCTTTGTTCATCATCGTGCAACATTTCTGCAACAAACTGAGCTGTACACACTATTCCAAGTGTGTCCATACTATTCCACACTATTCACCCACAGATTGGTCTGAAGGCATTATGAACATTTCAAAATATTATAAACAACTGAAGTTGTTCAACTGAAGACCCCACTGGGGTCCAGGAATGTTGACCTTTGATCTGGAGGTGAACAGATGTTTATATCTCCATCATGGGGAATCTGTCAACATCAGTTTCCCGGCCTTAAAATGATGAGATGTATTTATACACTTTCAATGCCACTTTTAGTCGTGCATTACTCTTTTAACCCATGCTTTCTTCCAGGAATTTAGGAGAACATTTCCCTTCTCCCTCAGAACAATCCTATGACGGTGACTAGGCTGAGAGATGGTGGACTGGGCGACCATCACCCAGTGAGCTTCATGACTGACATGGGATTTGAACCCAGGACTTCCCAGCAATACCAATCACTTAGACTAGGGCCAAGCTGGAGTGACCCCCCCTTTGGGCACCCCATGTGCAAGTAGCAAAAGGGAGGGGCAATCCTGAGGATTTGGGAGAGGGGGCACAACCAACAGATTTGTTGACCCTTCCAGAAGTTGGACCTTCCGGAACAGGCTTCTTAAGCCCTGCTCAGACCATTTTAGTGTATACTCAGAACACGGAAGGGGGAATACGATTGCACATACAGGCCCTATGACCAAGTCCGAGAATTGATTGGGCAGTTGGGCTTAAGCTGTATTCAGACGAAACATAGAAACATAGGAATCCGCCTTATACTGAGTCAGACCATGGGTCCATCTAGCCCAGTAATCTCGACACTGAGCAGCAGCAGCTCTGCAGGAGATGCTGGAGATCAAACCTGGGACCGTCTGCGTGCAAAGCAGGTGCTCTACGACTTGAGCTACAGCCCCTCCCCTAGAGCTACTGTCGTGTTTCTTGGGAGCGTGTTCAGAGGAGCGTGTTCAGAGGAGGGCAACCAGGATGATCAGGGGTCTGGAAACAAAGCCCTATGAAGAGAGACTGAAAGAACTGGGCGTGTTTAGCCTGGAGAAGAGAAGATGGAGGGGAGACAGGATAGAACTCTTCCAATACTTAAAACATTGTCACACAGAGGAGGGCCAGGATCTCTTCTCGATCCTCCCAGAGTGCAGGACACGGAATAACGGGCTCAAGTTAAAGGAAGCCGAATTCCGGCTGGACATCAGGAAAAATTTACTGACTGTTAGAGCAGTACGACAATGGAACCAGTTACCTAGGGAGGTTGTGGGCTCTCTGGGGAGGTTGTGGGCTCTCCCACACTAGAGGCATTCAAGAGGCAGCTGGACAACCATCTGTCAGGGATGCTTTAGGGTGGATTCCTGCATTGAGCAGGGGGTTGGACTCGCTGGCCTTGTAGGCCCCTTCCAACTCTGGTATTCTATGATTCTATGGTTCTATGAAACCCTGGCTTTTGATGAGACACAAATGACGAGGCCTGCTAAGTCATCCACAAAGTTTTTATTAAACAATAAACATCTCTTCCCACCTGAAGAGAGTCTAGACTCTTGGAAACTTCCCCCTAGGCAAAACTATGCAAACTAAGCGAGACAATTGTTCTATCAAGGAGAAAAGGAAGCCTTTTCCCAGAGAGGCTGTTTCTGGTGCAATGCGAGAGCCGGGCTGACTTCCTCATGCCCACCTTTCACTCCATGTGTTTCAGCCTTCATGGGACCCTAGGATCAGCTAGCCTGTTGGTGGCCTCTCCTACAGAAGAATGTTGGCTTCTCACTGCCTCTGTATGATTTGCCCTTGACGAGATAAGCTCTGGAGAGAGATCAGGACCAGCTTGGAGGAGAAAGTGTGAGAGCTCTGTCCCCCACTGGTACAGGCTGGCCTGAGTCTTGGGCTAACTCCTCTACCTCAGAGTCTGATTCTGATTGAATATCTGAAAGACCTTCTTCCAAAACAGGGGGAGCAGGGCTAGACATGACAGCTACTGCCCCTCCCCTAGAGCTACAGATCAAATCTTGGAAATTGGGGACACAATCAGCAAACACAATCCCACTCCCCTCCAACCCCTGCACTGATTTGACACTGAACGGTTGTCTGAACAGGGCTCTTGTATCCCCCATTTTCTAGCAGCCCAGTCACCTTCGCTGTTGTAATGAGCGTCTTTCAGCCGCATAAGGTTCTCTTCCAGTGGATGTCCTTGAAGAACGTTACTCCACTTCAAAACACCTTTTCTCCTCCCTGCCGGTAGAATATGCAACTAACCGCAGAGCTCTTTCCAGTATAAGAACGAAAACAGCAAGAAGGGGAATGGGGGGAGAGAGAGCGAGAGAGGGAAAAGGAGAATTGAGCTTTCAAGACAGAAGGAAATTAGGACACCAAAATGGGGAATTGGAAAAGAAACTGCAACCAGCAAGAAAGAAGAAGTCTGAAGCAGTTTTTGAAAGTTTGTTTTGAAATTATTATTTTTGTTCTTCAGCATGATTATACACGGATGTCGACATTCACCTGTCAGGGAAGATGCCCCATGGAATCCCCAGCAGAGAATGCCAACGTCAGTAAATGAGAGGCGACCATTTGTCCTCTTTAAGGAGAAGCCAGTCAACACGCACACAGAGACGCAAATAACCTTTGTTTACTGACAGATGGGACTTGGGCTACAAGGATTTGAGACAGGTAACTCGGTCTATCAAAAAGAATTAAGGAAGTGAGAGAGAAGCCAGCATGGTACCAGCATTAAATATGGATCAAAATGAACGAAAACAGCGCAAAGCTCTACGCAGACAGATGGGCAACCCAACAGAGATCCAAACCTCTCAGCAAGACATGTCACTGAACTGAAACATTTGGGCATAGGAAATGTTCCTGGTTGCCGACGTCCCTCTCCTGCGACTCCAACTACCTGATGGGGAGAATGGTGCCATGCTCACAAAGTTATAAAATGAGCACAAAACATAAGAGTGGGGTGGGTGGGGCTTTTCCAGGAGTTGCATGTCCTTATTAGTGCAGCCAAACCCAGTACACATTCGCCAAGCGAAGGATGCATGGGGCAGCCAAAATTGAGCTCTTCGAGTTTCTCCGACCGCATTCCAACATGAGCCTACACCAGCCGTTTATTGCAGGATTGGATCGCAGTCATCACTAACGGGACACTTCCGTAGTAATCTTGGCTCTACCTCTCACTTTTCCCATGCTTTTGTCGTGGTTTTGTCGGCTCTCTCGCATCTGTTGCAAGGAATGTTTGCAGTGTGACCTTTGTGAGGTCATTGTGGTTCGCTGTGAGTTCTGGGTTCAGCAAACAGCCAATTAGCTGTGAGGAGCGTGTGCATGGGTATCAACGTGTTTCACCACTTCACTGCCAAGGTTTTTTTAAACAAACATATATATTCGTCAGAGTTCCTATTCCGCCATGAGTTTGTTCATTTTTAAAGGACCCCAGAATAGATGTTTTTATAAGGATACTTTTGTTTTTATTAGGGTGACCCTATGAAAAGGAGGACAGGGCTCCTGTATCTTTAACAGTTGTTTTGAAAAGGGAATTTCTGCAGGTGTCATTTGTATATATGGGGAACCTGGTATATATGGGGAACCCTTCTTCATCACAACAGTTAAAGCTGCAGGTGCCCTGCCCTCTTTTAAATCTGGTCACTGTAGTATAGCTCCTGCACCTTTAACTGTTGTGATGAAGAGGAAATTTCACCAGGTTCTCCATATATACAAATGACACCTGGGCCAGATCTACACCAAACAGAATATAATGCTTTGAAAACATTTTGAGAACTGTATATAGAGTGTGTCCTGGGCCCCAACAGTTGTCACTACTGTTATAAACCGTTTTAAAGCAGTAGTGTAGATCCTGCCCTGCTGAAATTTCCTTTTCTATGCAACTGTTAAAGATACAGGAGCACTGTCCTCCTTTTCATATGGTCACTGTCCTCCTTTTCATATGGTCACCCTATTTTTATGCTTTTAAACTTTGTATATTTGTTTTTAATGTTTACTGTTTTAAACTTTTGTAAACTACCCAGAGAGCTCCGGCTATGGGATGGTATATAAATGCAATAAATAAATAAATTGCTGTGTATCTGCGCTGGTGTGCATCCCTCACAAGTAATTAAAAATAATCCTGTGCCCTGTAGTAGGGTGACCATATGAAAAGGAGGACAGGGCTCCTGTATCTTTAATAGTTGTATTGAAAAGGGAAGTTCAGCAGGTGTCATTTGTATATATGGGGAACCTGGTGAAATTTCCTCTTCATCACAACAGTTAAAGCTGCAGGAGCCCTGCCCTCTTTTAAATCTGGTCACTCTAGTATAGCTCCTGCACCTTTAACTGTTGTGATGAAGAAGGAATTTCACCAGGTTCTCCATATATACAAACGACACCTGCTGAAATTCCCTTTTCTATGCAACTGTTAAAGATACAGGAGCCCTGTCTTCCTTTTCATATGGTCGCCCTACCTGTAGCCATCTGCCTAGCCCTGCCCACTTCTACCAATACACATGAGGAACTGCCGTAACGGGGCACACGTGCTCCCACAATGGCACTCCTGTCATTGCGGGACACTTCACTCGCGTGCACCCCCGAGTGCCGATCGCAGAAGCGGGAAAATTCACAATCACCCCTCCTCCATTGTGAAAGGGCTCTAGGTGTAGATTAAACCTGTATCAGATTGCAAGATCTTTAGGATTTCCCCCCTTTTTCGTACAAACATTTTTGTGTGATTTTTCCAAATGTACACATTAGTTGCACACATCAGCCCCTTTGATTAACGCATGTTTATGCACAGGTTTGGTTTCAGGAGGTGTGAACTGGGTAAATTCTGGTCAAAAACAAACTGAAATTAAATCCTCACATGTCCCTACTCTCATCTATGCCCATGTCGGCTCCCAACATATGTTAGAGGACAATAAGACCAGGATGTGAGCAGTGCAGTTGGATCAGAGGGAAAGCCAAGGGGAAATTAAGAGCCAGTGTGCTCTAGTGGTTAGAGTGTTGTGGACAGAGATATGGGAGACCCGGGTTCTAGTCCCCACTCAGCCATGAAGCTCAGTGGGTGAGTTTGGGCCACTCACTGACTCTCAGCCTAACCTACCTCATAGGGTTGTTGTGAGGTAAAAAAAATGGTGAGCTGAAGGACCATGTAAGCCACTTTGGATTCGTTGCCAGAGAAAACAAAAGTAGGATATAATGAAATAATTAATTTTAAAAAATAGGGCAAGACCAGGCACAGAGATGGGGCAAAATTTAAGGAGAAGCTGGACAGAAGAGTCCAAAAGAAAACAACTAGGCACATGAAGCTCTAAGGAAGAGCTCCTCCACCCCTGACACTTCCTTTTATAATGCCTGCTGGGTTGGGGGGTGGGGGTGGAAACCCAATTGTCTGAAGGTAAGTTTATATTTCCAGGCAGGTCAGGGAAGAAGAGTTATCCCTAACTCATCGGCCATTGCTTCCCTGGAGTGCAGGTCTCTGTGGGTGATGGATAGGTTAAGCATTTGATGCTTTGGCGAATTGTCCGAGCAAGGACCCTTGCTTGAAGTGCTGCAAGCTGAAAGGGGGCAGGCACAACTCACCTCAAGCCGGAACCCCTCTCAATTGTGCTAGTGCCCAACCAGCCCTCCTTTGCCCGCCACCTATTCCACTGCTCCCGAAGACAAAATTACTCACCCTGGGGAAGGTGGGTCAGACAGCAGATGCGGGAGGACTCCGGAAGAGCCTGGACAGGCCTGTGTGGCCTCTTGCCTGGAAAGCAAGTATGCTTTCTTAGCATCTTTTTTTCCTGCCAGGGTAATGAAGCAGGACTACAAGCCCCATTAGTCCCTAGGAGAGATGACACTCAGAACCCCTCCAGGCCTCCCATTGCTAAGAATGACATTTGCTTATGGGGCTTGTAGTACTCCTTCACCACCACAACTCCGTTTTGCAAGACAAGAGACCAGGGCCAGATCTACACATCGTTGCGAAGACGCCTTTTTAAAAGACGTACCTAAAAGAAGCGCCTCTTTCTTTACTGTGTGTACTGTGAGCTAGGCAGCGCCGCCTGCGGAAGAATCTCTACCCCATTCAAAGACGCTGCTCGGGCCGCTTCCCCCTCGCGTGTTCTTCTAATCGAATAATCCCCCCTCCCACCCGGCGGCTCTTCTGGCGCATCCCGGCAGCGGCGGCTCCTCCTGCAAAACCCTTTTCTCTCTCGGTGTGTTTGTATTTGCGTTTGCATGCGCGGCGGACGAGTTCAGCTCCTGCCTCTCGCTCTCCCCCGCGGTGTCATCTCCCCGGGACTCTCTTCAGTGTGTGCTCGCACACGCACACCTAAACGCAAATACAAACACACCAAGGGAGAAAAGTGTTTTGCAGGAGGAGCCGCCGCCGCCGGGACGTGCCAAAAGAGCCGCCGGGTGGGAGGGGGGATTATTCGAATGGAAGAACATGCGAGGGGGAAGCGGCCAGAGCAGCGTCTTTGAATGGGGTAGAGATTCTTCCGCAGGCGGCGCTGCCTAGCTCACTGTACACACAGTAAAGAAAGAGGCGCTTCTTTTAGGTACATCTTTAAAAAAGGCGCACGGAAGCGCCTTCGCAACGACGTGTAGATCTGGCCTTGGAAAACACCATTTTCTGGCAAATGGGAGGTTAGGCCAGGGTCTCTCTCTCTCTCTCTCTCTCTCTCTCTCTCTCTGTGTGTGTGTGTGTGTGTGTGTGCGTGTGTGTGTCATTCTCTATTGAGCCCTCCTCCACCTCCTTCGTCCTTCCCCAAGGTGCTGCCTTTGTTCTTGGGGAAAAGAGTAGCAAATGGAGCCAGGCTGGCATTGCATCCTTTGAGCATCAAGCTGAATGCTTGGAGAACCTCTTCAAGAGATTCCAAGCATTTGCCTTTGAACTCTCACAGTGCACGATTCTTTTGCAGACCACATATTAGTGTAATGTGTTTCCCAGCTGCCTTCCATGCCATTTTTGCGGTAGAAAGGCAGAGCGCAAACCAAATCAAATCAAGAAACACATTAGGCCAACCCAAAGTTCACCCCCAAATGTGTGCGCTTTTGAGATCTCTTCATCAGGCAAGATGTTCTAAAAAGGGGATGGATTGGGAGAGGCATGGGGAAAACATAAAGAACGGACATCTTTCCAAAGTTCAAAATGATCTTGGTAGGCTGGAAAGCAGAGCTGAAAATAACAGAATGAAATTTAGTAGGGATAAATGCCAAGTTCTACATCTAGGAAATAGAAACTAAATGCACATTTACAAGATGGGGGATACTTGGCTCAGCAATACTACAAACGAGAAGGATCTTGGAATTGTTGTAGATCGCAAGCTGAATATGAGCCAACAGGGAGGAGGTGCTCTGTCAAGGATCCTGGTCCCAAGTTACATAGGGCTTTATAAACTAGTAGCAAAACTGGCCCAGTAGCAAATGAGCAGCAGATGCAGCTCACTCAGCAGAGGAGCTATATCCTGAAAAGGGGCTCTTCCTGACAACAGCTGAGTTGTTGCATTCTGTACTAGCTCCAGTTTATGGAGCAGCCCCACATGTACGTCCAGGGATGCAGATCAGTGGGCACTGGCAGTTCCAGAAGGTTGAGGCCTGGGGGAAACTCAGTTCTGGGGGCTAGTTCCTGCTACTGACTCTGAAACTAAGCCCTTTCAGCATGCTTTGGATGGTCAGCCAGTGCAGAAACATTAGGAACCAGAATCATAAAGTTGGAAGGAAACTTGGAGAATGTCTAGTCCAACCCCCTGCTCAGTGCAGGACCTGCAATGCAGGGTGCAACTCCAGCATCCTTGACAGATGGCCATCCATCTGCTGCTCAAATACCTCCATCAAAGGAGATCCCACCATCTCCTGAAGCAGTCTGCTCCATGGCCGCACAGCAATGACCATTTGGAAGTTCCACTAATGGTTAGCCAACTTCTGCTTCCCTGCAATCTCCACCCATTCATTCAAGCCATGCCCACTGCAACAAGAGAGAGAAAGTTTACGAGAATTTGAATGTAAGCAGAGCCATGCTGGGTCAGAGCAAAAGTCCGTCTATTCCTGCATTCTGTTCACACAGTGGCCAAACAGCTGCCCACGGGAACCCCACAAGCAGGACACGAATGCAAGAGCACCCTCCTGCCCATGTTCCAAACTGGTGTACATAGGCGTTCTGCCTCTGATAGTGGAGGTAGCACATGGCCATCAGGATGAGTAGCCATTGATAGCCTTTTCCTCCAGGAATTTGTCCAATCCCCTTTCGAGGCCATCTAAATTGGTGACCATCACTCCATCTCATGGTAGTGAATTCCATAGTTTAACTGTGTGCTTTGTGAAGAAGTCCTTCCTGTCATGTGTCCTGAATCTCCCACGAATCAGCCTTGTGGGATGACCCTATTGGGTTTTATTATTATCTACTTTCTCCACACTAGGCATAATTTTGTACACCTCTATCATGTCTCCCCGTATTTACCTTTTCTCTAAGCTAACCAGTCCCAGATGTTGTAACCTCTCCTCATAGGGAGCTGCTCCAGCCCGTTAGATGGCTGATTTTCTTGCTGTTGAATTTGTTTTATGCTGTGATCTCATCATTTGTTGTATTAACAGTCTTTGCCTATTGGTGTGGGACCATGATAACAGGGCTGGCCCTACCATTAGGCAAAGTGAGACAGTTGCATCAGCGGCGGTTCCTGGGAGGCTCAGTGAAGTGTTGGATGAGAAAGCTGCAGGCCATGTGACTGGCCTTGTGCTCCTTAAACTAGCCCACTGCTTTCAGATGTGGTGGAGGATGCTCTCCCATTGCCAGTGTTGAAGAAAGATTCAACAGCCGCTCCAGTTCATTTTCATACATGTAATGGAAGAGGGCGCCATCTTGTTCTTTACCTTGGGTAGCCCTGTGTGATAATAAGGTGCTTTGGTCAGACGAAGAAAAACAGAGATGAAGTATATTCAATACAAAAGAAATAAAACGTTTCCGTCTACATATTGACTTTCCAAAAATTTACAAAAATGTATTCACAGGAAAATATGTTTCTCCTGAGACATACGGCATGCTGGAAAATATATACTGGTGGAAGTTGAATGAAATGAGAGCCAGTGTGGGGTAGTGGCTAGAGTGTTGGACCGGCAGCTGGGAGATCCGGGTTCTAGTCCCCACTCGGCTATGGAAGCACACTGGGTGACTTCAGGCCAGTAACAGACTCTCAGCCCAGCCTACCTCACAGGGTTGTTGTCGTGAGGATAGAAATGGAGAGGAGAAGATTTATGTACGCCGCCTTGGGTTCCTTGGAGGAAAGATGGAATATAAACGCAATAAAATAAATAAATAAATGGAATGGGTGGCAATACGCTAAATGTTACATACTAACATAAATTATGTAAATTGTTGAGAACTTTCTTAAGGAATTATTTACATATTTTCCACCTAACATGGGGGGGGGGGAATTGAAATTTTCTGTGAACAGACACCAGAATGAATGACACCACACAATCCACAAAATAGGCACAGCTTGGATTTAACAAAATTGGGACATCCCTATTTGGAGTACAACTCCCATTCTCCAATGCTCCCAGACCTCTGGGGCTGATGAGAGATGAGAAAACTGACATGGATATTTGAGAAAACTGACATGGATATTTTTTATCCATCTCTGGATTACATTGATGGAAGAAAAAACAACTTGAAATTGACAACCGTCACAAACATACGTGCCGACCACGACAATCCACCCCCTCCCAAAGGGGTGGGGGTGGGATCATTTGTGTGGATCTGTTTAATGAGATCTCCAACTTTTCTTCTGATGAGATCTCAAGGATAATAAAAGAATATGTATGTAGAAATCTCACCTTAAAATACTCATACACTCCAGAAAATTACAATCCTCAAAGCAATTTGGAGTTCTGCCCTTCTTCTTTTTTATTATACAAGTTTATTCACAATATTCTCTATGAAACATCAAAAATACCTGTAAATCCAGATTACATAGTAAAAATATTCATCTAGTCCAGAAACATAAACCAAAGTTAAGGGTAAAATGGTTTTTCCTTGTTCTCTCCACAGCAAATCCTTAAACGGTTAGAACATTTTACTGACATTCCCCCCCCCCTTCCTGACTTTTACTGACAACATTTTTGATGGTTTCCCTTTTTTTACAGCCATCAAATAAATTTAATGACAGCTGGCAACCCAGCAAAGACAGGGTGATAGGAACTGATGTGACCACCAATTCCTTTCAGATAAGCTCTTCTTTCGATGTAACAAAGGGTTGCTCTCATTCCAGGTGCCTATTTGTTTCCAGATATGCATTGGCTTGGCTCCTGTCTTAGTTTGCTTAGAGCAAATTTCCACCATCTCCAGGTAGGGCAGAAAAAGGCTAAAGCCATAGAGAGGTGTTGCCAGTCAGGGTTTATCATTTATTTATTTTATTTTAATTTCTATACCACCCAATAGCCGAAGCTCTCTGGGAAGTTCACAAAAGTTAAAACCATAAGTAAATTAAGTAAAAATTAAAACTCTACTTCTGTGTGATATAGTGGTTGGCTAGAGTGTTGGAGTGGAAGTGAGGAGTCCTGAATTCTAGTCCCCTCTTGGCCATGGAAGCTGGCTGGGTGACTTTGGGCCAGTCATAGGCCTTAGCTAGACCTAAAGTTTATACCAGGGTCGTCCCGGGGTCGTACCTGCCTGATCCTGGGATCCCCTGTGTGTCATTTACATGCACAGGGATGACCCCCCGGATGATCCCGGGATAAACCTTAGGTCTAGCTAAGGCCATAGACTCTCAACCCAAACTACTTAGCTTCCAAATCACGTGAAGTACTGGTTCCCCTCTATTAAGCACTTGTTAGGCCTCATCCGGAGTATTGCGTCCAGTTCTGGGCTCCTCACTTCAAGAAGGATGCGGACAAGCTGGGGCATTTTTCCCATGACACCATCTGAAAATGAATGACACATGGCAAAGAGAGCCACCGTGGTGGAGTGGTGTGATAGAAGGACCCAGGTTCAAATCCTGACTCAACCATGAACCGGACATGATGACCCTTAGATCATTCACTATAGCGCAGCCTAACCTACCTCACAGGGTTGTTGGGAGGATAAATAGAAATGGGCTAGGGGAAGAACCATGAACGCTGCCCAGATCTCCTTGGACAAAAGGCAGGATATAAATGTAATAATCAAATAAGCCATTTCCAGGACTGAAGAGAAGAACAAGATGGCGCCCCCTCCCATTCCATGTATGAAAGCTGACAGGACTGCCAGTAATGATGGACAGCATCCACCACTGCATCTCAAGGAAGCAGGCTAACTTAGGGGGGCACAGAGCAGGCCACTTGGCACACAAGTTTTCCTCCAACACTCGCTGCCCCCTCCGAAGATCTGCTGTCCGACGCAACTGCCTAATGGTAAGGCTGGCCCTGGCCAGACCAACAAAATGAGTCAGTGACCTGTGATATTGACAGGGGTGCCACGGAGAAAGGGCCTGGATGACCTTGGTTAGTAAAAAGGGCAAAAGGTGATTTTTTTTCATTCTTATTTTTCTTACTGGATGCTGCTGAACTTGAGAGCGATCAGTTGAGCCCATCGTAAGTGTTTAATTGAGAGAAACGGGCCCAGGTTTCCTTTGAAAACTCTTTCCATTTTAGGGGAAAGTGCTTTTTAAAAAGCAGTTGGGTAGGCTGCCATCCAAACACGCTCTGAGCAAAATCCAAAACAGGAAACAGGAATGCTGATGGCTGGGGTGTTGGGAAAGCAGAATAAGCAACCATCAAGACCTCTTTGAAATAATATCAACAATCTGGTCAGGAAGAGGCAGAGTGGGGGAGCTGACAGCTGCACCATAAAAGCATAATTAGAGAAGGAAAGGTGGGGGAAAATATTGGGTTGCTGGGTAGGTTTTGGTCGACGGAGCTGCTGATTTCAAATGAATTCACAGCAGACAGATGGCAAAGAGGGAGGCAATCTATACAGCCATAAGAACGGCTGGGAAAGGTGAGGAGCATTTTGTCAGGAACACGGGGAAAAAGAGACAGCAGACTTAAGGCGGGGGGGGGGACACAGCAGCTATTGGGGGAACTTTGTTTAGTGAGTACACGGTTCAGAACAGTCGCTTTCTTTGAAGAGAGGTCCTCGAGAAACAAGAGAAGATGGACTTTTGGAGATGAGACGGAGATGGATTTTTGGAGAGCAGACGAACTGGAGCACAGAGAAACAGTTCCCAACTTCCCTCTCTGCTGGGCAGGATATATAGTTCTAAGGACGGGTGAGGTTTTCACAAGAGATGGTGGTTGCAATCCTATCCTCACTTACCCCAGAGTAAGTCCCATTGAACTCAGTGGTACTTAATTCTGGGTAGGCATAGATGGGATTGCAGTCATAGAATCATAGACTAGTAGAGTTGGAAGGGGCTGATAAGGCCATCAAGTCCAACTCCCTGCTCAGTGCAGGAATCCACCCTAAAGCATCCCTGACAGATGGTTGTCCAGCTGCCTGTTGAATGCCTCTAGGGTTGGAGAGTCCACAACCTCCCTAGGTAACTGGTTCCATTGTCTTACTGCTCTAACAGTCAGGAAGTGTTTCATAGAATTATAGAATAGCAGAGTTGGAAGGGGCCTACAAGGCCATCGAGTCCAACCCCCTGCTCAATGCAGGAATCCACCCTAAAGCATCCCTGACAGATGGTTGTCCAGCTGCCTCTTGACTGCCTCTAGGGTTGGAGAGCCCACAACCTCCCTAGGTAACTGGTTCAATTATCTTACTGCTCTAACAGTCAGGAAGTGTTTCCTGATGTCCAGCCGGAATCTGGCTTCATGTAACCACTACTTGAAGATCCAAAGAAAGGGTCGAATCAAGGAGCACTCCCAAGGCACGGAGCTGATCTTTCAGGAGTTTTTTTATGTTAAAATGAACACACTTAAGTTGAGAGAGGACTTCTGATATTGCAGTCCTAGTCTCTAGCCACATGGGCTCATTTAGCCCCCAGTAGAACATCTTAAATCAGTCAGCCAACAGACAGACAGACAGACAGACAGATATAAGTTACCCAAGACTTTCAGGTGAGTTTCAGTTTTAAAGTAAAGCTATACCATTGGAAATCAATGTCAGGATTATTCAGACCATGGTATTTACGGTCTCCATGTAGGGATGCAAAAGGTGGACCATGAATAAAGCAGATAGGAGGAAGATTATTATTATTATTATTATTATTTATTTATATAGCACCATCAGTGTACATGGTGCTGTACAGAGTAAAGCAGTAAATAGCAAGACCCTGCCACATAGGCTTACAATCTAATAAAATCATAGTAAAACAATAAGGAGGGGAAGAGAATGCAAACAGGTACAGGGTAGGGTAAGCAGGCACAGGGTAGGGTAAAACTAACAGTAGAAAGTAACAGTAGAAGTCTGCACAACATCAAGTTTTAAAAGCTTTAGGAAAAAGAAAAGTTTTTAGTTGAGCTTTAAAAGCTGCGGTTGAACTTGTAGTTCTCAAATGTTCTGGAAGAGCATTCCAGGCGTAAGGGGCAGCAGACGAAAATGGACGAAGCCGAGCAAGGGAAGTAGAGGCCCTTGGGCAGGCGAGATGAACTCATTTGCAATGTGGTGTTGGAGGAGAGTTTTGTGGATACTGTGGACAGCGAAAAATACAAATAAGTGGGTTCTAGAACCAATGAAGCCAGAACTCTCCCTAGAAATGAAAATGTTGAAACTGAGGCTTTGGGCATATGGCCAGGCATATGGCAGCACATCTTAATCACCCACATGTTTAGTTTTTAATGGTTTTTAATGCTTTATGTGTGTATGTTCTGTGTTTTAGAATTTTAAATTTTATATACTCGTTTTTATCTTAATTTTAGAATTTCTGTAAACCGCCCAGCTATGGGAGCAGTATATAAGTGAAATAAATAAATAAAATAAATAAATGAGAAGAAATGACTCATTAGAGAAGACAATAATGCCGGGGAAAACATAAGGTAGGAAAAGAGGAAGACCAAACAAGAGATGGATGGACTCCATAAAGGAAGATACGGACATTAATTTATTTATTTACAATATTTATATACCGCTTCCCATTGAAAATTTCGGAGCGATGCACAAGATAAAATAAAATAAAAACAGAATAAAACATTTTAAAATAGATTTTAAAAGAATCAAAATGTAAAATGAACCATGGCTGGTCATTAAGGATAGTCTTCTTGGAATAATGATTTTTTCAGGAGGTGCCTAAAGGAATACAGGGTTGGCACCTGCCTGACCTCCAGAGGCAGGGAATTCCATAGGAGGGGGGACACCATGCTGAAGGCTCTTCCCCTGGTAGATTCCAATCAGAGGATGGGTCTATGTGGAAACACCAGGAGCACGAACATGAAGTTACAAGATCTGAATAGGGTGGTTTACAACAGATGCTAACTGATTCATAGGGTCGCCATAAGTCAAAGCCGACTTGTAGGCCCTTAACAAAAGAGTTTTTAATCAAAGAGTGGTGTACATTTGAATTTGCAAGTCTCTCTTCCACCATCACAAGGGAGTTCCCCAAGGACATCTGACTGATACTGGTTAAAAGCCATTAATAAGACCAATCCGCCATTCTCTCGAGTTAGGAAAAAGAAAATCAAGCAAGAGTTTTTAAATTTTTCATTATATTTTACTACATTAGTCCTATGGGATTATAATGGCAATTACTGTTATTATCACCAAAAGGCACACATGTCTCTGAGTGTTTTGCATTTTAATTAAAGAAAGTAACAATGAAATATATAAGTCATTTAGCTTCGTTTAAACACACACAAACACACACGCACCAATGACAGCCACGCAACGATTCCCAATGCGAAATGAAGTAATAAAAGAACACAACCATTTCTGGCCTGCTCACACCCCAGACATCAAATATTAAAAGCTGCAGTAAACAGAAAAAGAGGCGAGCGATAGCTTCTGCCTGATGCAGAGTGGAAAGAAATACGCAAGTCAGAGCAAGACTTTTTTTTTTTAAGGAACTAGGAGGGAGTTTGGAGGGCTCCTATGGTTGCATTGCATTGTGGGCAGGGTTTTGAAAGATTGCTCATAGGGACAAGCCCCTATCAGAATGAAGGCCACTCCCTTCAGTTGTGCCTATAGATATTCCTGTTACACTGTCCCAATGAAGTGGAGGCATCAGGGCAAGGTAAGGCCATTAAATCCAGAGGCTAAAGTTCCCTCGGTGCACCACTGAGCCAATGTCTTGGATTTTGTTTCAAGTTTTGCTGCCATTGTTTGCAGAGTATCATCTTCCTTTTTCTTTTTAGAGTGTCTGGAATGTGAGCCTTAACTTTTGTGAACTAGATTACTGGAGAATGGTTCTGGGTGGCCAGGGAAACGTCCTTTCATGGAATCTTATGGCCGGGAAATATTTGGAGATGTCTTTGGAAACTTCTGAATGGAGAAAAGCCATCCACTTGATACCACCCTTTCCAGGAGGGAGGGAGGGAGGGAGGGAGGGAGGGAGGGAGGGAGGGAGGGTGTGCGTGCATGCGTGCGTGCGTGCGTGCGTGCGTGTTGGAAGGTGAAGATGAGACATGGGTCAGGAAGTTAGACAAGAATTTTATTGCTTCTCTTAAACAAGAGCAGAAGGCAGAGCCTGCTCCAGTTGGCCCTGCCCCACCCCACAGGAGATGAAAAAGGAAGCAGGGCCATTGCACCAGCCCAGCTGAAAATTTACATTATTTTCCCCTCTCTCCTCTCCATCCCTTTTTCCTTGTGTGCTGTGTCTTTCTAGGTTGTAAGCCTAAGGGACAACAGGAAACTCCTGACTCCACCCTGGTCTAACTAAATCAAGAGCCACCTGTTGGCCAATCTACATAGTGACACCATCCACACCATGCCGGATTGAATCCATGGAGACTCCAGGTAGGATTGGAGAGTCACAACGAATCAGAGTAGACAATAGTGAGCTAGATGGACCAATGGCCTGACTCTTTATTAGACAGCTTACTGTGTTCCTATGGAACATGGTGATCCAGATGTTCCTTTGTAAAAAATGTTCCTGTGTAAAAAAAAAAAAAATCCCTGCACATAGAAAACTAGGATGTCAAGATGAAAGGTTCTCCAGCTTGGCTTTCTCCCTAACATCCTTGGTTTCTACGCACAGTGATTCCCACCTCCTCCCCAGAAGAACCTTCCATTGTGTAAACCTGCTGACTGAAGATGAGCACTACCACTTCAGTGAGACTTACAAGCTCACCGTTCATATAATACACTTTCTTTTTCATGCAAGGCATTAGGGAGAATGGCATTTCCGCACTCAACCTGCAAAAGAAAAGGGGGGGGAATACTGACAGGTGCTTTTACAGCAGGATACATCCAGTCTACCATGAATCGATGGTTTCCGCCACATTGGCATTCGAATTACTCACCTCCTCAGAAATCTAGATGGCTTGCTTAACTCATCAGTCTCTATGGGCTTCAGCGCCACTGAAAGTCTAAGGGAACACCACCACTGCGGCTCTCCATCTTGCATATTGCGGCTCATTTTGAGGGACAGGCCTAGAGGCCTGGCTCCAGGGTTTGGTAGGCCCTGAGCAGGCTGCCCATGGTGCTCTTCCATGCTGACCACATTTTATTTATTTATTTATTACATTTCTATACTGCCCAATAGCCGAAGCTCTCTGGGCGGTTCACAAAAATCAAAACCATAATAAAACAACCAACAGGTTAAAAGCACAAATACAAAATACAGTATAAAAAGCACAACCAGGATAAAAACCACCCAGCAAAATTGATATAAAATTAAAATACAGAGTTAAAACAGTAAAATTTAAATGTAAGTTAAAATTAAGTGTTAAAATACTGAGAGAATAAAAAAGTCTTCAGCTGGCGACGAAAGCAGTACAGTGTAGGCGCCAGGCGGACCTCTCTGGGGAGCTCATTCCACAGCCGGGGTGCCACAGCGGAGAAAGCCCTCCTCCTAGTAGCCACCTGCCTCACTTCCTTTGGCAGGGGCTCATGGAGAAGGGCCCCTGTAGATGATCTTAAGGTCTGGGCAGGTACATATGGGAGGAGGCGTTCCTTCAAATAACCTGGCCCCAAACTGTTTAGGGCTTTAAATGTCAATACCAGCACTTTGAATCGGGCCCAGGCCCGGACCTGGACTGGCAGTCAATGAAGCTGGAAAAGGACTGGCGTAATGTGATCTCGCCAGCCAGTCCCTGTTAGTAAACGGGCTGCCCTATTTTGAACCAGCTGAAGCTTCCGGACCGTTTTCAAAGGCAGCCCCACGTATAACACATTGCAGTAATCCAAAGGAGAAGTTATCAGAGCATGGATAACTGTAGCTAGGCTATCTCTGTCCAGATAAGGGTGTAGTTGGTATATCAACCTGCAGGTATAACTTCTACTTGGGTGAGTTCTATGGGGCTTAATTAGAATAAACTTAGGGTGACCGTATGAAAAGGAGGACAGAGCTCCTGTATCTTTAACAGTTGCATAGAAAAGGGAATTTCAGCAGGTATCATTTTTATATATGGAGAACCTGGTGAAATTCCCTCTTCATCACAGCAGTTAAAGCTGCAGGAGCTATGCTAGAGTGACCAGATTTAAAAGAGGGCAGGGCACCTGCAGCTTTAACTGTTGTGATGAAGAGGGAATTTCACCAGGTTCTCCATATATACAAATGACACCTGCTGAAATTTCCCTTTCAATACAACTGTTAAAGATACAGGAGCCCTGTCCTCCTTTTCATATGGTAAACCTTAATAAACTTGCAAAGAAAAAATATATAATTTGAACAAAATATGTCTTTAGCAAACATCCAATTACAGAAATATGCCACGATTTGTCCTTCTATGTGCAAACAACAAAATCATGGATCTCTTGCTTGTAGCCCAGTCCCGTGTGGTTGTGTACCTCCAGGTGCCGAGTATTTTGGAAGTCTCTTTTGAAGATTTTTTTCTCAACTTTTATTTCACAGGGCAATTCCCAAGCAGTAACAAAACAGTTCAGAGTATTAGCTCTTATACAAGGTGATAAGAGCTTGTAATTAAACAGAAATCCTTCTAATATTCAGCTTTCAGCAGGACTGGTTCTTTCTTTTTGCGGTTTCTTCTCTAGTCCTCCTTCTGAGTGAGAGCCCCACCCAAGGGACTAAACCATCTACTCCATAGGGGTTACACACACAGAGAGAGAGAGAGAGAGAGAGAGAGCATGCCTGATGCCACTTGGGTCATCTGATTGAGCCCAGAGTCAAGCGGCTGCTGAATCCCTGCACGCCTCTCCTCATGACAAATAAACTAGGGCTGTGCATGGACCCCCCAATCTGCTCCGGTTCCCGATCCGCAACTTCTGGATCGGGTCCACTCCGCCCCACGTCAATCTGCCTATGGTCCACTCCACTCCACTGGTGCTGGTGCCAGGTACCCCCCCCCATACTCTCACAACTTACCTGCCTCCATTGTGGTCCGGTGGCAGCTTCAACTGAGGCCAAGGACTCAAACCGGAAGACCAGGCTGCAGCCGCGGCCTGGTCTTCCAGTTTGAATCTTCAGCCTCAGTTGAAGCTGCCGTTGGACCGCGATGGAGCCAGGTAAGCCGCCCTCCCTCCTGCCCCTTACCTGGCTCTGCTGCTGTCGCCGCACGGACTGCAGCAGGGCCAGGTAAGCCCCCACTTATTTTTTTCCCAGAGCTCCGGATCGAGGAGAAGGATCCACTTGGTCTCGATCCGCTTCATCTCGATCCGCAGCTCCCTCGACCCGATCCGTCTCTGCCTTTGTCGGAAGCGAATCAGGCCGCCTCACTATCGCTTCTCCGATCTGAAGCGAAGCAGAGCACAGCCCTAAAATAAACTATGCAAAACAATATGCAGACTAAGAGATGCGTGAGAGAATCATGTTTAATTAGCATAATGTGTAAGGTCACAGAATTCAGATTATTTTCTGAGCAGAAATTGGCTCCCAGCAGACGTGCCACCCTGCCGAACCACCCTCAAAACACAAGAAGCCGCAGCTTCCACGTGAAGCAGAACAGTGCCGTGTGTTTAATTCAGAATTGACTGTTTCATTTCTTCCCTCGCCACCCCACCAATGCTGGACCACTTGGCTTTATATAGAAGCATCGCCGCTATTAGGTCCCAGCCATCCACCATATTAATCATAATCCTGCACACCTTTCAAAAAGTAAATAACATCTTTAAGACGATCAGACTTGGTTTCGAACAACATTTTTTCTTATTAAACAAGCATGCGCGGAGAGGGGGAGAAATCAATAGGAGAGAGTTACAGTAGTTTGCCACGGCGCTGCGGCGTAGAAGGCATTTGTTATCACTGCCCCAGTCCCTGCAGAAGATGACAAAGGGCCCACGTTAGGGGCACAGGTAATCTTACCAAACTCCACCAGGGTTCGTCCTTCCACGTTATTCTTGCGTGTATATTAGACCCCTTTTGCAGCTGCTCCTGGCAAAAGCCGCCAGACGCATATCTCAAGTCATATCATACATGGTGTCGAGGTCTGTAATGTAGGAATGCTGTTTCTTGCTTTCCACACACACCCCCCCCCCCATGAGGCCCATCACAGACATACATTTCTTGAAGGGCGGGTGAAACCCACTCTGAGCCCACAGTCAACCCTTTCGGGATATATACAGACAGGCCCTGAAATCTCCTGTTATTCCAGAAGACGTTTTATGATTGACTGTTCTGTTTGTTTATTTTGTTTTGTTTTAAATGGCTTCTTCTGACTTTAAATGCTGCTACTCTGTATGGGGAGGGTGAGAGAATTCAGTTCGCCTCTAAAATGTGCCAGGTCTCCACTTCTAGAGGCCGGATAAAATGGTTCTGGGATGGCGGGGGCGGGGGGCTCTTCTGACCCACAGAGGCAGTGAGCCTGGTGCCTCCTATGTCAGTTGGGCTATGAATCCACTTTGTGTTTCAGTCAGAACCAGTCAAGAGTTCTAAAAGAGCTATTCAAGCTGCTTAACTTATTTTGGGGATTTGGTTAAGCCCATGGGATTGTTTCTTTGGAGTTCTGGCTAGCTCTACTGAAACTCAGAGCGGTTTCACCACCCCACTGAAATCGAAGTCACCTGCCTCCACTACTCACAGGTCACTACTTGGCTACTCCTGGGTCTAATCTACACCAAGCAGAATATAGTGGTATGAAAGCTGTATGAAAACGGTATATGGTCTGTGTCAATGGACCCCAACAGTTGTCCATACACTTCAATACCGCTATAAAGCAGTACAGTGGCTCCTGCCTTTTATATGCCACTTTCATACTGCTTTCATAGTGGAATATCCTGCTGGGTGTAGATTAGGCCCCGGTTTATATTGTTATGTGCTGCTTCCCCCTTTCCCTAAGGACTAAAATATCGCAGGGGCAGCACTGAAAGCCTTTGCTCGGTGGTTTGTGTAAGCAGCACTCACAGGGACGCAACACTGGCATTTTCATTTTTAGCAGGGGTGCTAGTATAACTTCTACTTGTGTGGGTTCTATCGGGCTCAATTAGAATAAACTTGCAAAGAAATCTTGAACAAAACTTGTCTTTAGTAAACATTAATTCACAGAAATATGCCACAATCTCTGGAAGTCCCTTTTGTAGACTTTCTCAACTTTTATTTCACAGGGCAACCCCCAAGCAGTAACAAAACAGTTCAGAGTATATGAGCCCTCATACAAGGTGATAAGAGCTTATAATTAAACAGAAATGCTTCTAATATTCAGCTTTCAGCAGAACTGGTTCTCTTTCTTTCAGCTGTTTCTCCTCTAGCCCTCCCTCTGAGTGAGAGACCCACCCAAGGGCCTAAACCAGTGGTTCTCAAAGTGGGTGGTACTTCCCCCTTGGGGGTGGGTGGGATTGCATAGGGGGCGTTAAGAGGCAAGGGGGTGGCAGGGGGGCACTCGAGGTGGACTTTTCTGAGAAGCACCTCTCCAGAAGGTCTTAAAACCCAGGGACATTTTTATGGGAGAAGGTAGTTTGGTCCCAAGCCATATAGGGGAAGAATCTACACATGTATTAATGCCATTTAAGAAGAGTCCTTTTAACAGTGAATTGAAATGTTTCAAAAGCACCAAAATGCTAATGAAGAGACATACCCTCCTTGGTGTGCCCCGCCACGCTGGCTGCAAAACAGAGGCATTCGGTCTCTTTTCCCTCCCTCCCTTGGCAAGCCTGCGGCGGGTGCTTCCCATTTAAAGGGGCCATGTGCAGGGGGTGGAATGAAGGGGGCGGTTACCTGAAAAAGTTTGGGAACCACTGGACTAAACCATCTACTCCATAGGGGTTACACTAGTACGATCTGCCACACCCCTCCCTTGGAATTCCCATTCCCTCAAAGCTGAGCTGCAACCTTCACAGTCGCCAGAGGGAAAATGACTCTTCCCAGCAAGAATGTATGGTCTCTAGTTGTAATAAAAATATTTTGGGGTGCCTTGGCCTAGAACAGGCAATGAAGACCCATCAGCTTTACAGAGGACCTGACCAGAACACTGGCCACAGCTCTGTCTTGTCTGGTCAGCGTGTCCTGCCTGGGAACAGCCACCAGCCATCACGGACCATTAGAGGGACAACTTACAGCCATTTGTGCCCACAGAGGAAACATCAGCTAATCATCACTGTCCATTAGCAAGCAATCGAGTGTACAAAAGATGGTCACTTAATAGCCATTATAATATAGTACTTGGCAAACAGGCTCCAACCTACAGTGCTGCTCTAAAAATATATAGTGCAAAACATTAACATCCATTTTTTTAAAAAAAATCCTAGCACCGAAGAGAAATTTGATGGTTTCCAGCAAATCAATAGCTTGTAAAGATCTAATGATTTTGAGCCCATCTCGACATGCATCCCCGTTAAGCTTGCTTTCACATGCCAACAAGTGATGGAGAGGGTTTTAAAGTCAACGCAGGAGATGGAATAATAACTTGGGCAATTTTCTCTTCCAGCGAGTCTCAGGTGGGCTGAAGGGCAGGCATTGTTTCTCCCTGTCGGGGTTCCTTCTGCGTCCTGGACCCTTTGAGCAACTCTTTAAGACTCTTGCCTCCTTAAGAGTCCCACCTTCCTTCTTTTTGCCTTCCCCTCCCCAGTCACGTGGGGTTGAGGTTGTAGATGTGGGGTGAGTGACACTCCAGAAACTTGTGGCTTAACTCAACAGTTTACTAGTATTTTACAACAACCAAATTACAATAAATGTATTTAGTCAATAGAGCTGAGTTATGCAACGGCAATTAAAGAAAATAACAGTTGCAAAAATGCAAGTTCTGTACCCTAAGCTGCACCTGGACTTCTTCAAACTGAATCTTTCTGCTCCTTCCTTGCTGTCTGGTCTTTCCCTGGTTCTGGTATGGCCCTGGCTCTCTCACCCTTTTATACCCTCTTTCCCAAAAACAGAAAGTATTGTTCCCACTTTGAAGAAATGAAACTTGACTGGAGAAATACAACTTAACCAAGGAATGAATCTTAACTGGAGAAATGAAATGACTCCTCTCTAGGATACCCGTCGGGTAGGGTGACCCTATGAAAAGGAGGACAGGGCTCCTGTATCTTTAACAGTTGTATTGAAAAGGGAATTTCTGCAAGTGTCATTTGTATATATGGAGAACCTGGTGAAATTCCCTCTTCATCACAACAGTTAAAGCTGCAGGAGCTATACTAGAGTGACCAGATTTAAAAGAAGGCAGGGCACCTGCAGCTTTAACTGGTGTGATGAAGAGGAAATTTCACCAGGTTCCCCATATATACAAATGACACCTGCTGAAATTCCCTTTTCAATACAACTGTTAAAGATACAGGAGCCCTGTCCCCCTATTCATATGGTCACCCTAGGTAATACTCGTCCTAACAGAAAAACCCAAGGCCTCTAAAGCCTGACCTTTTTACTTTGCGTCTGTAGGCCTCAAACCTTCATACGCTGGGGTGACCATAAGGAAAGGAGGACAGGGCTCCTGTAACTTTAACAACTGCATAGAAAAGCGAATTTCAGCAGGTGTCATTTGTATAATTTTAAATAAAATTAAATAAGTATGAATGCAGCACCTGGTGAAATTCCCTCTTCATCACAACAGTTAAAACTGCAGGAGCTATACTAGAGTGACCACACACAAAAGAGGTCAGGGCTCCTGCAGCTTTAACTGGTGTAATGAAGAGGGAATTTCACCAAATGCTGCATGCATACAAATAACACCTGCTGAAATTCCCCTTTCAATACAACTGTTAAAGATATAGGAGCCCTGTCCTCCTTTTCATACGGTCACCTTACTTAAAATACACACAGTCAAGACAGAAACAATGTATATCTAAAACTGAAAGCCTTGACTTAATTGAGTTTAGTCTAAAGTCCAGTAAGAAAGAGCTTTCCGGGGCAGACGAGTCCAGGAGTCAGACAGTTTTCTATACAACTGTTAAAGATACAGGAGCCCTGTCCTCCTTTTTATATGGTCACCCTACCCTACTGAAATAAATGTTTTGAGAAGGAGTGGCTTTCCCTAACTTGGTGCCGTTCTGAAATGTTGGAATATGTGTCCATGATCCCCAACCAACATGGCTAATGTTGGCTGGGGTTGCTGGGACTTGCAGTCCAACTCATCTGGAAGCTGCCAGGTTGGAGAAGCCCATTCTCTCTTGAAAGAGATTTAGCTACTAGCTTAGGGTGATCATATGAAAAGGAGGACAGGGCTCCTGTATCTTTAACAGATGTATTGAAAAGGGAATTTCAGAAGGCGTCTTTGGTGAAATTTTGTCTTCATCATAACATTTAAAGCTGCAAGTGCCCTGCCCTCTTTTAAATCTGGTCACTCTAGTATAGCTCCTGCAGCTTTAACTGTTGTGATGAAGAGGGGATTTCACCAGGTTCTCCATATTTACAAACGACACCTGCAGAAATTCCCTTTTCAATACAACTGTTAAAGATACAGGAGCCCTGTCCTCCTTTTCTTATGGTCACCCTATAGCTGAAAGCAATTTGTCGAGACTTTTTTTTTAAGAGATGTAAAAGCATTTGAATCTACCGTTCAAGCTTCACAGGATATTTCTTCCTAATGCTGCCATCTTTTTTGAACAGTGCCGCTCCTGTACCTTTAGAATCTAAAGGTGTAATCCTATGCATATATAGATTGAAAAAAGTCCTACAACTCAGCTAGCCACGAACTCTGTCTGGAACATACTGGGAGTTGCAGGACTTTTTTCAGTCTAAACACACATAGTATTGCACCCTAAGGAGATGAAGCATTCCCAATAATGTTGGTTCCCTTCTAGGAAAAAAATAACCTGATTTCTGATTATTTTTCCTGTGCCACGATGCTGTTCAAAGGAGCAGACAGAAGGGTGGTGACTTGAGCAGCTGAAAACGCTTGCAAACTTGCCTGCAGTGAAAGATCTTTCATGGAGCCCATGTGCCTGGAGATGTGCAGGGTGGGATTTGCATGTGCACCCCTGCACCCCAACCCAGTTTTAGCCTGTAGACGCACAGCTGAGAGCCCCCGTAGGGCCGCCGTGGAACCAAATGGTAGTGCTATTTCGAGGATTATGAAATCCTGGTTGGTCTCGATGCACCGACATTTTATTTTTATCCCTCGGCTTTGTTATCACTTTATTGACTGATTGTTGATTGCACTGTGTGTGTGTGTAGGTGAGTGAGAGATTAGTAAGAACCCTGCACCTAACAGCTACATAAACATAAAATAAGGCAGTGCTCGGTCCGCCGAATGCGAAATGCAGCAGCTACTCAACGGAAAGTAAATAACAAATTGCATTTGGCAGGAAAATATCCCCCCACCCCCTTTAGTACTAAAAAGCTCATTGAAAAATAAATTCTAGAGTGTAATTGAAACCGTTGCCGGCTCTTGAGATGGATCAGCAAGAGAGCCAACGACCAATGGCGATGATTAATAAAGTCTGCCATTTACCAAGGAGCTGTTTGATTAGCAGCGTGCTCACTCCTAGGGCACTCCATCTGCGGGGCGTAATCAAGATCACTTAATGCAGATTAGCTACCCCTTCACCCACTCCTTTGTACACCCAATCAAAGTGGTTGAAGAGCACTACAAGAATGGATTTCTCCCCCCTCCCCTCCCAGGACTCCCGCAGTGTGCGTTCATGTGTAGGGTGGAGTTTCTAATCCACACGAATGTGTGTAAAAAGCAAGAACTGTGGTCGTTATTAAGGCAAATGGTGTAAAATGATATGTGTCCGTCTGACCTTCCAAAACAACATGGAGGATAAAGCAATCAATGGCCCTTTCTACACCATGCATTTTTCAAGGGATCACCCCTGGATCATCCTTGTGCGTCCAAAAGATGCACAGGGGATCCTGGGAGCAGGGAGGGATGATCCCTCCATTTCCCCGGGATAACTGAGACCTCAGTTATCCTGGTTTTACTTTGCAGTCCCAGGATGATCCCAAGGACTGTGGGCAGTGTGGTCACCCGTTGTTAGGGTTGCACCTGAGGAAGCCTCCTCGGATGAAGAGGAGGAGGAAAACTTACCTGAAGAAGAGGGTGTTTCCTCCCCCACAGCCAGGCATGCAGGGAGAAGAAAGCCGAGCAGGGGAGGGGGACGCAGGTCCCTCAGAAGAACCAGGGGCTAGCCAGCCCTTTGCCCTGACTGACGCTCAGGAGATGGAATCGGAGGCAGAGATTGGGAGACCACCCAGCCCTCGGGAGCGTAGGCGTAGGAAAAGGGCAGAGCAGACGCAGGCAGTAAGGCGTTTACGCTTGCAAAACCGGTTGGGAAAAGACACCTAGCTTAAATAGGAGGCTGGGTCAGAGGATGGAGTGATGAGGCACAGCTGGACTCAGGGTGGGGCCATACTGGCAGGGCTTGAAAAGACGGAGCCGGGACGTTGCCTCGCTCTGGCCGTCACCTTTTGATTCTCTGATAGCCAGTGCATTCCTTTTTCGGTTCCCTGCTTCTGACCTTGGACTCTTGACCTGGACCGGCTGACTGACTTCGCTTGTATGTGTGACCCTGGCATTCTGGACATCGGACTTGGCTTTCTTCTCCCTGCATGCCTGTCTCTGGCCTGGCTGTGGGGGAGGAAACATCCTCTTCTTCAGGTAAGTTTTCCTTTTCATCTGAGGAGGCTTCCTCAGGTGCAACCCTAACACCCGTCTTGGCTTCTTACCTCTTCCCCATGAGTACTAGGGGTCATCAGAGGAAGTATCCGGGACGGGGGGGGGGGTAGTCCAGGGCCCTCGGGGATGGGGTGAGGAGTGGGATCAGGGCTTCTTCTTTTTTTTACCTTAATTTTCCCTGGAGCCCGTGACATCACACAGCCCATGTGAACTGAGGCCAACAATCCCAGAAGCAGGTAAGCCCAGGACCATCCCCTCTCCTTCCCTCTACACCTGTTGGTGTAGAAAGGGCCATAGACTACTAGCCCTGGTGGTTGTGTGCGACCTCCAGTATCAGAGGCATTATGCCTAGGTATAGCAGTTGCTGGGGAACATGGGCCATGTTGCACTCATGTCCCACTTGTGGGTTTCCTGTGGGCAGCTGGTTGGCCACTACATGAACCGAATGCTGGACTAGAAGGACCCTTGGTCTCATTCAGCATGGCTCTTCTTACATTCTTAACGAAATCAGGGCGTCTGAAGGATCTTTTTTTTTTGCCTACTGACAGCCTGATCCTCCATTTTTCCTGGTTCAAGTATTGGCCAATTTATTTAGGATAGGAATTTAATATGTAAGGTACACATTACCTTGTGCCAATGTGTGCTCTTGTTTGAGTTTACTTTTCAGATTCAATGTAATTAAATAAATATGTCTTGCCTTCATTTTTATTCCACCTTGCTCAGCTACCTCCTAAGTCAGGGAAGCACCAGAAACTGGAACCCAACGCATGTGAATTTCTTCACCGTGGCATTTCTTTTTGATAGCAATTCCCCTTTTTATCAAATTCAATGAGAATGGTCCCCAAAAAATTGTGGGAATTTTTTTTTTTGGTGGGGGGTGGGGGGCACAAGACTCATAAGAATCTGATCCCTTCTAAGAGAGTCATCCCACGTACCCATTTCCCTCGCATTATCCCCATAGCGTAAAGTTGTTGTTGTTAGCTAAATCACACACACACCCGGGGCGGCAGCGCTCCTAAGATCCTTTACATACCAGGAATGGGTTCAAGGGGGAGAAATGTAAAAAATCATTAAAAAAATCAATGGATGACCCAATCTGATTCAAATTTGGTACGCTTAAAGTCCTCCTTAATATCTATTGCTGTGCCAATTTTGATGTCTTTATCTTTAAAACATATGCAGGTGTAAGCATTTGTTAATTTGTACTTTAAACATATCAAATCATTCTCCTGCACCCCCAGTGGCCATTTGGAGAACAACAAAAGATTCACTCCTATAGAGGTAGTTAAATAGGTTGGTTCTTTTATATATGAAGCACAATTAAAGCAGTATGCATGGGAGTATTTCACAGTTAAAGCAGATTATAAGCTGGAAAACTTCGAAGTCCTTTGCACGCAATTCACAGTGATTGCACAGTAGAACCCTGGTGTGATGAAGCTCTAACAGTCCTCAGACTGGAGAGGGACAGGGGAGGCTTCCACTGGAAGCCAGGAATGGGCTTATATGGTCAAAGGCAAGCTCTTTTTACCCTGCTCAAATTTTAGGGGGCCGTGCAGGAGCTTGGCTGCACTGCCTTTTCTTCTATTGATCCCACATCCTTATCCAGCAGGTGCACCAAAAATCTGCCAAGTTCTCTCCCTGACCCTCCAACCTGTGCCACTCACCTGCCAGCTCTCCTGCTGGCTCCACCCCACCTTGGCTAGTCCAATCCCATTCAAGCTCCACCCACTGATTCATCCCAGGTTCCACCCACTGACCAAGGCACAGGCAGCAGAAGGAGGTATTAGTGTCCTGAGGTAAGTCGGGTGAGGGCAGTTGACCCTGATTTCAATGGGGCTGTGAATCCATTCTGGGTGTCAGTTAGAACCAACCAGGAGCTGAAACTATTTTGGGGATAGGCTAAAGCACTCTGGATATGTTCTTTAGAGTTCTGGCTGAAATCCACAATGGGTTCACAGCCGACCGAAATCAGAGGCACCACCAACCTTCACTACTGAATTGTACTATTTCAAGCTGCAAGTGAAGCATTTAAAAACGAAATTATTGTTTTTTACTGCTTCCTCATGTGAAAAGGCTCTCTGCTGTGGCACCCCGGTTGTGGAACGAGCTCCCCAGAGAGGTTCGCTTGGCACCTACATTGTTCTCTTTCCGTCGCCAGCTGAAGACCTGTTTATTTTCTCAGTATTTTAACACCTAATTTAACTTAAATTTAAACTTTGCTGTTTTAATCTCATATTTTAACCTATATTAATTTTTGCTGTGTGGTTTTATTCCGGTTGTGCTTTTTATATTGCATTTTGCACGTGTGTTTTAAATTTGTTGGTTGTTTTTATGCTCTTCATGGTTTTAATTTTTGTGAACCGCCCAGAGAGCTTCGGCTATTGGGCGGTATAAAAATGCACTAACTAACTAAATAAATAATAAATAAATAAACAGAAAACTAGCACATCGGATATAAAGGTTATCGTAGCCCTTTGCCTTCAGTGCTAGTTTTCTCCTTGCAGGGAGAAACCAAGCTGAAAACTAAGCATTCCAATAGGACATCCCGTACCTGCAGCTTCAAATGGTAGTGCATATCCTACCACCTCATCCTGCCAGATGTGTAGGCCAATCCCAGGTGTTTCTTTGTTTGCCAATGGAATGAATTGCTCAGTCCCTCTGGTTTGCAACTACCTGCTAACACGGGCACACGTTTGGAATCGCTCATATAGCCTCCCTGCTCCACATTCCCAAGCAACGGAAATTAGGGGTGTGCACGGACCCCCCGCTCTGCCCCTCGGGCCGATCCGAAAATTTCGAATCGGCCCGCTTCGCTCCGCGCTGCTCCGCCCATACTCCGCTCCTCTTTGCCGCGGAGCTCCGGCTCCGAATCGGAGCTCCGCAGTGGAGGGGAGTGGTGCCAGGTAAGGCTGGGAGAGGAGGGCGGGGGGGTTACCGGGCCCTGCCGCCGTCGCCGCCCGTGTGACGGCGGCAGCAGAGCCCGGTAAGGGACCAAGAGGAAGGGGGGCCTTACCTGCCTCCGTCCGCGGTCCGTCGGCTTCTTCAATTGAGCCCGTGGTTCAACGAGGAAGTCTGGGCTGCTGGTTGAACCACAGGCTCAATTGAAGAAGCCGACGGACCGCGGACGGAGGCAGGTAAGGGAGAGGAGGGCGGGGCGGTTACCGGGCCTTGCCGCCGTTGCCGCGCCGGGTAAGGGACCAAGGGGAAGGGGGGCCTTACCTGCCTCCGTCCGCGGTCTGTCGACTTCTTCAATTGAGCCCGCGGTTCAGCCAGGAATTCTGGGCCGCAAGTGCAGCCTAGACTTCCTGGTTGAACCACGGGCTCAATTGAAGAAGCCGAGGGACCGTGGATGGAGACAGATAAGGGAGGGGGAGTTACGGGGCCCTGCCGCTGTCGCAGCATGGGTGACAGCGAAAGTGGCAGGGCCCAGTAAACCCCACTTAACTTTCCAGCGGCGCTCCGGATCGAGGCGAAGGATCCGCCTTCACCTCGATCCTCTTCGCCACGCTCCGCCGGCCCCCCAATCCTCTTCGCTTCCACCTTAAGGGCAGGCGAAGCACCCCGCTCCGCTTCTAATTCGCCGGTCTGATTAGAAGCGGAGCACATCCCTAACGGAAATCCTTTTTTCTAGTGTATTCTTCTCTGCTTAATACCTGTCTTCAATCCACATGGCGCAGGAAGCTAAACTTCTGTTGTACCCTGTTCTTCTTCTTCTTCTTCTTAGGCTGGAGTGCTGGGCTGAAAACAACAGAATGAAATTTAATAGGGATAAATGCCAAGTTCTACATTTAGGAAATAGAAACTAAAGGCACAGTTACAAGATGGGGGATACTTGGCTCAGCAATACTAGGAACGAGAAGGATCTTGGAATTGTTGTAGATCGCAAGCTGAATATGAGCCAACAGTGTGATATGGCTGTAAGAAAGGCAAATGCTATTTTGGGCTGCATTAATAGAAGAATAGCTTCCAAATCGCGTGAGGTACTGGTTCCTCTCTATTCGGCCCTGGTTAGGCCTCATCTAGAGTATTGCGTCCAGTTCTGGGATCCATAATTCAAGAAGGACGCAGACAAGCTGGAGCGTGTTCAGAGAAGGGCAACCAGGATGATCAGGGGTCTGGAAACAAAGCCCTATGAAGAGAGATTGAAAGAACTGGGCATGTTTAGCCTGGAGAAGAGAAGATTGAGGGGAGACATGATAGCACTCTTCAAATACTTAAAAGGTTGTCACACAGAGGAGGGCCAGGATCTCTTCTCGATCCTCCCAGAGTGCAGGACACGGAATAACGGGCTCAAGTTAAAGGAAGCCAGATTCCAGCTGGACATCAGGAAAAACTTCCTGACTGTTAGAGCAGTACGACAATGGAATCAGTTACCTAGGGAGGTTTTGGGCTCTCCAACACTAGAGGCCTTCAAGAGGCAGCTGGACAACCATCTGTCAGGGATGCTTTAGGGTGGATTCCTGCATTGAGAAGGGGGTTGGACTTGATGGCCTTGTAGACCCCTTCCAACTCTGCTATTCTATGATTCTTCTTCTCGGTTAAACTGCACTTAAGCAAAGGTCAAGTGGCGGAGCTGCCAATCTGGTAAACTGTTGTTTATGTAAAGATCTTGAAGTTGTAATGTCAGGAGGCTGTTGTTTCCAATTGCTTTTTAAATCCTTTCTTTTTTCTTGAGTGGCTTATAAACAGCCAAACAATGATAGGGGAGTCGAAGAAGATTATCCTTTCACACGTATGAGGCAGACAAGGTTTGACGCTGGGCAGAGGAGCTTCCCCTGAAAGGAAATTCTCTCCCTTTGTCAATTCGGCTGAGGGTCTTATGCTTTGTCTTTGGAAAGAGCTTGCAGCTTTGAGGTGCTTTGCGCTAAAGTAAAACCGAGAAAGGGGGGGGGGAACATGAAAAGAAAAACACACAAATGAGCCCACCGTTGTGCAATTTCTTAGAAATATCCTCAATATTTTAAGCCACTTTTGTGGATGGAATGTCATTTGCCTAATCTGGCCATAACAGCATAGATTGACTCCTTCCATTAATTCAGTCTCAAGGGTCCTATTAAATGTGGTTCCATTATGTTGCCAACAGGAAATGGCCGTTCTGTATATCCCATTTGCCTCAGTATCACTTGTGGCTTCTCCGTCTTCCTGCTTTCAGTGTGTTTGCTTGGACACAGTATTAAAAAGGGTCAGTGTTGGATTCAACACACACCCCTCTGTTTTTTCAAGAAATGATCCTTTTAACTGTCTTCTGTGTTTTGAGAAACAGATATTTGGGCAATACACATTCAGAAAAAGAATGTGCCATAAGTCATCTTCAGCCACTTGAGAAGGCAGGGGAAGGGCATCACGTTTGAATTCCTTCCCCTGCCAAAAACAAAGAAAACCCCACTGCCTTTGGAAACATAGCAAGTCAAGGACGAGGGTATTAGCTTAGTCCCCCAACTCCACTAAAATCTGTGGAGCGAGATTTTTTAATATAAATTTGTTTATTAGCTTTCAAAATATATATTAATACAAAATATTGTGATAAACATAAACTGGATTTATTACATGAAATTTTTATAAGGAGTATTTCATTATTATAGGCAGAATAACAGCAATAATAAGAATTATTATTATTAATAACAACGACATGAGAAAAAGCTCAACCATGTAATAAGCACACATCTACATTATGCAGTATATTCTAAGGAAGACTGTACCGTGTGCACCTCTCACAATGTCCATTTTTGCCCATTTAGGGCACAATCCTATTGAAAACCCCAGACTCAGACTTGAGTCCCATTGAGTTCAGTGGAACTTACTCCCAGGTAAGTGGGTATAAGATTGCAATCTTAGGGGTGTATCCCGTATTAGATAGGTCTGTATATCCAATATTAGGTTCTACTTAGAGTAGACCTGTTAAAATGAATGGGACATAAATTAGACTAACATTAGAAACAACTGAGGTGGGCAAATCAGAAAAACCCTGAGTTCACTGAAGTTCTCCAAATTGCATCTCAAAGCTCATTCCAAATCAAATTCATAGTGGATTGAGAACTTTGGTGTGTGTTTTTCGCATGGAACTCCGTGCATATTTTCCCACAGGTACGCATCAGTTGTGTACATTTTTGAAATGCATGCATTCTTCTCTCATTTTACTCTTTTAACTCTGTATTTTAATTTTATATCAATTTTGCTGCGTGGTTTTTATCCTGGTTGTGCTTTTTATACTGTATTTTGTATTTGTGCTTTTAACCTGTTGGTTGTTTTATTATGGTTTTAACTTTTGTGAACTGCCCAGAGAGCTTCGGCTATTGGGCGGTATAAAAATGTAATAAATAAATAAATAAATAAATAAATTCAAAGACCCATTAATTCATTTTGCACCTATGGCCAATTTGTTCAGCTGGATTATTGGGAGGGCTTTTCAAATGCCACCTTGGAGCTGGTACAAAACCCTGATTTCCATGCCTACTCATCCACCCTGGAATTTTCAACAGTGGCACCTACTTTTAAAACTGAAAAGTTAACCCTTTGTACTTCATAAGAAGTGCCGTGCTGGATCATAAGGGTCCATCTAGTCCAGCACTCTGTTCACACAATGGCCAATCAGCTGCTAACCAGGGACCACCAAAGCAGGACCTGGTGCAACAGCACCCTCCCACCCATGTTCCCCAGAAACCGGTGCACACAGGCTTATTGCCTTGAATACTGGAGATAGCACATAACCATCAGAGCTAGTAGCCATTGTTAACCTTCTCCTCCAGGAGACCTTGCCCCATTGGCTTTAAGAGAGGTTGGGAAAAGTGTGGTGATCGTGGGCACACTGGGAGGGGGGTCTAGCCAGGCACCCATGGGTGCTGCATAGCTGACCCTTGCCATAGAAGAAGCATGCAAACTAGGGCACATTTCCTGAAAAGTGGCTTAGTTTGTATCAATCCTTTGACAGAATAGTTTTATTCTTAAATGCATTTACAAGCAAAGCGTGCTCTTTTGAGGCCTATTCGCTGCATTCGAAGAACGGTGCCCCCTCCCACTGTGTCCTTGCTGGCTCCAGTTTGCACAGTGTTAATTCTTGAGGTCTGAGCAGCTCCAGATAGGTGGGATGGAGGAGGTGGCAGGGGTTTTATAATCCTCTCTGTGCCAGATTAGAAGAGTTTGCCTGAAGGAAGAAGGCTAGAGTTCCTTAACTAGCCTTGCTCAAGGCAGTCAGGAGTCCCAGCTGGGGACGGGGAACCTTGGGCCTGACAAGCAGCCTTTCATAAACTTCTTTATTCCAGAGTATCACAGACCCATCGAAGATCAAAAGAGACGGGCTTATTTCTGTCCCTCGGTAGACTTCCATGGGACCCTGCTCACAGGAACCATTACTTCTGCTTAAAAAAATTTCAAGACTGTTTTAAATCATCTTCTGACCTTTTTCCCCCAAGAGCCATTTCTCACTTTCCATAAGAAGAAGCATGAGCAAGACACGAGTGCAACAACACCCTCGCACCCTTCCCCCATAAAAATGTCCCTGGGTTTTAAGACCTTCTGGAGAGGTGCTTCTCGGAAAAGACCACCTTGAGCGCCTGCTGCCCCCTTGCCTCTTAACATCCCCCTATGCAATCCCACCGCCCCCAAGGGGGCAGTACCACCCACTTTGGGAACCACTGCACAAAGCCATAATGTTTAGCTCAAAATTAGGGATGTGCTCCGCTTCTAATCAGACCGGCGAATTAGAAGCGGAGCGGGGGGCTTCGCCTGCCCTTAAGGCGGAGAGGATTGGGGGGCCGGCGGAGAGTGGTGAAGAGGATCGAGGTGAAGGCGGATCCTTCGCCTCGATCCGGAGCTCCGCCGGAAAGGTAAGTGAGGTTTACCGGGCCCTGCCGCTGTCGCCCATGCGGCGACGGCGGCAGGGCCCGGTAACCCTCCCCCCGCCCTCCTCTCCCTTACTTGCCTCCGTCTGCGGTCCGTTGGCGTCTTCAATTGAGCCTGTGGTTCAACAGGCGGCCCAGACTTCCTGGTGGAACCGCGGGCTCAATTGAAGACGGCGACAGACCGCGGACGGAGGCAGGTAAGGCCCCCCTCTCCCTTGGTCCCTTACCGGGCTCTGCTGCCGTCGCCGCATGGGCAGCGACGGCGGCAGGACCCAGTAACCCCCCCCCCCGCCGTCCTCTCCCTTACCTGCCTCCGTCCGCGGTCCGTCGGTGTCTTCAATTGCCCGCCTGCCCTCCCGCCCTCCTCCCGCCCTCCTCTCCCAGCCTTACCTGGCGCCACTCCCCTCCACTGCGGAGCTCCGATTCGGAGCCGGAGCTCCGCGGCGAAGAGGAGCAGAGTATGGGCGGAGCGGCGCAGAGCGGAGCGGGCTGATCCAAAATTTTCGGATTGGCCCACGGGGTGGAGCGGGGGGTCCGTGCACACCCCTACTCAAAATGCTTAACCACCATGGTTCAGCGTGTTGTCTGAACAGGGCCATCAGCTGACAAATTTGTCTGTGACCGTCAACTGCCATCTGATCTTAAGGTCATCCAGCAGGCCTTCTAACAAAGTCCAGAAAGGGAGGATAAACCTGATCCTAGGGGAGTTATATAGAGGACAATATAAAATTTAGTTCAATATAAAATATAATATGGATTCCCCAGAAGGACATTCTCTCTCTCTCTCTCTCTCTCTCTCTCTCTCTCTCTGTGAGTCTGTCTGTGTCTCCGGTCCCCCCCGCCCCCGACCAGGGTTCATTGGGTGGCTTTCTGGCTTTTGTGCAGTTTTCACCCTTCTAAAACCTTGGAATGCTTTAAACTAAAATAAACTTCAGTCCTTCAGTCCCATCCACCATTGGTCCCTGAGAGCTTCTCTCGTATCAAATTCATCACCCCTGGTTCAGGCTGCAACTGCAGCATAAACTGTAGTGGAGCAGATTTCACTTTCTCTTAGCTCCGCCCTTCCCAAGGAACTCTAGGAATTAGAGTTGGACGCTCAGAGAATCAAGTCATTGTTAAAGGTACAGTGATCATGCCCAGGTGAAACGTTGGCAAGTTCCCAGGTTCTGTAGCTGCTAACATCCCCACTTAAACATAGGCCAGGCAATAGGAGCAGGGAATGACCTCTGCCTGAAAACCTAGACCAGCCTTTCCAGGTGCCCTCCATATTAGGGTGGCCATATGGAAAGAAGGACTGGGCTCCTGTAACTTCAACAACTGCATAGAAAAGGGAATTTCAGCAGGTGTCATTGTAGGCATGCAGCACCTGGTGAAATTCCCTCTTCATCACAACAGTTAAAGGTGCAGGAGCCCTGCCCTCTTGACTAGTACTACAAACGCCATCATCTCAGCCCATTTGCTATGCTGGCTGGGGCTGATGGGAGTTGTAGTCCAAAACACCTCAGGGGCACCAGCTGGGGGAAGGTTGCCCTTGAAAGTAGACAGCATTGGTTAGGTGGGCAAACTCAGTGTAAGGAAATATATATATATATATATATATATATATATATATATATATATATATATTAGAGTGATATTTTATGGTCACCCTAGTTTTCCTCCTCCCTTTTTTTCTTTTTGTGCCATGTCTTCTGGATCATACACTTTCAGGCAGAGACCGCGTCCTTTTCTAAGCCTGCGGGCAGGGACAGCGCTTGGTAAATTTTAAGCACTCTATAAATGATAAATAAAACCACAACAATGTTGCTTTTCACAGCTTTTGAAAGCTCAGACAACTTGGCCTATAGTTCGCTATGATGTCTCACGGCAAGGAAGACTTGGGGCTCATCTACACCAAGCAGGATATTCCACTATGAAAGCAGTATATGACATGCGTCAATGGGCCCCAACAGTTGTCAGTGCACTTGAATACCGCTATAAAGCAGTAGTGTGGCTCCTGCCTTTTATATACCACTTTCATACCACTCTCATAGTGGAATATCTGCTTGGTGTAGATGAGCCCTTTGTCTTACTGATGTAGATAGTTTAAATAGGAACAGTGCCTTGCTAGGGTTAAGCATAAAAAAAACAGAGCACATCCCCTGGTAAACAAGGGCAGGTGGAGTGCATGATCAACATACCAGTTAATGTTATTGTTCTGGTATTACATAAGAGTAAGGTTAGAGGCTGTGCCAAGAACATTAACAACAACAAAAAGAACTGTGTCAATTTGCCATCTCACCTTGAGTATTTCCCTTTTTGGAAAAGCACAAGGCTGTCGTAAACCAGGCATGTGACAAGTGGCTACCCTGCGCTCTCCATTTACACATCTCCAAAGAGGCTCGAGGATTGTCAAGCTCTGTGTGAGGTCAATTTCTGCACCTTCTTGGTGTTTTCAAAGAGGGTGTTTTTTTTTTTTTTTCAGTTGTAAACTGGCAATTAATTTGCAACAGGGCTTCCATTTCCCCTTTGATTAGATCTCTCAAATTGCGCCTTGCCTCGATGGCTGTACCTAGCATTTCGTTCAACCTTCCCATAGCTCAAGGCACCTGTTGCGTGTGTTGTTTACAAGGTAGGCACACTGAAAATGGCACATTAAAGGGTGGCTCAGGATGAAGTCATGCCGCTTTAAAATCCCCAAGTGGCTGTAAAGTGCGAGGCCATTTAATCATTGCCCCTGACAGAACTTGTATTTGTCCAAAGTAATAGTGAATTATCCTAACAACAGAAAGAAAATACCAAATCAGCAATAATAATAATAATAATGGGAAGCACAGCTTAGATATACTAGGACCATCTTCCCCAATCTGGTGCCCTCCAAATATGTTGGACTACAACTCCCATCTTCCCTGGGGATGATAGGGGTTGTATTCAAATGCATTTGGAGGGCATATGGGGAGAATCTACACTACTGCTTTATAGTGGTTTATAATGCTATTGACAACTGTTGGGGCCCACGACACATTCCATGTACCATTTCCAAACCGCTTTGAAAGTGTTATCTCCTGCTTGGTGTAGATCTGCCCCTGGTCACAGAAACCTGCATTAGCCATTTCTTCAATATGTTTGACCTCCAGTTATGACTCCTTGTAACGATGATGTTGAGCTCTCTCAGGGAATAGACCAGTAAAGAGGGTTGGGTTAATAGAAGTGGAGTTATAGTTCAGCACAAGAGAGTGATGCTGATATGATGAAGAAGGTCCTATCCAATGTGATCAGGGCCTAATTTACACCAAGCAGGATACTGTACTATGAAAGCAGTATATAAAGGTCAGGAGCCACACCAAGCAGGATATAGCACTATGACAGCGGTATATGGTATGTTGTCTCCCTCTCTCATAGAACTACAACCCAAAGGGGTCATCCCATGACACTGATGGGTGGGAGATGCAGGGCAGATAAAAGGAAGGACTTCTTCACACAGTGCATAGTCAAATTATGGAATAACTGAAGCAGCTTGCCCCAACACACCCGAATCAGGGCAGTACCAAGGCGCCCAGAATTGAATCAGGGTTGATTTGGAAGGCTCAAATCGACCTCCGAGTCAATTTGGGGTGGCTCTGCCCAGCCCTAGTGTAAATATCAAAATCAAACCAGCAGCAGCTGGGCATGCAATGCAGAAATACAAGGGATTGTTGTTGCTGCTGGTTTTATTGTTGGATTTTATTATTGTTCTTAATGCCATTTTACGGGGTTCACGTTTTTATTGCTTTAAACATTTTAACAGTTTTTATATATTTTATGATAGCACACTTCAAAGACTTAAAAGGTTGTCACACAGAGGAGGGCCAGGATCTCTTCTCAATCCTCCCAGAGTGCAGGACACGGAATAACGGGCTCAAGTTAAAGGAAGCCAGATTCCAGCTGGACATCAGGAAAAACTTCCTGACTGTTAGAGCAGTACGACAATGGAATCAGTTGCCTGGTGAGGTGGTGGGCTCTCCCACACTACAGGCCTTCAAGAGGCAGCTGGACAACCATCTGTCAGGGATGCTTTAGGGTGGATTCCTGCATTGAGCAGGGGGTTGGACCCAATGGCCTTGTAGGCCCCTTCCAACTCTGCTATTCTATGATTCTATGATATCTATTATTGTTGTAAGTCCCCTTGGGAGAGCTTCTGCCCTGAAAGGCGGCCTAGAAATATTGCAAGTAACTAACTCAACAAGGGAAGACCAGGAAGAGCATGGAGACATTTGCTAGGGTGCAGGCTATCAATCAGGAGGCAATAATATCTTGGACAGCAGGTCAGAATGGCGGGCAGAGGGCAAATCGTAGGTCCAACACAAATGTTTCGGATCCAGAAGCAGATTCAGTTCTCTCAGGATTCAATTATAAATTGGTCAACAACACTTGCATGTAGTGAATTTTTCATCATGGGTTCCTCTATGACAAACAGGTGTTTTGTTTTTTTTAAAAAAGGAGCTAAATCCCGGCTTGTACTGCAATGCTCACTCTTCACTCCCCCAGTGCTTGGGGTAGGAAAACAGACATAAATTATGTAGGAAAAATACTATACAGTTGCACAGAAGTTAAAAGGAACCCTAACACAGACTCCCATGGTGCTGAGTTAGGAACAGGGCATTGAAACAATAAAGGCGATCCCCTTGGAGGCTTGCAAAACTTAACAAGACCTCTGCTTAGCTGAAGCATGTTCCAAATTCATTCTTAGGGAGCGACCGAGCTCATCCTACGTTTTTCGCCAGAAAACTTTGTTAGCGTCAATGAAAAAAGGCTTAGCTGAGAAAGGTTAATACTTAATAGTGTAATTACAATTTTAGCTTGGACAAGCCTCTTGCTGAGTAGAGGCTGAAGTGGGGCTGGTTGGATTGTGCCTATTTGTTCCATTGGATATCCATGGCTGAACCTGTTTGCATAGATCCAAACCGGTATCCTATGGGCAATTCAAGAATTTGTTCAAGACTTCTTCTACATACAGGGGTGGGCAACTTGTGACTCTGAGGTTTTGGCCTTGAAGTCCCATCTTTCCTCACCCTTGGCTATGCTGCCTAGAGCTGATGCCAGTTGTAGGCCAAAACACCCAGAGGGTCTCAAGTTGGACTCAATGGCCTTGTAGGGGGGTTGGACTCGATGGCCTTGTAGGCCCCTTCCAACTCTGCTATTCTATGATTCTAAGTTGCCCACTCCAATCTGTAAAATGGATTTATACACGCTGGCTCTACACGCAAACAGTATCCCCACATTTACCACCTACCTGGCAAGACTTTCTGCCAAACTAGCACTGCTCAATTGATCAAAGGAGAACAGCACCCCAAAGAAGGTCTCTCATAATACTAGAAGCTGAGGTCATCCCATGAGGCTGGCTGGTGGGAGATTATGGACAGATAAAAGTAAGTGCTTCTTCACACAGCGCATTATGGAATTACAGAATTCACTACCACAAGATGTAGCGATGGCCACCAATCTGGATGGGTTTAAATAGGGGTCAGATAAATTCCAGGAGGCTTATCAATGGCTACTAGTCTTGATAGCTCTATGCTACCTCCAGTATAAGAAGCAGTATGCCTATGTACACCAGTTGCTGGGGAACATGGGTGGTAGGGTGCTGTTGCACTCATGTCCTGCTTGTGGGTTCCTGGTCAACAGCAGGTTCACCTCTGTGAGAACAGGATGCTGGACTAGATGGACCCTTGGTCTGACTCCACAGGACTCACGTTCTTAAGCTTAGAGGCTTTGCATGAAGCCTTATTAGACCTGTATATTCTTGAGAGCTCAAATTCACTTTCACATCATCCCTAACCAGTTGCAGCAGGTGTGACTTGTGAGCAAAAATTGCATTTTGAGAGCAGGAAAACTATAGCGGTGGCGGTGGGGAGCCTGTTGCATCCCCCCCAAAATTAATCCTCGATCCATAATGAAAGTTTCTAAAACCATGTCAGCATTTATCCATCAAAATAAGTGGATCCAAGAAAAGATCAAAATACAGCACCGTGGGGAGCGATATCCTCTCCAAAGTATTTACGTACAGTAATCAGTTTTCCCAAATACATTGCACAAGTCAAATGGCTAGACAGCATTGTTGTACAACATCTGCATCTGTGGGTGTCAGATAAGTCATACACCATCAGTTGATCTAATTGCTGGATGCATTGAGAAACTATACTTTGTACAAAATAGTATTTGCTCGTGAGAAATTCTGGTGGACGAGTAGCGAGTATGAATAACGGACAATTCGTCTTTAAGCATCCATGTTTACTGGCTCCTTCACACTTGTACTTGGGGTTTTAATGGTGCACGTCTTGTCTACATTGCGTGTTTGATTGGCACGTGGTTGGGAAAAACACAATCTCTGTGTAAAGTGCAAAGATGCACTCAGGCAGTTTAATATCTAGGAGAGAATTAGGACTGATATAGATGTCACTCACAGTTGAAATTGAAAAGCCATGCTGCATGAGGCTATCAATGGAAGTCAAGAACAGGTCTAACATGTGGGAACATCCAGCCATCAATACTGCATGCTCTTCATGTAGAAGAGTCATCAAGTCTATAATCCAGTACCTGCTAATCTGAGAATAAGCCACAATGGCCTGGTTCAGACAACACTCTAAACCACACTGCTTAACCACAAAATGGTTAATGGAATTTTGTGGTTAAGCAGCGTGGTTTAGTGTGTTGTCTGAACCAGGCCAATGAAGTCAACCTGTAAAGGAGTTGCACTGTTAAGATATTCCCCATTGCAAGGATTGTCTTTATGAGAAAGGGCAACCACAGACATCTAAAGCGGTCATTAGATTGAGATTTTTGAGCAACTGGGTAAATGATTACATTAGATATATAGGTTTTGTTTTGTGGGTTTTAAGGAAAACTTAGCTATCATTATCACCAGTACTTTATATATGATTTATTTGTAAATTAAATTTACATTATTTGAAAAAATAGCATCAATTTGTGAGTAAGCTCTCTCATCCTGAAGCAAAACAGTGATTTTCTTTGAATTTAGATAATGCACATGTGTGCTGCAGTAAACCTCTTAGAAGAGGCTTCCCTTTGTCCATGGGAGAAAGGTGTGAATGCCTCTTCAGATAGTGATGCTTACTATCTGCCACTTCGCATTAAAAATATTAACTAAGAACTGGTGCTGGAGTTTTGCTTCTTTCCTCCTCCCTCCTGATCCCTTTCCTTTTGTGTTGTGTCTTTTAGTAGCTGGAGGAGCTATGGAGGAGCTATGTCGAAGCTAGAAAGATTTGGCTGAAGGGTTCTTGAGGTGAGACATAGATAGGCCACAGCTAGACCTAAGGTTTATCCTGGGATCGTCCAGGGTTCGCCCCTGCCTGAGCACTGGATCCCCTGTGTGTCACCTAGATGAACAGGTTTGACCCCTGGACGATCCAGGGATAAACCTTAGGTCACGCTATGGCCCTACATGAAAAGAAGGATGACAAACAGAGCAGCTTGTTCTTCTTTTGTCCGGAAGACAGATTGCAGTAGGAGTGATGCACAGAACAGCGAAGATGAGAATTTGTACTGAATGGGAAGAAGGGGAATGTGAGGAAGGGGGTGGGGAACTTGTGGGCCTCCAGATGTTTTGGCCTACAACTCCCATCATACATCACCAATAACTAAGTTACTGGAGTTGCAGGCCAAAACACCTGGAGGGCCATATGTTGCCCACCTGCGGAGAAAGGGGGGGGGGGGAGAGAGAGGTAACATAAACCTGATGCACATGAAACTCAGGCACACTAGCTTCGCAAATTGCTCCATGTGAATCTGGACCGGCCACATGCTTATGTTTTGAAGGGGCTGCCATATTCTCCGATTTCAAGCACGTAAGCACATAAGTAAGGGGCAGAGAAATGAAAACTTGGGCTTTATGACACACCATTTTTAAATCCGCAGAATTGCAGATTGTCTGGAAAGGAGGCACGGCTTTTTCCCCTTCAAAAATCCTTCTCCCTCTGCCATCTTTTGCTCCAGGCATATCTGTTTGCATTGCGCCAAAGTGTTTTCTGCCACACAGCCCTCTGTTTACTTGTCTGAGCTGCACACACAACAGATAAGCCCCTTCAGTAATGGGCAACTTCGAAATCGACCTCTTCTCCACTCCCTGCCCCAGAGTTCTTTTACTGCACAAAAACTGCAGGGATCTGATGACGAATCAATATTTCTTTGCACACAGAAATGAAACAAACTCTTTTATTAACATTTTCACAAAGTTACACTAGCAAACGAATGAACATTTGAGAGTTAAAACGGAGGTCTGGAAAGCTATTGGTGTTATAAAGTCTAGAATACAGCACGTAGCATAAAAAAGGAAATTAACTCGAGTTTGATATAGCTGCTGGCTATTGTTTCCGAGGCACATTGGTGAGGGTAGTAGTTTGAATCTGTCCGCAGAAGCGAGCAAAGTCCCTGGAAAACAGCAGAACAAAAGACACAGATGTATATATTATTCTTGGAGCTAATAATTATTGGTGACTCTCTGGGGATTATCACATTGCAGGTGCTGGAAAGCAGCAATTAGAATTGTTACTCATTTATTTGGGGAAACCTATTCTAAGTTTTTTCTGAAAAAACAACAACAGAATGGCGGAACCTTTGACCAATAGTTTGAAGTTTGCATATAGCAGGCTAAAATTAAATTGTACAAGGCACAACAAGGCCCCTTTATATTTCATGTGAGAGATGAAAACTAGCTGCGATATCCCACTGGTAGGCCTGACTTTATTCTAGCTGGCCACAAGTTCAGCAGTACGACAATGGAATCAGTTACCTAGGGAGGTTGTGGGCTCTCCCACACTACAGGCCTTCAAGAGGCAGCTGGACAAGCATCTGTCAGGGATGCTTTAGGGTGGATTCCTGCATTGAGCAGGGGGTTGGACTCGATGGCCTTGTAGGCCCCTTCCAACTCTACTATTCTATGATTCTATAACCAAATGGATAACTAACTTACAAACTTCTGTGCAAGCCTGACCTACACAGGCAGCAATAGAGGGGACCGTACCACTTCGGGCTGCAGCAGGGAGAAGCCATGTTTGAGTGTTTCCCTATGTAGACACATTCCCTGAAAGTAAAACAACTTTAATCTAGTCTAGTCAGCCCAGTTCGTATCAGAACTCATCTCTACCCATCAACCACGGGCATTTTATTTTTCTTTAGCTACATTTTGTGAGGCTAGACTGGGCCAAGGCAGAGTGAAGGAGGAAAGACTAACCCTGAAAGATATAGAGAAGCCAAAACTCTCCAGTGTGCAAAGTTGTCCTATTCAACCCTACTTAGGGTGCAATCCTATGCACGTTTAGACCAAGGGAAATCCTACAATTCCCACCATACAACCAGCCAGCCATGCTTGCTTCTGTTTAAACATGCATAGGATTGCATCCTTAATCTCTTAAACCGTGGGTACAGAATGCTTTTCAGTCCAACAGCCAAATTCCATTTTGGAGAAGTTTTCACAGGCTGCACGCCAGTGGGGGTGGGTAGGGCCAGAGGGGGTGGGGCCAAAAATACAAAGAACACCCATGTATTTTAGCGGAAAGCTCTGGCTGCCAGTAACTAAGCCTTCAGAGAGGCATTTCAACTTTTTAGTACAAAAGGTGGGAAACCAACCAGTGGTTGAGGCAAAGGAGGATGGGGGGAAGGAACAATGGCCATCTGGGCACCCCACCCCCTGGCTGGATTAGGACCACAGGCAGACTGGATTTGCCCCACGGGCAAGAAGTCCTTTACCCCTGAACTATGTTGTCAAAGCTGCTATATGGATATTTCAAAGACCTTCCTTCCATAGGTAAAATGTATACAGTGCAATGAAGATGCACAGCCTAGATGTACATTTAAAGAATAATTTTGTTGTAAACTAACATGGATCAGTGGTCACGTTAGGAACATAGTTTAGGAAATATATGAGGAAGTATCAATGGGAAACTTTATTTAAATCAATGATTTAAATCAGCCTCCCCCGCTTGCTGATTTCATAGAATCATAGAATAGTAGAGTTGGAAGGGGCCTATAAGGCCATGGAGTCCAACCCCCTGCTCAAGGCAGGAATCCACCCTAAAGCATCCCTGACAGATGGTTGTCCAGCTGCCTCTTGAAGGCCTCTAGTGTGGGAGAGCCCACAACCTTCCTAGGTAACTGATTCCATTGTCGCACTGCTCTAACAGTCAGGAAGTTTTTCCTGATGTCCAGCTGGAATCTGGCTTCCTGTAGCTTGAGCCCATTATTCCCTGTCCTGCACTCTGGGATGATCGAGAAGAGATCCTGGCCCTCCCCTGTGTGACAACCTTTCAAGTATTTGAAGAGTGCTATCATGTCTCCCCTTAATCTTCTCTTCTCAAGGCTAAACATGCCCAGTTCTTTCTGTCTCTCCTGATAGGGCTTTGTTTCCAGATTTAAGTCACCTCGATTTAAAGCAACCCACCTTGCTTTTGCCAATGGCTATGACTGATAGCAGCTACCATCACATTTTGTTGGCCCACTGAATTTGTGTTTGTGGAGTTTTTGAGTGGGAAGACATCCTACATTGTATGCTGTTCTACTACGTCCTAAATTTCTTGGTAATATTTTGGGCCACCTACAATCAAGACTTACTTCAGAAAGGTTATCTGTTGTCTGGTACAGATGGTTACATGACCCACAGTGTTTGGACTTAGACTTTGAGAACCTCAAGAGCTATTTTAGATCTAGCAGTTAACAGTGATGCTTTGAGAAAATTCATTGATATATTTTGGTAATCATAGTATTCGTTGTTTCTAAATTTTATTTCACAATTTCTAATTTTGTAATTTGGGGATTTTGTATTCCTGAAAAAAAAAATATTTCTTGGAAAGTTGTGAAGGTCGTTGGCCAAAAGCAATAAAAGCTTATTGTACTGTACTGTTATGGAGCAAAGGTAGACAGAGTACAGACATATGCATCTTTTTGTGCTTTCAGCATCAAGTGATGACTTGCATGCACAAACAGCTACTCCAGGACAAATGCCACAAAGCTTTCATATCATTTCATCTCTAACACAATAACATCTAAGTGCAAGCAGTTCACATCCTGCAAATCACCATGAAGAGGAATGAGATGGATAGAGATATGTGTGCATGTGTGAATCAATTCTTATTCAGAACCACCCACAAAGTCTCTCAAGCGAGATCTGATTTCTTTTTGTTGTTGTTGTTGTTTCTGAGGATATTTCCACATTTCCATATTCCCTGGGGATTTGGCTGCTTTTGCAGTTGACTAAGACAGAGATTCAGCATGTTACACTTGCTATGTACTGGCTGTGCCAATTGTTGTTAGTCCAAACTGTACTAGCAACATCTTCAAAGCAGCAATAGTAGCTCTAACCTCCAAATAATTCTAATTCTACCGTCTTTTACAGACAGTAAGGGCACAATCCTATCAGGATAGTCATAAGCGTCCGACCTCGGAGGCTAACAACTCTCCAATGGAGGGCAGACGGAACATGGAGGGAATCCTCTCATTATGTTTTTTCCCCACAGTTTTCGCTAGACAGGCGATTTCGAGAGTCTAGCTGAAGAGCTTTGGAGAAGGAGGGGAAATGTGGCACATATGAAGTTATGTAACGGAGCTTCTGCTGTATCTTCCCCTCTCTACCCCCAGGCACATGTTCTGTTCTTGAGCGCAGAGAAGGAGCCAACGTGGAAAGAACCGTGCCGGTTACGAGGTGGCAGGTCGAGTGGTTTCTGGGAACTGAGGCTGGAACGCTGGCCCCAACCTTGGTTCCCAGATATCGAAAAATCCATTGGCTGTCTAGATGGTGTCCAATGGCCATATGATTGCTCCCTAAACACGAGAACCAGACCAAAGCTTGAATCAGACTCAATACTTGTTCACAATGCACGTACTGTTTAACACTCACTAACTGTACTGTCAAGTGATGTCTTCAGTAAAGGCATAAAAGAACCTCACTTTACTGCCTCACTTTACAAAAGTAGGCAATTCTTACCAGGTAAATGGATCTTTACAAGCCTGCCTTCTGGTATACAGTTTCATTCCTAAGCCAATACACAATTATTAGAAGAAACAAGTGGCATGAAATTCTGAGATTCCACCACATTAGACACTCAAATTTTGTTACGGTTACCTGAAGAAGAAAGGAGGTGGTGTCTGATTAGGACTGGTGAGACCCTAGTTCAAATCCCCTCTCAGTCATGAAGCTCACTGGGAGACCTTGGACTAGTCACTATCTCTGAGGCCGTAGCTAGACCTAAGTTTTATCCCAGGATTGTCCTGGGGTCAAACCTGTTCATCTAAATGCCACACAGGGCATCCAGCGCTCAGGCAGGGATGAACCCGGGATGATTCTGGAATAAACCTTTGGTCTAGCTATGGCCTAACCTACTTTACAGCGCTGTTAAGAGGATAAAATGGAGAGGTTGGAGGAAGTTTTGCCATGTACAACACCTTGAGCTCCTTGAAAGAAAGGAGAAATGCAAAAGTATAATAATAACTTTATCACCAAATCTCCACCTGCAAACTCTTCCATGATTGGTCTGCTATCAAACCCACTGAATGGACCGGTTCACACGATCGCCATGGCCCACTGTGGATTACTTAAGTCATGGTGTGCGGCCGGTGGCCATTATGAATATTTGAGCCATGGTGGGCAGTCGCTGTGGCTTGTCTTGACATCCGAACCTGGCAAGGGTTGGTTGTTGGCATGGCTAACAAAGCTTCCACAACCCATGGCTTGTTTTAGGGTTGTGGATGATTTGAGAACATGAATATTCAAGACAGCCAGCAGTATGGACTGCAAACCACCATGGCTTAAATAAGTTACTGTGGGGCTGGGGGGGGGGGGGTTGTGCAAATTGGGCCAATGAATGACAGAAAGTATGACAACCCATATGTGATTTATCCCTGGCAAGGCAGGGAAGTGGGTAGGGCATAGTGTATGATGTAATTTCACAGGGGCACAGAAAACCTACAGAATATTGCATCAGGTGCAGCATTCTATTCTTTGAGCATCTCAACTTTTTTAAAAAAGAAGTTTCTACTTCCAATGGGGTGCAAATCTATGGTTTAAAGCAGGGGCGCTGGACCTCTTTCAGCCCAAGGGCGAAATTCCATTTTGGAGATTGTTTAAGTGAAATACTCCACCTCCATACCATTATATTATGATGTGAAAAGGCAATATTAAGCCAACATATTTACTAGCAGGCTATATTTATGAGGTGACCAGCACGATGAATACATTTCTGAACTCTTCCACAAAACAGGAGTGCCTAGAATCACTGCATCATAGTTAGAAATTCTGGACTGTAGATGGTTGTTTAGGCAGAGGAACAGAACGACACCTTAAAGATAACCACCATGATAAAAGTTCTTCCGTACTCATTCACTGGCCAAGCAAACCATTCTATTTGTTTTGTTAAAACGTAACACTCTTGAACAAAGGGCTATTAGAATGGAAAACTGGTGAACACATTTAGGGCACCCTTCTAGGTTTCATGTTCAGAATGCAGATTGGAACCCTTCCTCCTGACACCCATTTTCAGAGGGGCCAGGAAAAGATTTAACACATTGGCTTAATTCAGACAACAATCCAAACCATGGTAACCATAGTTAAGAACCCATACTGCAGTTTGAGCTTCCAAATGTACAACAGGAAAACATGGTTTAGAGCCGCTTGTCTCCTTTCTTTCCCACCTGCTCAATATTCAACTTCATAAATTCTGTTTCACCTCAATGGCTCAGCAGCCTTCTGAGACAGAGCAAACACCCTAACTGCGGTCTGTGAATTCAGTTGTATCAGCAAAGCAAAGCCCAGGTAGCACAAACTGTGGTTTGCAAACCAGCTTCAAATTGTGGTGTGCTATCTTGGCTTGGTGTTCCTTTGCAATCCATAGTTCATGAGCTGACACTGGCGGAGATGGAAAGCAACGGTTTGGCATATGTCTGAATGCAGCCACTGATGGAATACCTTACCCTGAGCACTGAGGGATGAAATGTGATATGTTTATGTTGATTTCTGTTTGGAGATTAACCCCCACACCCAGTTCAAGTGTGGGTAGAAAGATGCAAAATAAACTGAAATGTGGTTTACTAGGTACAGATAGTTTCTCTGAACAGTGTCCAATGCCGTCACAGAATAAACATGAACCACTAGTCAACATCATTAGCGCTTTCCAGGGAAAGCGGCAATTTGCTGCTGAAATTTGGTAGGAAATCACTGCTTTTTCATTTGCCTGGCAACCACTAGCATTCGTTTATGAAAGTGCAACGGCATTAGCCTTGGTGCTGTGACGACATTGGATACCGACCTCTGCTACGTCATTAAACAAAGCTTAAAATAAAGGTGGGTACCTACCAAAACATCAACAGAAACAGGTTTTTTTATCCTCTTGGCTTTCCATGGCATTCAGTGTTTCCTGATAAGAGAAAAGATTTCTTTTTACTAACTAAAAAAAACCCCACATGACTAAATCTAAAATAGATAAAATAAAAATAAATTCATAATTATCACAATTAAAAGACAACAAACCAAGAATTAAAAAAAGCTTTAGAAAAAAAGCACATTTGTAATGTTTTAAGCTCTTAGTTACATTATTTGTCCATAAATTATAGGATTACAAGTTACTAGTTATGAGGTTTTACATTTGTTTAATAGGGAATAATTTGCTCGAATTAAACTGACCGAGCTAAGGCTTTTTAGATGACTAGAACAAATTAAACTTTTTAATATGAAATTTTAGGTGGTTATCTTAAAGCCTCTCTCTCTCTCTATAATCTAAAATAGAACTTGCTAATTGGTACTCTTCCCTGCTTTTATTGGTTATATTAAGATAAATTAAGTGAGATTAAAATCTTATTTGATTTATTTACCTTTGCAAATGAAGACCGTTTTAAGGGTTACACATCCTCTGCCTTTGACGAAAGCGACCTCAATTAGTCAAGTCAGAAAGTCTTTAAAAGCTTTGTGTTTATTGCTTCCAGCACGGAGCGAGGTTGTCATTAAGGTACCAAAATTCTCCAAAAACAAAAAATAAAAATAAAAAATTCCAAAGTTGCACTAGTGAAGAAATGCTCAACAAGATGAAAACTAGGTCACAAGGTGTTTGCCTCTTTTTATTTGTTTGATTTGTTTCAGAAAAATGCATTAACTATTTTAAACCAAGAATTTGTTTTTAAAATGTGGCATTCCAGCAGATCAATACCATTTGGATAATTCCTTTAACAAGACTTTAAGGCTATATTGTGTGTATAGGTGGACATATATATATATATATATAATGAAATGAACCTTTCGGTTTATACCATTTTATTAAAAAACCCAAAAAGAAGTTCTACAAATGTTTTAGTCGGAAACATTTTATGTTGATCGTTGTTAATCACTCCCTCCCTGTTTACTACTATTTATGAAGGTTTTTAAATAAATAATGCATACTCTCACACACACTGATTTTTCTTTCAAAAGTTTATTTAGTATCAAGCAAGAGTAAACTTTGCTTAACACTACAGAACATTTCAAGACTCAAGTTACAAAATACCACATTATTTGCATTTGTGATCTGCTTCCCTTTTTACGCATGTTTGCAAGAGAAAGACTAGCAAAATGGTTGAAAGATAAAACTAGAACTAAATTGTTGAAAACCTTTAAAATAAAAGGTTACGCTTAGGTTAAAATAATGGATTAACATATTTAGTAAACCTAGCTGTTTTTAACACTAGTTAATCAAAGGTTATTTTTTTTTCTTTTTTGTTTGTTTGTTTTGATCACCTATTTTTCCCCCCCCCCCAAATACAATCTGGAAATAACAAAGCTCCTCATTTCACATGTCTTCCTGTCCAGGTTTTTCATTCAGCAAAAAATAGATTAAGCTCAGTCCGTCCATTCAGATTAAGCACTTTGATTTTAATAAAAAGGGATTGTTCATAGAAAAAAATTACTTTGAACAGTATACAGGACTGGTGGAGATTGGGTATTTCACAACATCAGACAGTATAATCAGTATCTGGCATATGGCTGTTCTCTGTAGTTCCCTTTTGTTGTTCTCGCGGGAGGCGCCTTGTGTCTTGAGTTGGTCCAGTCTTCCTGCCCTGAAATACGGAAGCGAAAAACATGGCTAAGATTTTTTCCATACCAAAAAAAAAAAAAAGAAAAAAAAAAGGCATCTTTTCACCGTAATTTCACGCTGGAAGAAATGGCTTGCAAACCTTGTGAACCGCCCAGGGAGCTTCAGCTATTGGGTGGTATAAAAATGCAATAAATAAATAAATTCAACAACAATTTTATTGCAGTCAATAGAGCATTCCAGCAAAAGTTAAGTACAAAAGGACTGAGCGTACAGTTAGCTATTATTTATTTATTTATTGCATTTATATACCGCCCGACAGCTGAAGCTCTCTGGGCGGTTTCATGTTCAGAATGCAGATTGAAACCTCCCCCCTCCTCCCCCTGACACCCATTTTCAGAGGGGCCAGGAAAAGTTATAACACATTGGCTCAATTCAGACATCACTCCAAACTATGATTAAAAAGACAAGCAATCATAGAGGATCTAATAGAAACGGCCAAGTTCAATCTGGGTGATTGACTTATCTGAGTTCCGAAGTAATAAGGACATTAGGAATTCAGTTGGGGGACCAGGAAAATGGGGTTCAGAATTAAATAAACAAACAAACCACATAGTATGAAGGAATAGATCTAGCTAGCTTTGTACCACCCAAACATTTTTCCTCGGCCTCAGCATCCCAGAGGCATGAGTTTCCAAGCATAAAAGAAGTCCAAGGCCTTGTCATCACTGAGGTAGTAAATCTGTTTCTAGGCTGTATCACCTCAAGTTGCAGCTGGGGGCTTGCATAATGGAAGGCTACTCCAACGTTCATGTGGAAAAGCATTCAACCACCTGAGCCACTTTGTCTGGGCACAGGTTTATCTCCTTAATGAGAACTAAGCCCAAGTTCTCAAGGTAACATTAGTTTCCTTTAGGTATCCTTTCTATTCACTCATTGACAACCCCTAAACAATCTCTATACCCCAGAGGCATTTGGGTGCCCAGTTTCAATCTTTCTGCTTTTGAAGTGGCTTTATGACTGAAAGGCTGTCTATAAAACATTTCTCTCTCTCTCTCCATACAAGTATTTATGATTCGTTGGTAATACCAAATCTCCTTCATTGCAGCTTAGCAGTTTGGCTAAAAAAGAAGAAGAGTTCACTGAAATATTTATTTAAATTTACTGCTAAACTTTCTACCCTGCCCCCCTCTCTCTACATATAATCAAGACAGCTTACAAATAGAAAAGAGCAGCCAACAACAATAAAAAGGGATCTTAAATAGTTTACAAAAAGTTTAAGAAACCAGCAGTAGCATTAAAAAAGTTAGGAAAGCAATATCCTGAGAAAGCTCACTGAAATAAAACCATCTTTGCTAGTTGTCTGCAAGCAAGCAGCGATGGGACAAGTGTGCCTCTCTTGGGAGGCCAGTCCAGATTCTGGGCATCACAACTAAAATGGCCCGCTCTCAGTGCCTGACTGTCATACATCTAGCGAAAAACCTCAGAGATGGTGTGAAGTTTGCAGACACACTTATATGAGGATGAGGAGTGGGGGAGAGAAGGGGGACCTGAGGTCAAGGCCACCAGCAGCTTGAACGGAGTCCAGAAACACACTGGCGACCAGTGAAGCTGGTAGAGGAGGGGTGGGCAATTTCATCTGCAGCACATAGGTGGGCAACTTGTGACCCTATTGGCCTCCAACTCCCACCCTGCTAGCTAGGGCTAATGGGAGTTGCAAACCAAAACTTCTAGAGGGCCCTACACTGCCCACTTCTGTAGTAGAGGGTCAGCATTGTATGACCCTCTACAACCACATTCTGCATTGATAGAAACGCCTGGACTCTCTTATTTCATCTGTATCATTAAGTTGCCATTTTCCACACAGCCATAACACCTTACGAAGGTAGAAGGCCAGGAAAAGTAGGATGTAGCCCGTTCTGGAAGCGAGGGAACAGCAGCCCTTGGGTGCCTTGCCCAACGTGCTTGCATGAAGCACGTTGCAGGCCTCTGTGCGGAAACGTTACACTACGATGAGGAAAGCTGAAGCCAGACCGCCTGCTGCTAGACAGCTCATTTTAAATGCTGAAGCATGAAACGATCAAAGCTACGCAACTCCACGGAGACCAATTTAGCCTGTTGCGAGAGGGGTAAAGGGAGGCTTAAGGCGACCTTTCCTTTTTGATACTATCGTGTAATCAGCGGCTTCCCCTCAAGGTGACTGCCGCACGTTTACGCCCGTGACACACAGACAGCCTGCGTGGTGGAACGATTTAGTATGACAAACAAACCCAAGTTGAGGGGCATGGTTGCTTTAGGTGAGAGACGTTATTAATTTTTTTAGAAAAAAAATATATCCACCACACTTCAAAAGAGTCCCCAGAAAATGGTTTTCAGTCATGTTCCTGAAAAAAGTCGCAATATCCAGTAGCGAGAAAATTCTGCGTCACTCGCTCTGACAACAGGCAAGTCATGGTGGAGGGGTGTGTGGGTGTGTGGGGTGAGGCGTCAGACTGAGTCCCTCTGATCTCTAGGCAAAGGTTTAACTTTTATCCCTAAAGCAAAGGTGTCTCTTAACATGCTTTTATGTGCCTAATCCATAACAGATTTCTTTAATTAAACCTGTCACCGCTACACTTATGTGTGCGTGTTTTTTTAAAAAAATAATAATCCTTATGATTAGCATGTGGATTTTGCTCTAAAGTTATTCTTTATCCACAACAATCCTAGCTCCTCTTATGTCTCCTGCCTATCCAGGTTTCATAACCTTTCAGTAATGACTATCCGTTTGAATTTGTTCCAAGTGGCTCAGAGAAGCAAATCTAAAGCCCTGAAAAAGCCTGTAGGCCAAGTTGGTTATGTTCAAAGGTAGGCCTTTGATTCAGCTGAGCACTTGAGTTGAGAATGAGGTCAAGAGTACTTTCATACCACCCGACACCAGCCCAAAGAGACACAGGCGGCAGCCTGGCATAGTAAAAACTAGAGAGTAGGTTCCCATGCGGCTTCTAGAAGACATTGTGGCTCTACTTTTCTATGAGCGTGGCCACCTCATTCCATAACTGCACAGTCCCTTCCTTCCTATCCCTTGCACCGGCTACTCCCTTCCTGCACATCTATGTGCTGCCAACACTACTATGACGTTCAGTCCCTAAATCAAAACCTACTCATCTGTGTACCCTTGAGCTTTACCCTTTCTCCCCACTGAAATGAAGCCTAAGTATGTGGAATTGTATTTGCATATATTCATCCCTTCTTACCCCTCTGCTCGATCAAAATTTAGACTGTAGACTCCCTGAGACCTCTCTTCTTTATTTACATTACTCTACAAATATTGTGTACATCGATGATGGCTATAGCCTACCTCTAAGGTCAAAGGCAGAATGCCTTTGAATACCAGAGGACGCATGCTCCCAGGGAGATCAAAAAGAGGTGAATGCAAACAGCAAAATGGAATATTGGCAAGAGGAAAGCCAATGAGGTGAGCTCTTTGTTGGGGATATTAAGAGAGGACTGACATGGCTCAGCACTCTTCATAGAATGAAGCGTAGCACCACAGATCACAGGTGGGAGAGGGGGCTGTTAGGTGCTGAAGACTATGTTAATGCTTGCCCATTCAACTTTGTGATACAGATTGTGTATCCCAATTATGCAGGCATACAGTGGTGGCCAGAATTGTGGACACTTCTTGAAATTTTCATGTTTTGCAACTTTGCATGCTTATAGAAAATGTTCTGTTTCACGAAATTCAAATGTTTCTATATCGATTGAAAGACCGGATGCACGTAATACAACAATCCTGATTTTTTTTTCCTGGGTGTGTCCAATCAACTCTTTACTTTGGTGCCATTGCTCTATTTATGATGTACGTACACTTTTAATTTGGGAAATACTTCAAATATTCACACAATCTCCAACTGTGATTCAGTTACAGAACAAACAGCAAAACTGACTTTCCCCAACTCGAAACACGATGTATCGCAGCTACTGCCACGTGACTGGCCCCCAGAACAAGGACTGTGATTGGCCAGTAGGGTTTGTAATTCCAATCTGCTTCTTCACTCAATCACACCTGTGTTTGTTTTTAGACTAAAGTAAGCATAAAAAAATTTGTACTGCAGATATTTGCATTCTGGTTTTTGTATTGAATTCAGCATTAAATTCTCTTTCAATTGATATATAAACATTTCGATTTCGTGAAAGAGAACATTTTCTATAAGCATGCAAAGTTGCAAAACATGAAAATTTCAAAAAGTGTCCACAATTTCGGCCACCACTGTATGTAACATCTCCCCTCTCCTCCACCCCCACCCTGATCCACCTCTTCTGCAGGACAGTCTTTCTATAGGACACTCTGTTGTATCTGTCCAGCCACAAAAGTCCCATGGCTTCATACTGGCTGTGTTCCTGTGCTGTTTAAAGCTGGGATGGCTGGCCAGATTAAGCCCAATACGTTTCACTGTTTTGAGGGCAGAGCGGCCATGGGCTTTCATAGTCTAAATACACCACATCAAAGCCATCCTGGTTGTGTGTATTATCTTTAAAGACACCAAATATAAGCAATAACACAACACTCTTTAGGTTGCAAAGCCAGTGCTAACATGGACCGAGGGGACAGGAGCAGGCAGAAGTAACATCGGGGCCTGCTCCTGCTGGACTCTTCCCCCCCCCACAGGGCAAACTGCCATCTTGGCCCTGTGGGGAAGAAGAAGGACCGAGGGGACAGGAGCAGGCAGAAGTAACATCGGGGCCTGCTCCTGCTGGACTCTTCCCCCCCCCCCCACAGGGCAAACTGCCATCTTGGCCCTGTAGGGAAGAAGAAGGACCGAGGGGACAGGAGCAGGCAGAAGTAACATCGGGACCTGCTCCTGCTGGACTCTCTCTCTCTCTCTCTCTTTCTCTCTCCTCCCTCCCTCCCTCCTTGACTCCTTTTCCTTGTGTGTCATGTCTTTATTAGATTGTAAGCCTGAGGGCAGGGACTGTCTTTTTTGCTAAGTGTAAGCCGCTCCGAGAGCCTTTTTTGGCTGAGGAGCGGGGTATAAGTATGATAAATAAATGTGGAAGGGGGGGGGGAAGGATAAACAAGTGGCAGCAGGGAAGGAAAAAGCAGCATTTGTAGAAGTGTTTGGTCTAACCCAGCACAGCATTTCCTATAGTTTGAAGCTTTGTTGTCTTGCAAAAGCCAGAATCCCATCCAGAATCCCATTTCCCAAGTGGCCAACCGCCCAGAGAGCTTCGGCTATGGGGTGGTATATAAAAGCAATAAATACATAAATAATATAACCAGATGCCCACAAGCAGGACATGAGGGCAACAACACCCTCCTCACGCATATTCCCCAGTAAAAGTTATACAGCCTCTGATATAGGAGATAATATAGACATATATATTTATATATAAGCTTCATGGGATGATGCCAGGTTTAAGAAAAACAGCACCACTTGGAAATATCCACTTTCTGCACGCAATACAGCAGTGATCATCACATGTTATTACCAAAGTGCGCGAAAGCCGGGTTTTATCGTAAGGCTGCATATTTGAAACATTTGAGAGCCACCTCTTTTTAAAAAAACTTCTTCCAGAGCATTAAAGTTACTCACTGTAAGAATCGTATGTCTCGTCACTCAGTCCATGGGCGTAATCGTAGTAATCGGCCCCACTGTTTGGAAAGAGCAAAAAGAACGCAGCTATAAGAAAGAGTTAAAATACAGCCTGGGGAAGAAGAAAAAACCACGACGATCGTTTAATTGAAAATGCCTAGGCAGAAGAAGAACGTGCTTTTGCAGCCTCATTCTCCCTGTTCACTCAGAAACGGCTGAGCTACTACTTGGACTGAACCGTAAAGAAACTGCCATACCATATGTTGTGCACTGAAAGGTAAGCACCCCTCCCGGAATCAATTGTGAATCATTTACAATTCACACACGCTATAAACATGGGGCATATTTTGCTGTTGGCGGTCACAATTTGGAAGCTTGCATGTCTGCAGTACAGTTTTCCCTACATACAAGAGGGGTTTTACATCAGGGAGTAGAGAAAATGGTCTTATACGCAGGAGATCCAAAGGTCCTTAGCATCTCCAAGCAAAAGGGGCTCTCAGGTACAGGGCTGGGGAAAGAATATCTCCTTGAGACCTTGCAGAGCCCCTTCCAGCTGGAACAGACAATTCTAGGCTTGAGGGATTAACAGTCTCAGCAGGCAGCCCTATAGATTCATAAGATAACTAAATAGACTTTACATGAATACAATGTGTTTGAAGTATTTATATATTTTACTAGATTTGGGTCCAGAGGGGTTTACACAATTAAACCATCAATCAATCAAAGCATCATCACTACCACCCTCACAACAACCAGCTGATAAAACAGAGCAATCTGCAATACTTTAAAATGCCTATCACACTCTAACCATCTGGTAGAATAACATGATTTCTCACTAGTACCTAAAAGAAAGCAACGCTGGTGATAGGTGAACCTCCCTGAGGAGGAGGATTCCATAGACATGGTGCCACAGCCCAAAAGCCCCCAACCCCCTCCATCTCTCTCTGGTTGTCACTCATGCTACTTCCAAGGAGAGAACAGAGAAACACACACGCCCCCAGTATGCTTTTAAAACTCTCCTTATTTATTATACTGTCATTTGTGAACAAACTGGTTTAAAAGGCTATGCAAGGGGCTTTTGTATGAAGCGACTAGTTGGTCGTCAGCCAACTAACCTGATGACATTAAACCCTGATAGCAGATAGAGACCTCTTAAACTGAGATGCTGGAACCAAACCTAGAACCTAATATTCCTAACACAGAGCTCCAGAACTCCGCTATAGTCCAGTGTAAACCCTAGAGCTGCAAAGTAGAGACCGTGCTGGGTTTTCAAATAATGTCTTGCTACTACAGAAAGTCTGAGTATCCTGCCAGAAAATCCTTTCCACGTAAGTCTTATCTGCTGCAGGACTCCTGTGTTTTACAGAGGAGGGGTTCCCAAACTGTAGACACATTTGGGGATTTGAGAAACCGATGTGGGCACCACCACAAAATGACCCCCATGGAGTCTAGTGGGGGGGGGGGGGGCTAGTCAAGGGGTGTGTCGTATTTCTCAGAACACTCCTGCTTTCGACGGGAGGCAAATGATGTCTCTTCTACCTGAAGCGAGTCTAACCTCTTGGAAACGTTCCCCTAGTCAAAACTATGCAAACTAAACAAGACAATTGTCAGCTCAAGAAGATAGGAAGCCACTTCCCAAACACCTGTAACTTCAGGGAGCCTGGTGATGAAGCAGGTTCTGATGTAATCGAACTGACTTTCTCACGCTTTCCTTCCGCGCCGTATGTTTGAGCTTCCAGCGGACCTTAGCATCAGCTAGCTTGTTGGAACGTTCACCCCCGTAAGAAACCTCATTTCCCACTAAGTGTGTGTAGGAATCAAACCTAGAACCTAATATTCCTACCACAGAGCTCCTCACCTTGAGGAGATAAGCTCTGGTGAGGGCTGACTCCCAGCTGGTGAATCGCCCATGACAGCTTCCTCCCCCACTGGTACAGGCTGGCTGGTGTCTGGCGCTGCATCTTCTAGTTCTGAATCTGATTGATTACCTGAAACATCTTCTCCCAAGACAGGGGCAGTAGGGTTAGACATGACAGGGTGGTAGTGGGAGAGAGGAGGACATGAATAGAGTTGCCCACCAGAGTTGCCCAGCAAAGTTGATGCTTTGCTGTTCTTCCATCCAGACCTTTACCTTTTGCTACCTCTCTCCACTCCCAGCATCTCGTCCTCCCAGGATCTCTCTGGGCAACCAGATCGAACCCTTGCTTTTATAACTCTTGTGTTGACGATGATCTCAACTTAAGTTTTAGAGGTAGTCATACCACTATTCCAATTTCTTTCAGTATAGCCAGGTTTGCCACTGACACCAGTAGCAGCTAGATGGAGGCATCCCTGCTAAGCAGCATTCTGGTTTCAGTACTTGACCAATCCACTTGTGGCAACTTTGCTCCACTTCCAAAGAGATTTTCCCTCATTTCCAAGAATGCATTCCATTACTCACAGTTACCTCATGACACACACAGAACTAATCATGTCTGTTACTTATCACTTAAAGTCCACATACACAGATAATTAGGAATAGCACTCCAATGAAATACAATGGATTCTTATCAACAGTGCACATTACAGTCACTGGAAGTATATTAAATGTAGAGACCAAGAAAATGGAGGACAAGTTGGCTTTGAGATCAGATTGTCCACCATTACTGATCTTCTCCACGAGGAACCCCAAGGTTTCCTGGTACATAAATCTGGAAAAAAGAAATTCTCCCAGCTGATCAGCAGTCTGGGCCAAAAGCATTTTTGACCAACACAGCTCCCCCAGAAGCAAACACAAAAAGCTTTCAGACTTTGATAGAGAATCTTGAACTGACATTTGCCATCATTCCATGCAGTATCTGATTACTTATTGTAGGACTCATCAAGTCTGGAGGCCTAAAGCAGCTGAGCCCTCGTTCCCTTACCTGTCAATCCTGTCAGAATTACTTTGTCTGGGCTTCATTTTACAAACCTAAGTGCCTGTTAAACCAAAAATGACTTGCCTTTCATGGCATGTAAACAGCAAAACCAATAATCCTTGGTAGGGAGGAAAAATCACTTATTTACATTGAAGGTATATGAAAACCCCTCAAATGTTATTAGCTGACAGAGCTTTCAGCACCAATAATCACATCAAAAAGTTATAACGTGCTGTGATTGGAGCTGTTTGCTCAAGCGCGGCCCGAAGTTCTGTGTACCCTTCTCATCCTATCCAACGCGTAATTGAATGGCGCTCCCGTAACCCTTCTTTCGACGGTCAGATTGAAATAGACCTGACTGCTTATTAAATATGAAATTGTCACAGGAGGTGGCAACAGAAATATAGACCTAGATGGCTGTGGAGATTTAGGGTTGCAACCTGGCCAGCATTTCAGAGGCATGGCCAGAATTCCATCTTAATATCTAGGAGGATACAGGGATAGAGGATATGGGGCTTATTATTTCCCTGCTTTCTATAAATTAAGTTTTTAAGATGGTACCTGTCACAGGGGGAAAGAGTCTGCATTGCACTCAAGGTGCTCTAAACTTCCTAGCAGTTGTAGGCCCTTTTGAAAATAAACCATTTTTTAAAGCTTCCTGTCAGAAGGGAGACTCTGCATATGCTCAGGAATGCCTTCACTTTAGAATGCACTCTGCAGATGTCTAGAGGCACAGCCAGAGGTGCCAAAGTTTTTGAAAGCAGATTAAAGGAGGACTGCTGGAGGCTACAAATCAAGAGAGCTGCACAACGGAGGAGAGACTGGGCACTGAAGCAGGCCAGCAGCCTATTGGGAGATTGACAGGCCCATCACGGCAAAAGAAACGCAAGATGGAAGTTGCTTTTAAGCCCCTGCTCTCACTGGCAAACAAAATCAACCTCTCCCATGGAGACGGCGCTGCACGTAGGAAGCAACGCAGAGATGAGCCCAAAACTGGTGCCTCCCTGGCCGTTTGGAAGTACCCAAGGCACTCTAAATCTCAGTGGGAGACAGAATGGAAGTTTTGCCTTCCCTCCCAGAGATTTCAGTTTTTATTTATTTATTTATTTATTTAATTAATTAATTTTTATACCGCCCAATAGCCGAAGCTCTCTGGGCGGTTTTGGGGTGCATTCCCTGGAGTGGATTGAAGAACCCCCTCCCCCAGTATTTTTGCTTTCATATCTCCTCCCCCTCTCCTTCGTTACGTGTGAACACCCTGCAGAAGCATTACTCTGTGGCACTAGAGAAAAAGTGACCAGCACCTATACACAAGGTGGGGAGCACAGCTCTGTCATGCAAATCAGAGGCTCCATATAAGGGTCCAGGTGGACTTTTGCTTGGGGCGTGGGCCCCTATGAAGGGTGCCCCTTGAAGCCCCTGCCTGGTATATGCCCCATAACAGTGCTGAGCTAAGCCCCACAATGTTTTACTGAAAACGCACAGCAGAAATGCAAACCAGACAAGGGATGCCGAATATTCTACACAGCTCTCTCCAGCCTGCCACGAAGTGCCATTGGGAAGACAGCTATGCCAACCACAAGTCATTCTCAGATGAAAATCCTTTTGGTTATGAGGCCAGCCCAGGGCCCAAACTGCTCAGGGACTCTTAAAAAGGATATTTCTGACAAGGATAATTGACAGAACAGGAAGGTACTTCTATGGGCCCCTTTCTACCTATCTAGGCCCAGCGGAAAACAAAGCAGCAAGTTTTCTTCAGTCAGGAAAGGCTGGCAGGTGGGCAAAGAAAAACGAAGGCCTCTATCGCTCAAGAGCCCATGAGGGAGAACAGGAGCTAGTTACGGATCCTGCAGCAGGCCTACACAACTTATGGTCCACCAAGGCGAAGGGTGATGCATCTCAACAGCCATGGATTGTGACCTGGAAGGTGTCCGCTTTCAGTCTCTGTCATGCGGCCAAAAGGACTGTTTATTGGGCCCTTGGTGGGCCATGACGGGGTTGGTGGGTCACATGCCGTCCTGGGCAGTGCATAATGGCCAAGCAGCAGTGCCGACTGCTACCCATTCCCCCGCCATGTCTGGTACTCCATCCTCCCCAATTCCCACCAATACAGCTTGAGAAAGTGACGGAATATAAATCGCTGCAAAGTATAGGAATTCAAGATCTCCATCCTAATGCGAAGTCTCTGTATAGAAGAATAAATATTTACTAAAACCACTTTAGAAACAAGCCGTCCAAAAAAAAAATTAAAAAAAATGACAAGGTTTTTGTTCTTTATGTACGGCCTTTCCAACAAATTGCCCGAGGTGGCACGCAAATCAACACAAACAATGCCACCTCTGAGTAGCATGTCTCTGCTTTTAGGAGAAACTGCAACATTTCAGGGCTGAAAAAGACAAGGAACATTCAGAGTCCATTCCTTTGCCCTAATGCAGATTTCTCCATGTATCACAGCCCATATTCTGCCTCACTCCCCAGCTAACTTACAGGTGGAGAGAATCATAGAATAGCAGAGTTGGAAGGGGCCTACAAGGCCATCGAGTCCAACCCCCTGCTCAATGCAGGAACAAGGATTAGAGAGACGGAACAAGGATTAGAGAGAGGAGAAGATTGGAGTACAGATTGGATGCCGTAACTGCGGAATAACTAGGACAGCCATCTCATCCAATAACTTGCACCTTCACATCCAAAATTATTCTCAACCGACAGAAACAACACTAAACAAGGACATAAAATGCCAGCGAGAGACTCGAAGGCCTCCCCAGAGGACAAAGAATTTATTCGTGTATCTCTCATCTCACACTACTGCCCCGCTCGTGCTCTTCACTCCTCTGATGCCATGTTTCTCGCCTGCCCAAGGGTCTCTACTTCCCTTGCTCGGCTTCGTCCATTTTCTTCTGCTGCCCCTTATGCCTGGAACGCTCTTCCAGAACATTTGAGAACTACAAGTTCAACCACAGCTTTTAAAGCTCAGCTAAAAACTTTTCTTTTTCCTAAAGCTTTTAAAACTTGATTTTGTTCTGACTTTATACTGTTAGTTTTACCCTACCCAGTGCCTGTTTACCCTACCCAGTGCCTGTTTGCATTCTCTTCCCCTCCTTATTGTTTTATTATGATTTTATTAGAATGTAAGCCTATGCGGCAGGGTCTTGCTATTTACTGTTTTACTCTGTACAGCACCATGTACACTGATGGTGCTATATAAATAAATAAATAAATAATAATAATAATAGTGTACTTATGTTACATTTATATCTCGTCTTTCCTCCGAGGAGCCTGTCAGCGTACATGGTCCCTCTCTATTTTACCCCCACAACAACCCTGTGTGGTAGGTTATGCTGAGAGTCTAGTGACGGGCCCCCCAAAGTCTCCAGTGGACTTCATGGCTGAGTGGGGACTGGAGCCCGGGTCTTCTCAGCCTGAGACCAATCCTTTAACCACACCACACCGGCTCTTACAAAAGGAATATTTTCCCAGAAAGAAACACAGACACACAATTCATAAAATCTTGTGCCACGCACGATACATAGGAAAAAGTAGATAAGCAGGACTTCCTATATGCTACTTTTAAAAAAATGATGTACAAGATGCCATACATATCTTGTGAGATCTTGCTTAAATTTTATCAGAACAAAACTGTCTGTGTCTTCTGTTCCAAGAGTTTAGTTGTTCAGTTTTTGTTGGTTTTAAATCTGTTATAGTATTTTTAATCTTTCCAATGCTGCCGGTTTTTACTTTGCTTTTTAAAAAACAATAACTTGTAAACATTTTATATTATGTTTTATCATGCCGTATTTTATGCCTTCAATTGTTTTGAACCACCCAGAAAGCTTCCACTATTAGACAGTATACAAATGGAATAAAACGAAGGAAACACTGGTAATCCAGAAAGCTTTGAGAAAGCTTGGCACTGCCTTGCTAATATACTGAATTTTCTTGGGTCAACTGTTGTAGCCATTTACTTCCTGTGGATCTGCTTACTGGTTGATCTTTGCAAAGGCCTCCATGCAATGCTTAGCATGGATCACTTGCATGGAACAACTGGGATGCTCAAGGTAAAATATTTAGTACTTTGGCTAAACAGAGCCGCAGGTTCAAAGTGTCCAGTCAAATAGAAAGAGAACTGCCTAATCGCATTAAGTCAACAGCCATAGAGATACAAACTAGGCAAAATGTTGAAAAAGCTGGGCTGCCCAATGGAATTCTGTGCCTGCATTCTCCTATACAACCTACAGCCCTTTTCACACATGGCACAGAACTAAAGCCAGAAAAGAAGCAACCAATTATGGCTCCCTAACAAGTATGTATATATGATTATGTTTGTAATCATGATTTTGTCCTCATGTGTTAATACTTTATATTTTCAAGTGCATACTTGGGTTAGGTGTACACCTATATAAACCTGATGTGTGGGGCAGCCTAAGTTTCTCAAATAAAATGGTTCTCCTTTCCTTTGGGATTAACATAGGAGCTCCCATCTAATGAACAGCCACAGAGATTTCCCCAATAATCCAACCAGTCACTTTTCTGCTCTGCTAGTTTATGTATTATTAGTGATGCTGCTGTCTGGTACCAGAGGTAACACCAACTTTGATCTCCAGTTCTTTGTCCACGTTGGCAGTTCTAGGAAGCCTCCATTCCCTATAGTTACTGGTTCCTCCATGAGCTATGAAAATCAATGTGATTAGAATACCCACCAACTGTGAGCGTGTAAATGTTTTGTTTTCTGGTATTCTTATCTCTGAGAATAATATGCCACATCCTCCTTCATGATACTGTTACAAAACACTGTTAGATCTACACGGGATAATCCATCAGATTATCCATTCTAAATCTACTTATTTTAGCACAACACCAAATATACTTAGGATATATCTAGTTCAAGGAAGTGGACTTAAATATACTGTCCAGGATGACTATGCGATTTAAAGATTGAAAGGCTCAGTGAAATAAAAAAAGGAGCAACACTTGTATATAAGGTTTTTATTTGCATACTGTATTGTGTGCGGAGTATGGGTCTCCATGAAGTCCGAACTTCTAGCAAAAAAGTCTAGTTTCTGCACTGAGTTGTGAAATGAAAAGTCAAACAAACTTCGCTTACTGTGAAGAAATCAGCTAAGTTGTTCTAGTCTGAATATTTTTATGGGGTGGAGAGGCAGCGTGGTAGGAAGTACAGCTAGAGTGGGAGGCAGCATGACTTGATGGGCAGTGAAATGCAGCAACTGGTAGCTATGAAAGACTCAAGTTTTTCTCTCCTCAATAGCCGACTCTTACACAAAAACTCTCCTGCCCAGAATGGCTTTCCCATTAACCTGAATGGACATTCAATCCTTCTGTGAGGTGGACTGGCTTCCTCTACTTGTGGGCCACGTGCGACCCTCCAGATTCTTTGGCCTACACCTCTGATCATCCCTCACCATTGGCCTCTAGTAGCTAGGGTTGATGGGAGTCGCAGTCCAACGACATGCAGATAGCCGCAAGTTGCCCCATGTCTGCTCTACTGAAATGAATAGATGCCTACAACTACGAAAGGTAACAGCATTTATGTTCTTTGAAAGCTCAAAGGGCTTCATATACACTACCTCAATAATCTTTGCAAAAATCATGTTGGGCATTGTCAGTGTTGTTATTCCAGTATTACACTGAGAGAGAGGGAGGAAGTTGAAGAACGAACAGTGTCTTGCTAAAGAGTACCTACAAATCTGGCAAGACTCTTTACCAACTATTTCACATTAGCAACATTTTGGCAAGAGTTGTCTATAAGTTCTCTTTGTCACCTTCTTTGCCTTTAAAGGGAAAGCTTCCATTCTGCAAATTTCTGTGTTATGCCAAAGATAGAAAATCCCTCATTAAAGCTTACCTCCAGAGAAACCATTTTGCTTGAGTGCTGTAACATCCAGTGTGTGTGTGTATGTGTGTGTGTGTGTAAAGTTTATAAGTGAGCAAAATAACTTATGTGAAGAAAGCATGTCTGATTTGTAACCAGCAGCTTCGGACTGTCAGAAGGGGATTCCTAGCGAGCACAAGTGAAAACTTGTAATGCTTCCCCTGAGCCTTCTGTGGTCACGAAAGCAAAGTGCTGGCTAGAAATTCAAACATACTTCTTGTGACTAAAACTGAACACAAGCCTTCCCGATCCAGCTCTATCCACAGGGCAGCATCTGTCATGTGGAGCTGAGAAAGTCAAAATGCATATTTTACGTTTAATATAGCACTACTTTATTGGGAACAGACATACTGTATTTTCAAAGGACAGAGAAGGCAGATGGCTCATTAAGGCTGGCTCTTAACTCAATTACTTACTTTTCTGGTAAAAGTCAACCAATAATTTATTGCCAAGTAGTAGATTTTAAAGACATGCCTACACTTCCACTCACATAAAACACATGCCCAAAATCCTTGTGACCTCATCCATTTATTATTATTTATTTATTACATTTTTATACCGCCCAATAGCTGGAGCTCTCTGGGTGGTTCACAAAAATTAAAACCATAATAAAACAACCAACAGTTTAACAGCACAAATACAAAATACAGTATAAAAAGCACAACCAGGATAAAACCACGCAGCAAAATCCTTCCACAAAAGGAAGCAACAAACACTGAGATGATTAAAAACAACTAAGGGCCTTGTGGCACATTAAACACTAATACAATTATTTTGTCATACACTTTTGTGGAGACCGACCACGTCATCCAGGTGCATGAAGTGTTAACCACAAATTCCTAGATTTAGATATACATGACTTGGGGGTGGGGGAATAATAATAATAATAATAATAATAATAATAATAATAATAATAATAATAATAATAATAATAATCCGCCTCTCCATCTGGATCGAGAAGGAAACAACATTAAATACAATATAATACATAAAACTAGTTAAATCTTCTTGTTAGAGGGAAATGAAATTGAAAGGTAAAAAATACAGACAGTTATATTTCCTTTCACGGTTCAGTTCTTTAACATAACTCAAAGTATGGGTTCCCCCCTCTCTTATTTGAATGTATACAGTCAAGAATCAACCATTTTATTGAAACTTAAATCATAAAATTAGGAGACAGGAAACCCTCACGATTCAATTGATGGAGTTCTGGACTTGGACCTGACACAGCTGAGTTCAAGTCGTCACCTCACCTAGTCAGAAACTTGATGAGTGGTCTTAGCTTATCACCATTTTTGCTTTTAGCAACCCATTGGTAAAACCTGGCCTTAGAGGGCTGTTGTAGGAACAAAGTTAGAGACACAGGCCTTAGCTAGACCTAAGGTTTATCCCGGGATCGTCCCTGCCTGCTCCCGGGATCCCCTGTGTGTCATTTACACGAACAGGGATGACCCGTGATAAACCTTAGGTCTAGCTAAAGCCTATGACTAAAATTTAGCTAGACGAGCAGGAATAAAAAGGTAGACAATTTGTACAAGTCAACTTAGAAAATTATCGTGCTAATTTGCATATTTACAGTATCGTGCAGAAGTCTTAGGCCACTCTGAAAAATGCAAATTAAAGCCATTTATCTGAGCAGTAAGTGTTTATTTGTCTGAAAACCCCCCACTATATAACATTGAAGTAAACACAAAGAAATGTTAATACAATGAAAAGTAACAAAAACTTCTTGGGTTTTTAAAACAAGTCAATTGCCATAAATCTTCTTTTGACTTTGGCTGCGTTTTGTTCTTTTCCCTGTCCAAGTGATCCTACAGCTTCAATTACGTTGAGGTCAGGGCTCTGAGGTGGCCATCTAATACTATGAGTGTTCCATCTCCAGACGTCCGCTCTAAGTAGGCCTTAATCGTGTCTGGGGTCGTTATTGTGCTGAAAGATGATGATTTTGACCAGATCACCTACAGCATTGGCTGAAATCCACCCTCAGATCATGACAGAACCGCCACCGTGTTTCACAGAAGGCTGCAGACAGATATCAATGTACTTCTCCACCTCTTCTTCTGACATATGGGTGTCTTTGTGAACCAAGATTTCAAATTTGGACCCATAACTCCATAAGACTTCCTGCCACAGCAGCTCTGTGTTTTGTGGTCTTTCACTTACTGCAATCTCTTCTGCTTGTTGCCTTTCTTAGCTGCAACACAGCCTGCAAGACCATTTCTTGTAAGACTTCTTCTCATGGTTGAACTTGTGTACTTTGGTGCCACATGACTCTGCCAGACGTTGAGCAAGCACTTCACTGGATTTCCTTTCATCCCTCAAGGTAGTGGCCTTTAAGTATTGTTCATCGGATGCACACAGCTTTCTGGGTCTTCCATTGGGTTTTTTTTTGTCTTCAACATGCCCAGTTTCTTCAAATTTCTTTTTGACAGTTTTAACACCACATCTTGAAAATCTGGATTGGTGGGCTGTAGCTTGCTGAGAATTGCCTTGTTGATGCAAAACGATGATTTCATGTCTGTCAAACTGTGTTAGCTTAGCCATTTCCAAACCTCTCCTCAAGCCAGCCCGGCCATTCAATGTACTGCATTTGTTGAATTCTAACACTAGCACACCTGGTTCAGCGAATCAATACCTCATTAAGTTGAATCAGGTGTGCTGGTGGTAGAAAACAGAAGAAAGTCTTGTTACTTTTTAATTGTATTAATGTTTATTTGTATTTATTCTATTGTTATATAGTGTTTTTCTGGGCAAATAAACACTTAATGTCCAGATAATAACTTCAAACATAATTATCTTGGGTGGCTTAAGACTTTTGCACAGTATTGTATGTCATGTTATTAGTGTAACTTCTATAGCTAGTAAGTCAATGGTCTATAAATACGGTTACCAGAAGCAATGTTATCTTTGATTTTAATGATCATCCACCCTGACTTATGACAAAGCAAGAGCTGCATCCCCATCACCGACAACTCAGCACTGCATAGAAAATACTAGGGGCGCGGGGAGGAAGAACCTCTCACTTTACACAGAGGATTCTGGGGAGGGTGGGTGTCTCAGATCAGACTACAGAGACACTGGGAACAACCAGACTATCCAATTCTTCAGTATAGTTCCAAAACTCAGTGTGAAGTCAGAGAAGAGATCTCTCCCATTCCCCACGCCCCCCACACATGCTGGGCACAACCACAAGTATGGCTGACCTTGGTAGCCAGCCAATTATTTGTGGGCTCTTGCAATAAATATATCATTTTACCTGTGCCATATGTCTGAGGGCTGGATTTATGTTATTTGCCATCTGTAAAATCCTTCCCCACGTGGGCTTTCCAGGTAGCAGGATTGTGGCAAGATGAGCATTCTCTACCCAACTGTTACTACTAAACAGGACCACCGATCTGACCATTAAAGTCCTAGCATTCCAGCACTCTATACAGTAGAAGGCAACATTAAATGCCTCTCCTGTGTGCTTGTCTAAATATGAGGGATTTATATATGCCATGTTGACCTACCAATGTTTTATGTGTTTTTTGCTGTAGTGACCATCCACAGGGGAACAACCTTTTCAGTAACTGGCTGGAAAAACCACACACACATCAAACTCTTACACCTAGATATCTACCCTAGTGTGTAGAGAAGCTGAATCTTGATCAAGCCACAATCCTAAAAAGGTTATTTCCAAGTATCAGGCACATTGAGGACAATATGGTGACTGAAATGCCTACGGAATGTGTTGGTGTTATATCTCCATTTCAAACCCATGACTTCCTACTCTACAAACTTCTCTAGAGTGCACACCCCTTACAGGATCATTTGGGATGCAGCAAACAAGGGAAGCACAGTTGACTTGTGCTTCCTGTTCTTCAAAATTGATCTTGCACGTTGACAGCAATGCATAGGAAAAGAAGGGAAGTGACAACCACTCTCCCCTCCCACCGCCTGTGCCAACATCTGAAACGGCTAATGCCTCCAAGCAATTGGTGTAGGTGACATTGCTCACAGGGCACTATTGACCTAGTTATCTGCAGCAGTGTGGTATCAATGAGAGAATTCACTTTGTCAGTGCTGTTCTGCAGATGGCAATAGGAAGGCATCCCATCTTAAATAGCTGCCCAGCAGCACTATTGGGTCATGTAAGGCTATAACTCTAGACAGTTGTGCCCAAGTCCCATTGAAGTCAGAGCCAGGATTCGACCCTGGATTAAAACCAATGCCTCTGGGCATGTGCAATGGGCCTTTTCATAATCATACAGATCAAGGAGTAGAGAGCAGGTCTGCTTTACCAAAAAAATAAAAGAAAAAAAGACTGAGGCCACAGCTAGACCTAAGGTTTATCCTGGGATCATCCAGGGTGCGCCCCTGCCTGAGCACTGGATCCCCTGTGTGTCACCTAGGTGAACAGGTTTGACCCCTGGACGATCCAGGGATAAACCTTAGGTCTAGCTATGGCCTGAGTCTCAACACCTCTCATTTTAGAAACCAATCTATGATAGGAATCTAGTTGGACTTGTAACTGTACTCAAGATCGCAGCCTTCATGCTTAGCAAACAATACATATTTGGGTATGCCCCAAAGACACACAACTGACTTAAATATAATTCAGAGTACTGGAAGCACAACGTTAGCAATTAAATTTTACTACAACTTTTAAATCTCAACACCACCACTTCTAAACATCTGCCTCCAATGAGCATCTCCAAAGTTGAATTTTCTAATTAAACGCACACTAACCCCCCCTCCAACAAGAATGTTACCAGTTGCGCTTGCCACAGCATAACACCATTCGGCCTTTGATTGATAACTGCAGGGTGGCACACCACAGCTTTGGTGCTCTCAGCCTCTCAAACAGGTACTATGGCGTTCATGTGTGAAATCATTTCTCTGCAATACACTTGTTTTGCTTTAGACTGCTGTCATTCTTTATTGGTCTCAGGTGCTTAATTTAGTCCTCGACTATATGAGCCACTGTAGCTTCAGAACATCTCTAGAATTATAGCACTTGCTTAAACATGTATTTGCAGGTGGAGGAAAGCAAAATAATGTTTTTCTAAGTAGCTCTCAAACAAATGAACAAAAGCCACAACCCTACACATTTTAAAAGAGACAGTAGTTGTCAGAAAAGGTTGTTACACACTACATCATGGGCCGTATGGTGCTAAGCGATCCATAAGGGGGGGAAAAGAATAAAATATAGGGTAATGAGGGTCCCACTGCAAAATGAGATGAGGCGGGGAGCATCTAAGGAGAGGGTCTTTTAAGTGGTGGCACCCCAGCTGTGGAATGCCCTCCCCAGAGAGGCTCACCTCACACCTATGTTGTGGTCTTTTTAGCACCAGGTGAAGACCTTTTTATTTTCCCAGGCTTTTTAGCTCTTCGGTTTTTTTTGTTTTTAAATGGTGTTGGTGAGTTTTTAGATCTTTACACTGCTATTAGCTTTTATCCTGGTTCCTACTTTGATTTTATTCTGTTTTAAACGTACAGTTTTAATATACTGTTTTCTCTGTAATTGTATGTTGCAGATTTAAGTTTGTTTTGTGAACCATCTGGAGAGCGTCAGCTAATGGATAGTAGAGAAATAAAATAAATAAATTAAATTAGAGACCTTTTTTTAAAAAAAGGCCACCATTTGTACTGTTTATTATTAAGAAGCAGCAACTTATACCTGAAGCTCAACTATTCACACACTTATATTAGTACTAGTTATACCATAAACTCCAAGATCAGTTGCACGCACGCAGATACAGGTGTGTCAGAAACTGCACTTTAAGCAGCCCCCCACCCTTCCTCCTTCATTTGTTTCAGACCCCCAATGATACAGGATCTGGCCAATTCAGAAATGGATCTGAAGCTGGCTTAGTATGTAGCCCTGCTCAAGCATTCTAGTTCCTGGTTTCACTGAACACACGAGGCGAGGAGTGCTCCAGCCCTGCCCGCTGCCCCACGTTTCTGTTGTCCTTTAGGTATGGAGGACGACAGTTTGAACAGGATACCCTCCTGTATTCATGGCGGCTCTCCCTGCCATCCAGGACCCTGACTTTATTTATTACTTATGTATTTATTGCATTTATATCCCGCCATTTTTCCTGCAAGGAACATAATCCTCCTCTCCATTTTATCCTCAAAACAACCCTGTGAGGTAGATTGGGCTGAAAGTCTGTGACTGGCCCGAAGTCACCCAGTGGGTTTCCATGGCTGAGTGGGGACGAGAACCTGGATCTCCCAACACCCAGTCCAACACCTTAGCCTCTACATCACACAGATTTTCCAAGGAAAACTGAGAATTAGAATGCCTAAACAGGGCTTGTTAAGGCACTGGATTCTATGGAATAAACTACCTATTTATTTATTTATTTATTTATTTTATTTATTACATTTTTATACCGCCCAATAGCCGAAGCTCCTACACTGTATTGGGATGTTGTGGTGAGCCCATAATTAATTAATACTAAAACGACTATGCAGAAGCATAAATCTATCATGTTAAATTTACTAGGCAGCTAATGTGAATGCACAACAATCTACATTTTTTTCTCAAAGTGCCTATGGTTGCTTGCTCTAGAAGGCTTGCAGACTTATGAGGAGTAGCCAACTCAGAAGAATATCAAACAGTCCTAGAAAATATCCTTAACATTTCCTCAGAGTCAGTCAGATTCATCTTGGAGGCAGGCAACAGTCAGGTGAAAGGGCAGAAAAAGGAACAATTCAAGTAGCTCTGGGCAGGTAACTAGCCCCTCCCCCTCCCCCATTTTCTGCAACCTTGTCACATAATCCAAATTTTAGTAACAAACCTCATTCTCTGCCATGTTAACTCTCTGCAGCATCTGTCACTGCTATGAATGGTTGATCATAAGTACCTCTGTAGTCATCTCAGTGCTATTAAGCAGATGGCAGTGCTAAATCCAAATGATGTAGTACATCTCCCCGGTGGACTTTGTTTCCATACCCTACCATTATTCCACAATTCCTCTGTGATAAATCTTACGCATTCTAGAGAACATTAAATAGTGAGCCGACATCGGCAATTGATTTATTAGCAGCGGTGTGCGTTTGCCCCGTCATACACTTTGCAAACACTTGTGTTGGAAGACGTTGGAAACCCTCAAGGCGCCCAGGTCATTGGCCTGGTTTTCGGTAATGCATGCAATGTTATTAAACAGATTCTGTGTTTCAGCACTATTTGTCTTTATAGAATGTGTCTAAACTGCAGTTTGCACATCTTCACAAATATGCCTGTTAAAATTCTGTCTTTCCATTAGGCTCTAATCAGAGGGGTTTTGTGATGAAATTGCTCTAGTACTGACGTTAGACCATTCAAAGAACTTAATTTTTGAGACTCTAAAACTGAGTAAGATTACTGGGTAATAGTTCAAGGAGAATCATAATGTAATTCAACAGCATTCCATAAATATGTTGAGGACAGGAGTTAAGCCATTAGAAGTGTAAAGGCACTTGTAAGGCATGCATTATCATAGAAACAGACATGTAGAGGCTAGTATTTGAGGCATTTATACTTCAGCAATTCAAAGTCCAGCTAGATGGAGAGTTTACAGAAAACCAAGTCATTAGACAGGACAGCTTTCAAAGAGGAGATTGCTCAATGCACTGTGCCAAACCCGCTTGCCCATCTCCTATATAGTCATCTGGCCATTTTGCTTTCTTAACTTGGTGTTGAAAACCTAGCTTCTGACAGCTTGTCTCAAATCAACAGAGTACAATATAAAAGAGTGTTCAGTAATGTACAGCCTTCAAAATCTACACCAATATTGTTGTTCGCTACGTTCGTTGTGGCACATCTGACTAGCTTAGCCTTGGCTTGTCTCATTAAACATATGTATATTTGGGCAGCTAATTTGTGCTGAACATTATCACTCAACATTAAAGAGTTACATCATCTTTCTCACTTTAGTCAATGGAGCCAAGTGACTAAAGCCAACACAAGCCCCGGGAAGCTCAAAATACATTCTAATCAGTTGCCAAAAGTAATTCCTTTAGACGTCCACTAAAATTTCCATGAGTTATGTTACTGGGAATGCATTTTCGTAGGACTAATGAGAATGCATACTTATGGCTAGGCTATGGGAATCCAAAATGGGAATCCAATATTGTTCCAGCTTTCTAGGCCCTCACCACCTAACAGATGTAGATCTCCACAGAGAGAGAGAGAGAGAGAGAGAGAGAGAGAGAGAGAGATAGATTATTAAATTCCTTCCATAGAGTTGTAGGAGAAAGCTCATAAGTAACTTCTGAAAATATTATTTTGTTTTCTGTGAAAACCTACAGATTGCTTTCAGTTTAATATTTACCAGTTCGCACAATAGCTACGTGAGGCTGAGGATTATAATAAATAGGGTACCAAGTCTAATTATCGAGTGCACTTTCAAATAGTGTTACATTGTTTTGCCTTTGCTAAAAATATCATAAGTGGGCCACCAATGTATTTACAGAATGAGATACCTACTAATGCATTATTGCACTTAATTGCAAAGGTACGATCTGTTCACATAATCTAGGGGATGAAATGTTGGAAGTTACGATGACTGGTTCTGGATAGGCAGGATTTGCTTCCCAGTATATGCCATGAGACACAGCTACGTCCAAAATACATGGTCATCCAAAGCATGCAGAGATGGGCAAAATGTGCGACAAGTAGAAATGTGTCCTGAAAGTGACCCAGAGATGAAGCACTTCATTTCAAGGAAGACCACAGCTCAGTGGTAGGGCACATGCTGTGCATGCAAAAGGTCCCAGTTTGAATCCCTGGCATTTCCAGTTGAAAGGATCCGGTGATGGGAAAGACCTGCTCCTGAGACCCTAGAGAGCTGCTGCCAGTCAGGAGGCAACACTGGGCTAGCATATAAAACCAAATGGACAAATAGTTTGACCTCGCATAAGGCAGCTTCCTATGTTCCAATCCCATACCAGGAATCCTCTGCCTGTTTCAAGGGTTGGCGATTTTAAGGGAGTAACCCCTAATCAAAACCTCCTGCCCTGTTAATACACCCTGACTCTAGCAAACGTTCTGAATGCACTTGAATGAAACACTCTTCCTTACCTTTGTGCTGAAGTACTATAGCTGTTATCATAGGAATCATAGCTCTGTTCATCATACGAAGTGCCATATCCATCGTCATATTCCTGCGGGGAGAAAATTCAATGCCAAGGCAGTATTACAATTTAACGTACAACTTCAGAAACTTTGAGAACTCCCATTTTTCAGTCCAAATTATACTCTCTCCTGAAAACTAAATTCAGTCATGGTGTTGTGGTCATTTAGTATCAGGGTTCCAGATACAAGAAGGGCTACAGCTAGTTCTGGGCACCCAAGAAAGCTTTGGACTAGGGGTGTGCACAGACCCCCCACTCCACTTCACTTTAAGATCCGCCATTTTCGGATCGGCCCGCTCTGCCCCGCCCCCACTCCGCCTGTGCCCACTCCGCTCCGCTCGGAGCTCTGGATCCGGATCGGAGCTCCGGACCCCCCCATAGGGGGGGTTACCGGGCCCTGCCGCCATCGCCGCCCATGCAGCGACAGCGGCAGAGCCCGGTAAGGAGGAGGGGGGCCTTACCTGCCTCCGTCCGCGGTCCGTCGCCGTCTTCAATTGAGCCCGCGGTTCCACCAGGAAGTCTGGGCCGCAAGTGCGGCCCAGACTTCCTGCTGGAACCACGGGCTCAATTGGAGACGCTGACGGACCGCGGACGGAGGCAGGTAAGGGAGAGGAGGGCGGGGGGGGTTACCGGGCCCTGCCGCCATCGCCGCCCATGCGGTGACGGCGGCAGAGCCCGGTAAGGGACGAAGGGGGAGGGGGGCCTTACCTGCCTCCGTCCGCGGTCCGTCACCGTCTTCAATTGAGCCCGTGGTTCCACCAGGAAATCTGGGCCGTGCGGCCCAGACTTCCTGCTGGAACCACGGGCTCAATTGGAGACGCTGACGGACCGCGGACGGAGGCAGGTAAGGGAGAGGAGGGCAGGGGGCATTACCGGGCCCTGCTGCTGTCGCCGCATGGGCGACAGCGACAGCGGCAGGGCCCGGTAAACCCCACTTACCTTTCCGGCGGAGCTCCGGATCGAGGCGAAGGATCCACCTTCACCTCGATCCTCTTCACCACGCTCCGCTGGCCCCCCGATCCTCTTCGCCTCCGCCTTAAGGGCAGGCGAAGCCCCCCGCTCCGCTACTGCTTCTCCGGTCCGATTAGAAGCGGAGCACATCCCTACTTTGGACTTCTGTTTCCTGAACCGGAGTCCCCTGTGCCACATGTTAAACAGAAAAGCTTCAGAAGCAGGTAGTGGCATGGCCTGGGGAATTGCTGTTCAAGGGGAAATGGGTCTCTGCTACCCACTGTCTATTGCGCGCTCCCACCCTCTCTTCTGCCTGCCTGGATCCACAGAGAAAACAATCATCCTTAGCCTTTCTCTCCCAACCCCTGAATTCCCAAGAGGTTCCCAGGTGCTGCAGGAATGTGGGAACACACCACAGTTGCCCCTGCAACCAGACTTTGGAATCCCACCCCACCAAAGCCAGCAACATGGAGTCGGAAGACCTAAAGACGGTAGTGCATGTGCTGGTAACTTCGAAGCTCGACTTCTGCAATGCGCTTTACATAAGGCTACCTTTGTGCCTAGTCCGGAAACTTCAACTAGTTCAAAATATGGCAGCCAGGCTGGTCACCGGTACACCTAGGGGTGACCACATTACACCAGTTTTAAAATCTCATCACCGGCTGCCAATTAGTTTCCGGGCAAAGTATAAAGAGTTGGTTATCACCTTTAAAGCTCTACATGGTTTGGGTCCAGGCTACCTGCGGGATCGCCTTCTCCCGCACAATCCGCCCCGCACACTCAGGTCCTTTGGTAAGAACTTCCTTCAGCCAGCTAAAACTAGGCTGACAGGTATTATAAGAGGACCTTTTCCTCTGCTGCTCCCAGACTGTGGAATGGCCTGTCAGAGGAGAATCGTGAACTTAACAGTCTTTTAGTATTTAAGAAAGCTATAAAGACTGATCTCTTCCGGCAGGCCCATCCAGTGGAATTTTAGGATGCTTTTAGGATATTTTTAGGAAGTTTTAACAATGTATACTGTGTTTTGATTAATATTTTATACTTTTTCCCCCCTGCCTTGATCAGGATGGAGAGGCGGGTTAGAAATATTTTTTTTATCATCATCATCATCATCGAGTCTGTCCTGATCTCCCCACTGACTGGGCCAGTATATTCTGCCCTGTCAAAGCTAGTGGATATACTGGAACTTGCTCTAGCTACCCTAAAGTGCCCTCAACCTTTGCAGTACCTGATCCAGCAAAAGGTGAGAGATGGACAAGAGGTCTTCTCTGACCTTATCAACATTCTGATTTGGACAGTTTAGTGTGACGTTAAAAGACAAGATCCCAATCTTCCTGAGGACTATTTGTAATAGAGGCATTTGGGTGACTACAACTGATCTCAATGAACTGTTCTTGCTTTAGAAGAAATGGGCAAGACCAAGGTGATAGAGTCAGGGATTAGCAAAGGACCTATTCCCTCTTTCTCCTGCAGAAAAACTCGCACTCAGTAAGTTATTCTGTGCTAATACTCTTCCACCCCCACCAGCTATTCTACAGATTTGTAGCACTACACCTTCTTGATTTCCCCCGTTCAATTCTACTTATAGCTTTTCTGCTTTAGATTTAATGACATGATGACCTGTCCGGCATGACTTATGGCACAAGCATGGAAGCAGAATTTATACAGCAAAAAATAGAGTAGCCACCTCTTTAGGAGGAGGATTTGACTTTATAGTATACTTGAACTACTACGCCAAAACAGAAGGTAAGAGACTCATCTCAAATTCTCCTGCAACCCACAGATTCCCTTTAAATAGCAACCATCAAGTGGAGCTCAAGAATGCTTTAAAGCTTGCCCTTAATTAGGTTTGACATCTTCATGTTAATATTTTCTGTGTTTGAGGTTTCAAGTGCTGCACATTTATTCTAATTTGGCCAGTTCTGCATATAAATTGATATTCTCTGAATTTTAAATAAATCTCAGAGATATGAATTTGAAGACAAATTAGGCCCACCATTGGTTTTTGAAATGCAAACTTCCTGCAATCCAAGAGAGTTCTGTCTAGTGGTGTTATTTATTTTATTATTATGTAGCGTTCGAGGTGGGGGGCGGATGATTGTGCACCATTTAACCTTGTTCCTTTGATGCGTTAGAGAAACGTTAGTGAAAAGGTAAGAAGTCTATTAAAACCCACCTAATGCCAATGAAACGGCAGTCCCACTTTTTAAAAGTGCCAGATTACTGCAATATCGGCTCAGCTAAAAACTTTTCCTGCTGAGAACAGCAGCTTAAAAAGATAGAGGAGTAGTGGGGAACTTTTGAAAATAGGTTTCCAGGCTCATTAGAAAGCTTCCAGAAAATCTCCTGAATGAGGGCCAATTCACACATCATATTTTCCTAAATAGACCTAAAAACATAAAGTATGGTTGTGACAAACAAGCGTTCAGAAGTGTTTATCCTAAATTACTGGCAAACTTGTCAGAGAGCCAGTTCTGGCTACAATTCACTATCAAGTACACATATGGTGGCAAACCCAGATTTGTTGCTGGGTAATGTATGACAACAGTCATGGGAGCAGTGTATTAGTAACCACTAATGGTTGCGTGGGGCTACAGAGTAGAAGGAAAGCATTTTCTGGCCCCTTCCGCCAGTCAGGGGACTTTGGACCACTGGGAGGCTTTCTCTCCTGCCTCTCAGGAAGAGCTTTATGGCAAGAAGACCTTCCTGATCATTAGCAAGAGGCACAGTAGCTGCAAGGATCTTACTTTCACACCCACCCCTTCCTGCCAAAAAGGACACTTAGTTCCAGGGGCTGTTTTCCTATCTCCTCCCGATTCCTTTTTCCACGTATATCTATTAGATTGTGAGGCTACAGGCAGGGGAGGACTCCTCTTTTAATCTCTGTAGAACAGGAATAGGCAGAAGACAGACCTTAAAATGTTTTGGACTTCAACTCCCAGAAGTCTCTGCCAGCACGGTCAATGGTCAGGCATGCTGGGAGCTGAAGTCCAAAGCATCCGAAGATCGACTTTCTGCCCAGCCTTGCTGTAAGGCACTTAGAAAATATTAGCTGTTTTATATATGATAATCTGCAGCTATTATATCCCACTATCAGAGCTATACAGTAGTGTTACATCAGATTTCCAATTATAAAGAATCTCCAAACAACATTGCTACAATATCAAGTACTCCAGAATGGGAGAAAGTCAAGTGCTTTCACTATTAATTACAGGGTCCTTGTGGCTATTCGGCTTTTATTAATTAGGTTAGCTGACAAGTCTCTCCCATCAACAACTGGGGAGCTGAACTAGTTGGAACTGATCTGTTTAAGTATCAGAATATCCCATGCTACATTTTATTATTGCCCAGATACTTGTCCTATTGTATATGACAGGGTACTTGTTAAATTGGTCAATGCCGAGCTATTGTAAAGTAATATTTGTTATTAGAATGTTATGTTCTCTTGTTAACCAATTTATATAACCAGTTATATTTGTCCGCTGGTTAAGTTCCGTTTCTGCTATTTATCGTGCGTACCTCTACCTTCTCCACTAGGTTTTGAACAAATGAACTCTGATGTCTGATTTGAGAGGTTAATCCTGTGTGTGTGGGACAAATATTGGCTGCTCTCGGTAGCCAGCCAAAATAAAAAAAGGTAGTTGCCAAAGCCCTAATTTTACTCAGCAGAGGAGTGGCATCCTGTATCTGAACTGAAACAGGCTCTGCAGGGGGCCTGAGGACACTGCACTCGAACAGGTGCCAAAAAATGGCAAGATTAACTGTCCTGGGGTTGTGGGGAGCACACTCTGGTTGCTGGAGTGAATGGAATGTGCTACTATATTCCCCAAAGGCAGGATGAGGATACAGCCTGAATACCATGATCAGATGTTTGAAAGGGAACAGGGGGAACGGCCAAGGAGTATTGCCCCATAATCCTCAGGCATGCTGGAAAGGCAACAATGAGGAGAAAGACAGTGGGTGGCAACAACGCGTTTCCCTCTGATCTGGAAACCTTGGGAGTGGGCTTGACTATGACTCAAAGGCCCACCAGGTTAAAAGATGTGGTCACCACAAGTGACCACCTTCTGTGGACTGCTGCCTAAACTTGTACCACAATCCTATCTATACTTATTCAGGTGCAAGACCTTTGGAACCTACTTGCCAGTACACCTATGTAGGATCAAGCCATTAGTCTCTCCTTACAATCCTGTTGGAAGCTTAAGATAGTTTGAAATAACAAAACAGGACTTGTTCGAAGTCAAAGAAAGAACAAATCCCTAGACTTTTGATGTAGCATACCTTCCCTTTTAATTAAGTTTCCCATTACAGAAAAAGTCAACCAAATTGAAGCTACTAAAGATTAGTTTATTGCCAGAAATTATGCAAACAGTCCTGGCATTGAGAAGTCTGACATCAATGCAACTTGTGAATGCCAACACAAAGCGGCATCAATAAAGCACAGAAGGGCCTAATTAAATTTCTTTTGCTAATTTCAGAAATGATGGGGGGGGGGACTTGTAACTAATCTTGTGTGTGTGTGTGTGTGTGTGTGTTTTAAATGACAAGCCCATGAAGTGTATCTTTATAAAAACGTAACACATGCTTTAGTGCTTCCGGAGATTTCAGTAAGCTACTCCAATGTATGATATTGAATTCTTTAATTACTCTGAAATTACAATAGAAAAATTCAACCATCAAATTGGTAATTCAATTCCAACCTGAAGAATCCTGTTCTGCATTTCCATCAGTCATGCTGAGCCTTCTAAGGAGGATTGTAATACTTTTCTCACATATATTTGCTATTTTAATTTTTAAAAGTTTTAAAAATTATGTTTAAAATTTTAAGAGTGTGTGTGTGTAACAAAAGTATTTAGAGCTCTGGCTATTTATTAAATAAATAACATCTAGTTATGACTGTGGATTGTTGTTGTTTTGCTATGCTATCTAATCTTAGGATATATTTTTCATGCAACTAAGAAAATCTTAATTTTGCTAACTAACTGTACAAAACTACATGTATAGTTTTATGTTTAAATCCTAACAGATTTGTTTTCCAACAGATGTTGCTATCAGCAAGACAGAGTGTCCCATGGGGGCATTTTGTGAAAATGGATCTAATGAGAAACAGTTGGTATGAAAGATATTAATAAACATCGAAATACATTCATTGATCACCTTGACACAATAGGTTACATAGATAAGAGTTATGGTATGGGATATAGTTTGAAAAGCACTGCCCTAAGCAGTATTCTGGGGAATGATAGGGTTCTTCGAAATCTCTCAATGAGGTCATCAATAATGATGGACAAATTTGCTTGTAACTATCGATTGTCCCCTGCAGCCACAAGGGAGTGGTGTGTGTTTGTGCGTTATGGATACACAGTGAGTTCACACATGATAATGGTGAAGCCTAACAACCCTGGCCGCACCCCACATGAAAAGACTAGAGGTCTTGCGGTGGTGAAACAGTTTTCCTCCAAGATGTTGTTGGACTCCATTTCCCATCAGTGCCAGCCAACATGGCCAATTGTCAGGGAAGATGGGAGTTGTAACCCAATAATACCTGGACGGCCACAACTTCCTCACCCCTGCCCTACATCATGCCCCACAGTCGTTTATAATGGTTCTGTGGCAGCCATGCCAGGGGCCCCTTGGGCAGACGTCAATAGGGAAAGGATCCTCTGAATGGAGAAAATTTGAAATCCACAGAACTTTCCCCAAGGAACACATTTAAGAGCTATTATCGGATTTGTAACCCGCCTTTCTACCAAAAAATGGCACTCAAGGTGGCTATTGTTGCAGTTCGATATAGTACATTAAGAAGGGATTAATGCAGCATGCTCACACTCTTAGAAGTTCTCTTTCCAAGTTATAGTATAGTGCATAAAATGTGTTCTTGGTACACTTGGTAATCCATCTAAAGGATCTAAATTAAGGAAGTATATGACAGAGATGTTTAAAATTATGTATAGTGTAGAAAACATGGATAGGCCTCTCTTGTAACACTAGAACTTGGTGTCTTCCAATGAAGTTCAGTGGTAGGAGATTGAGGATGGACATACTTCTTCACGGCAGCTGTAAAATGAAGGAATTTGCTTCCACAAGATGCATTAATGGCCACCAACTTTAAAAGGGGATTAGACATGTTAATGAAGGATAAGGCTATTAATGGATATTAAGTGTAAGTCCTGATGGCTATATATTACCTCCACTATCAGACACAGGAGACCTCTCAATACTAGTTGCTAGGAAACACAAGCAGGAGGATGCTATTGCGTTCATGCCCTGCATGTGGACTTTCCATAGGTTAGCTACTGTGAGAATAAAATGCTGGACTAGATAGGCCTTTGGTTTGATCCAGCAGAGCACTTATACATTCTTATGTAAAGACGAAAGTGCAGTACCTGCCAGTGCAAAGCTACTCAAAAGCCACTTGTTTTTCATAACATGACTACACGTGTCAACGTGTACCGGTCTTAGACAAAGTCTACCAAATTCCAAAGCATGCCCTAGAATGTGAGGGCTTAAATCAACCATTTTAAGTGGCTGTACTTACATATTCTCCATAAGTATCTTGTGCTGGAGGTGGGGGAAGAGGTCGGTAGCCTGCAGATGGAGGAACTCCTCTTGCCCTCGGAGTTAGAAGGCCACGGCCACGACTGACAGGACCTCTGCCAGGAGGTATTCCTCTAGGTGCTGGTGCCCCTCTTGGAACACCTGCGGGTGGAGGTGGCACACCTCCACGGGCTCTAAGAACAAGAGAGTACTTTATTCAAAATTTCACATTCAGTTTTTTCTGCCCCTTCCCAAAGGCTCAGCACAGCAGTTAGATGTGAACAATCTCGGCTGGTACCATTTTAAACAAAGGTCTGTTAATTAATATTAATTATTCACGTGTCTATCCTTCTTCCCTGGGAGCTCTCATAGTTTATCACATAGTTTATTTAAGACTACAATAAAACAGAAAACATAAGGGACCATCATAATCAAGCAATCAGATAAAGTCACGTAAACTTAGAATTGGCTTGAAAAACCTTCTTGCAAATGAACTTGCAAAAGACGGAATCTACAGGATTATAAATGTAACACCTATCTGGAGGAGAACTAAATGAATGATCAACAGTCTAGGTGGACAGGCTTGTGAGTTAGAGGAAGAAGGTATCAAGCACGCATGAAGAACTGGTCCTCCAGATGTTGCTGAACTGCAATTGACATCAGCCATAGGCAATATAGCCAATGATGAGGGATTTGGGGAGATGCAGTCCCAAAACATCTGGAGGGACACACGTACACTATCCCTGCACTAAATGAACAGTAAATGGGATTGTTTGTACGCACTCTTTGTTTCTGTTTGAGAAGAACCAGTCACCCTTATGTAGCTTTCCTCAGAGGCTGCTTTAAGGTCACTACTAGAAGAGACAATACCAAGGATAGCCCACAAAACAGGAAGTGCCCAAATAAAGAGGTTTGAGCATCTACAGTATTGCGTCCAGTTCTGGGCTCCACAATTCAAGAAGGACGCAGACAAGCTGGAGCGTGTTCAGAGGAGGGCAACCAGGATGATCAGGGGTCTGGAAACAAAGCCCTATGAAGAGAGACTGAAAGAACTGGGCATGTTTAGCCTGGAGAAGAGAAGATTGAGAGGAGACATGAAAGCACTCTTCAAATACTTAAAAGGTTGTCAGACAGAGGAGGGCCAGGACCTCTTCTCAGTCATCCCAGAGTGCAGGACACGGAATAACAGGCTCAAGTTAAAGGAAGCCAGATTCCAGCTGGACATCAGGAAAAACGTCCTGACTGTTAGAGCAGTACGACAATGGAATCAGTTACCTAGGGAGGTTGTGGGCTTTCCCACACTAGAGGCCTTCAAGAGGCAGCTGGACAACCATCAGTCAGGGATGCTTTAGGGTGGACTCCTGCATTGAGCAGGGTTGGACTCGATGGCCTTATAAGCCCCTTCCAACTCTACTATTCTATGAGTCTACGTTCTGTAGCTATGAGATGCAAGCCCTCCCATAGCTACAGAATGTGCTCAAAACTCTTTAATTAAGTACTTCCTGTTTTGTGGGCTATCAAGTTACATAGTCACTAGCTTTTCTTGTTCGGATGGATACACACACAAGAAACAATCAGCTGTGCCATGCATGGACAAAGGGCAATCCACATATTATTGTCTGCACATAAACACCTGAAGTGTAGAAATTCATAATCTAAAGCAACAGTGATAACATTCAGAAGCAGAACATACATTCCTGTTAATAGGGGAGTCACACAAGTGGTGTTTCCATGCAACTGATCAACAAATAGAAATGGATGCATATAACGACAGCAGGCCAGCCCTCAGGCTGCTTCCCTGCCTTAAAAGTATGTGTCCACTTCACTCCCAGAAAATGTTGTCAGTCCTTAGCACCTTCATATGTGTTTAAATTTCAAATATCGCAATAGTAAATGGTTACTAACAAGGATGTACGGCAGCAAGAGGTATTTGTTTGTATAGTGGTTCCACTATTTAATTGGCAACCTCATTTATAAAACAGCCATAAGCGTCCAAGAGATAAGTCAGCCACAGCATAATGAGATATGGCTAGGAATTAGTATGCAAATATGCTACTGATGGACTTATGAAATATCCCCCTAATCTCAATAAGCAATCATCATCATCAAAAACCTTTGGGGGAATCGAAATCCTCTGGCTTCATCATCCCTCAAGCATGTAACATACATCAATATAAAAACAAGATGTTCCAGATTTCAAATAATGCTTAATGTGTGCACCACTTGCAACCATATGGTTCTCTCACTCTAGAGAGCCATGGTTTGGATGACCAAGAGTTAATTTTAATTTTAGTATAGGTTTTAACCATTTCACCTTATTTCGGCAAATAACGCAAAATGCTTCGACAGTCAGTGACTTTGCTTTTATTAAGCTCATAAAGTTCACACTGTTGCTGCCCGACATGTCAAACCATCCGCCACGGGAAACATTTCTGCTAGTCAGCATGTGGTCTCTTACATTACATTCATTACATAGAAACTGCTCTAACGTTATCAGGGAGCTCTTGACAGTTGGGCATATATTTGAGAGCCATTTGCTATGTGGATCATTCCAGAAGTAGGCAGTGCTGGAGAATGAAATAGGAGCAATCCCATCTCCTGGGCTGTAGCTCAGTATCATTAGGTGCTCTATGCTTTGCATGCAGGAAGTCCCAGGATTAATTCCCAGAATCTCCAGAAACGGCTGGAAAACTCCTGCCTGAAATCCTGGAGCACTGCTGCCAGTCAGTGTCAACAGTACTGGGCTAGATAGACCAACAGTCTGAGTTAGTATAAAGCAGCTTCCTATCTAGCTCTCACATGGTTCCATATGGTGGCTGTAATGTGTGATGCCACACTAAGAGCCCATTCTGACATTAGGTGTGGGAGCCTCTGCTGCATGTACCTCCTTCCATGCTGCTCTAGTGATGTCGAAAGTTCTAAGCTAGGCGTTTGGAATCTCCTGTCAAGGTCCACACTACTTTGGTCAAAAACTGTCAAGGTATGCTTTCCAGGAATAAGCAGGATGACAGAGAAAATTGCGAAGAACTATGGATGTGACTCTCATTGCTCTTCACTACAACAGCAACAAGTGAAAGTTGTGTCAGGCATTCTCCTCCCCAGCTTGTGCAACGTTCCCAACATCAGATCTGTAGTTTGGGGATCCTACTGCACCTCTAATCTAACTCATGGGGAGGAGCCCAAGTTGTTGTTTTTTCCACAGCAGTGGTTGTTATTCCAGCGAGCTGAGGCAATACTGGTGACATCATTCCAAGTGAGTCGTTTACAAGAGTTTCCTTCAGAAAGTAAAGGCTTAAACCAACCAATATTTAATTTTTGTGAACTGCCCAGGGAGCTTTGGCTACTGGGTGGTATAAAAATGCAATAAATAAATAAGTAAATATCAGGAAACGTGCACAAATGGCCAACTTAGGTGTTTCAGTCCTGCAGACTGTATTGGAGATTGTAATCAATCTTGGTTTACATAACGAAAATTCTCAAGTTTGTTAGAATAGCCACCCAAGCTTAGTACACATACGAGCACTAAAAGCATAATAGATCCTACCAATGAACAGCCTAATTACGAGTTTCAGTGACATCCCTACAAGAAAAAAAAAAAGATCTAGTGGAGCCATTAGGCAGAAGCCACCCCTGTAGAGCAGAGGTGGGGAACTGGTGGTCCTCAGGATGTTTTGCCTACAACTTCCACCATCCCTCACCACTGGCTATGCTGACTGGAGTTCATGGGAGCTGTAGGCCAAGACATTTAGGGGGCCATAAGTTGTCCAGCCCTGCTGTAGGGGACAAGTTCTTGGGCAGCATCCATTAATTTCAGCTGGGTTTGTGGCCAAGTTCTCAGTAGCCAGAGTTGTTAAGAGTTTTTAGAGTTCAAGAAACCAAGATGGATTGATGGACTGGAATTCATGCAGCAGCTGCTTTTTAAAAATGCCAGGGAGCACGTGTTTTTATCAAGAAGCTGTCAGTTGGCCCAATACAAAACTATATCCTATCAATCAATCCTGTAAACTATGCCCTAAAGACAGACACGGGAATAAAGAATGTACAAAGAAGAAAAAAGGTATTTAATAGTTCAAAAATGAAATACCCAGATTTCTTCATAGAAGTCCAAAGTAGCAAACAGATCTATTCATCACACCTGATGAAGGAATCTGCACAACTGTTACATACGCCCTAAACAAGGATGGGGGGAAAATAGCTTATCACTGGCACCCAAGAAACTGGTCTACCCTCTCCATGCCCTCAAACTCCTACCTAGGCCGGGCACCTACAAATTTGATGTTTGTGTGTAAGAAAATTTGGATTTTCTTGCCCCTGTGCCAATAAAACTTAGATCAACTAAAGAAGAGTACACATCTCCTTCTGCAAATAGCAACCTCTCAGTAAGATTATCATGAGGTGGTATCTACTCACAACTATATCGTAGCTTGAACCATATGCAAAGGCTGGGTTATAAAGCCTGCAAACACAACCAAATGTTAAAATGCAGGAGAGCATTTTGGAGACCACTGCAGATCTAATTAGACACATATTAGAGCCATGAGTTTCCTATGGGCATCGATATGCTTCCAATCTCAGGTGCCCGATTGCAGACCTTCCCCCCGTATTTCATCATGCAAATCTCTTCACAAATTTTCAGGCTCAAGTCTGTTTGTGAGGTTTTGCAGCTGGAAACTAGGGTGGGCTAAAAGCAGACACAGATTTCAGCAGGGGAGGTTCTAATAAAGGCAAAGCCAGGATCTGCATGCCAACTGATTTGTGTTTTGTATGATGAAACACACTGGAGAAAGCTGCAATTTTGTTTGAGAGCACCGTTTCCAATTAGATATTTAAACAGCAAAAAGGTTTAAATGCACTAATTTGTTTTCTCTCCCCAGGAGGACATTTGGACACACAGAGCCAAAGAAAAGCAAATTAACATTAAGTGTATATAACATGAATTTAAATCTCTTCTCTAAATGCAGCCTTCCCCAATCTGATTGTCTCCAGATGTTTTGGACAACAACTTCATATGAATGATGTGATACTTCAGTAATAGATGTCATTGCTCCTGCATGATCCTGTCAAGGGGGAATAGTATCCAAAGAGAATAATCCACATGGTTACCTTTACACTTCAGGGACCACAACTGACTCCTACCAGAAGTCATTTGGAGGTTTGGGCTGAAGTGTCAACCGATATGCAGATGATGCTCAGCTCTACCTTTTGTTTCCGCCTAATGATTCTAGGAAGGCTACTGAACCAGTGGGGAAGCAGTTTTGGGATATATGAGGGCAAACAGGGTGTAATCTAGAAAAGATGGAGATACTGTGGGTAGGGAAACAAACTATTCTGGATAGATGATTACATAGATTCATAGAATAGTAGAGTTGGAAGGGGCCTATAAAGCCATTGAGTCCAACCTCCTGCTCAGTGCAGGAATCCACCTTAAAGCATCCCTGACAGATGGTTGTCCAGCTGCCTCTTGAAGGCCTCTAGTGTGGGAGAGCCCACAACCTCCCTAGGTAACTGGTTCCATTGTCGTACTGCTCTAATAGTCAGGAAGTTAGATGTCCAGCCGGAATCTGGCTTCCTGTAACTTGAGACCATTATTCTGTGTCCTGCACTCTGGGATGATTGAGAAGAGATCCTGGCCCTCCTCTGTGTGACAACCTTTCAAGTATTTGAAGAGTGCTATCATGTCTCCCCTCAATCTTCTCTTCTCCAGGCTAAACATGCCCAGTTCTTTCAGTCTCTCCTCATAGAGCTTTATTTCCAGACCCCTGATCATCCTGGTTGCCCTCCTCTGAACACGCTCCACCTTGTCTGCATCCTTCCTGTCCCTGAATAGGTGTGCACTCCCTGTGAAGGTTCAGTTTGGGTGTGCTGCTGGACTCGGCACTAACTGGAGATCTCAGGTGGCAGTGGTGGCCAGGAGTACTTTTTACCAGCTATCTGGGAAATGGAGGATCTCTCAATTATTCATGCTCTGGTGACACGTAGGCTGGACTTCTGTAATGCACTGTATGTGGGGTTGCTTTTGAAGACTGTTTGGAAGCTTCACCTTTTCATGACACCCAAAATGAGCTGAGGCAGCTGTCTTACTCTGCCTAATAGTAGGGCCGGTGCTGGCAGCGTGCCCATTAGTCAAAAGCTGTGTAGTGTTACAGCTGTATAGTTGTCAAATAAGGGGAGTTGTCATAAGAGGGAGGAAGCTGCAAAAGGATGCGGTGGTGGAGGAAGGACTCTCATTTTTCACTCACACCATGTATAATTTTGTAAACTTCTATCATCTCTCCCCTTGCCTCTGCCCCTTTTTTCCTAAACTAAAAAACCCTTTACACTGTGATCTTTTCTCATAGGGAAGTTGGTCCAGCTCCCTAATAATTTTGGTTGCCCTTTTCTGCCCCCTTTCCAACTACAAAATATCCTTTTTCAGATATGGCAGCTAGAACTGTACATAGTATTCCAATTGTGGTTGCACCATAGGTTGTATAAACACATTATGATGTTGGAAGTTGTATTTTCAAACTCTCTCCTGACAATTGTTACCACAGAACTTGTCTTTTTGAAAGCTGTTACCTCTCCCACAAGATCCCTTTTCTGGTCAGTCACCGCCAACTCAGTACCCATCAGGGTGTATTCGAAGTGAGGAACTTTTGTCCAAATGTGGACCACTTTCCAGTTACATTGAATCACATTTGCCATTTTGCTGTCCATTCCCCCATTTGTAGAGATCCTTTTACAGTTCTTTGGAACTGTTTTGTTTCCACCTCCCTGTATAAGGTCGTGTCTTCAGCAAATGTGGCCTCCTAACTGCTCACCTTTAACTCTTGGTCAGGTATGTACCACTTAAAAAGCACTGGCCCAACACAGATCCTTGGTGGATCCCATTTCTTACATTCCTACTGTGAGAACTATCTATTTATTCCTACTCTGTGTTTCCTGTTCTTTTTTCAATTACTGATCAAAAAGAGGATGTGAATACAGCAGACATAAAGCCCATAATGCACAAGCCATGTACAAACACTGCTGACCTCAAGGTAGGCAAAGTTTACAGGCTGTATTTTCCTACCTCCCATCACCACAGAAAAATTCCCCTCTCAGATCTGCAGACCCTTATCAGTAGCACGGCATTCTACAGACCTATTACGCCAGGTATGACCTGTGAGCTTTATCCTACCTATCCTATTTGTTTAATATTATTTCCTAGTATACCAGCAAGCCACTATGTTTAAAAAAGTTAAGACAAAATCTTAATGAGGCAATGAGATCCAGCAGGTAAGTTTTAAACATGCACGTGATGTCTGGGTTCAAGTCTACGTCAACCTCAACTACAGAAGTTTCCCCAATGGGACTCTGTGCAGGCACAAAGCCCATATGTGTGATGCACAGAGACCACAAAGGTCTCATCTACACCAAGCAGAATTTAGCACTATGAAAGCGGTATGAAAGCAGTATATAAAAGGCAGGAGCCACACCCAACAGGATATAGTGGTATGAAAGCAGTACATGGTATGTGTCAATGGGCCCCAACACTTGTCGGTGCACTTCAATACCGCTATACAGTAGTAGTGTGGCTCCTGCCTTTTATGTACCACTTTCATACCGCTTTCATAGTGCAATATCTTGCTTGGTGTAGACGAGGCCAAAGAAGATGATGTAGAATGAAGCAACACCTACCTTGCCAAAGCAGGGGCTGGTACTCCCCTTGCCCGTAAAGGAGGTTTTCCACGAACTACTGGAACTTCTGCGTTTTCTGAGCCACCATTCAAGTAAGTTAATTCCTGTAATTGTGCCTGTCGGATTTCATCATTGTAGTCCTAGGCATGAAGGAAAAGAGGATGGCATTCATCTCTGAAAACATTCATAACAAATATTTAAAGGCATTTTGTATTTGTTCTTGTTGCAAATATCTGACAGTTATAAAGGTAAAAGCATAGGATTGATATAGATTCCTTTTACTGGGCTGAAGCAGCTATTCGATTTTTTGAAAAGGCGCAATGGAAACATCTGAAACAAAGATATTCCCACAGGATGCAAGAAATCACTTAAATTCTTGTTTTTCAACCCTCATTAAACTGCTGCCAAGATTGATACTCTTATCTTCTGTTGAAGCTTAGTCACCAAACTGGAGCAAGTATCAAGAACATAAGAACTGCCTTGCTGGATGAAATCGAAGTGTATCTAGTCCAGCAGTGGTTTTGGCCACATCCATCCAGATGCCTTTATAAGCAGGACTTGCATTCTCCTGTTTGTCCCCAGTATCTGATAGCCAAAGATTCCATTTACTTGCCATGGCTGATAGCCACTGATAGACCTATCTTCCTTTCAATTTGTCCAATCCAAGTTCGAAGACCTGTTTAATGCATCTAAGTAAGAGTATTCCTGAGTTCCACAGTGAAAGAAAGGCCCAGTAGCTATGTCATCTGTACATGAATGTATAAAAGACAATTGACACTTATTTGTCTTTAGTACCACCTCTTGAATGAAGCTAAGTGGTAATATTCAGGCATTTCAGCCCACTAGTATCCAGTAGAGATGAATCCCTAGTCATTCAAGTCATTCATTTCCTTTGTAGAATTACATCTGTCTGCAAGATAAGTCTTGAATGGTGGTGGTAGTACTGGAGTTCTGTAAATCTACCAGGTCTCCCCACTGTTTAGCAAGCACCCCTACTCCACAAGATCTCTTTGCTAAATTCTCCATGAACTGCCGATTGAAAATACATCCCTCCATCTCTTAAAGACTTCCACAGTTCACGGAGCTCAAGAGAATAACATCATGATTTCCCTCCCTTTTCACCGTTTTTGCAGGAAGTGGAGGCAGAAGCAAGATTCTGTCAATACATCCCTGCAAAAGCCCAGCACGGGGAGATATCTGTAAATACCACAGGACATGGGGTGGGGGAAGCAGAGGTAGCCAAATACTGGTTGGCAGATAAGTCAAGCTATTGGTTGTAGGAGAAAAGACGACCAAATCTGTAGGAGAGAAGACAAACACATCTGTAGCAAGATCTATCAGCTAGTTGAAGCTTCTGCTTTCACCAGCATTCTGGACAGTGACTAATCATGTGAACGTATTTTCTATGAACTATATTTGCTGTAATTGTTTGTGTGGGAAAATACAGAGACCCCCAACAGAATTTGGAAGTACCACTCCACTTTTTGTTTGTGTTAGTGACTGTACAGCAATTCAAATAAAGACAGACCTAGATAGAAAGAAGCCCCAAAATGCAGCAGACACACTTAACACAAGGTGCTGGTATCTGTCTGGAGAACCTGCTTGAATTCTTCATTTATATTCAGCCTCTGAACTGATGTTTTGAGAGTGGTTTGATTTAGAAATACTAAAAAGATTTCCAGCCAAAAGCTCCAAGCCATAAATAAGATGCAGGCAGTAAACTTTTCTACTCTCCACAGAGTTCCTTTCAAGAGTAGTACAAAATTCAAAACAAAGTTATTTCACAGTTTGCAGAGTGCTTCCCAACCATATAGAAGACTTCAAAGCAATGAACACTCCTCCATGTTCAAAGAAGACACGCTCTTCCTCATCCAGGACACAAAAATAGATAAGTGAGCTAATGTTAGCACTTCAGAGTTCAATTTCTATTCCAGGGGATTCTATAATTGAGTTAGATAGCGTTGTGTAAAAGAGTAACAGGGATGACGGAGTCCAATATAGCTTCTTTCATCTTACTGCAAACCTTGCTCTGTGTGCGTTTCCTTTCCCACTGAAGAGATTTTATTCAAAATATTAGCAACCCTGACAGGATTTCATGACTTTAAATAGTTCATTAACCAAACGACTGGAAGAACAGACTGGATTTTTCTAGACAAATATCTTCAAAGGCTTGTGGGGTTGCTGTTGTTGGTGAAGACAGCAAAGGCTTCTAAATAGTTTCCTGACTTTCCATTAGCATCACTATACATTTAGTTTTAAGGAAAAAAATGAGCAAAAACTGTGCAAACCAAGAATTTTATTGCTACAAATAAATGGCAGCCAAGGCTCGACACCGAAAATTACCAGAAATTCTGGTAGTGGGTTCATGGCCTTGCACAATTATCCCAGGATCCACATATTCAGGGGGCAATTAGGATTGTGTTCACTGGCCACAACCTGACCTCCACAAATTCACTAGGTGTAAAAGGGCGCAGTCTCGCAAACACACACCACGACAACTCAATAGTATTGGACCACAGCTAGACCTAAGGTTTATCCTGGGATCATCCAGGGTTCGCCCCTGCCTGAGCACTGGATCTCCTGTGTGTCACCTAGATGAACAGTTTTGACCCCTGGATGATCCAGGGATAAACCTTAGGTCTAGCTATGGCCTTGGATTCCACTTGGTCTCCTAAAATTATAAAAACCTACCATCAAATACTGCAGTTGACCTTGGAGGACAGCTGTGCTAGCAAAAGAGTTATTGCCCTCTATTGATCTGAAATTATGTATTTTAGTTTTTAAAAAGAGGGGCAAAGCTCTTAAGGCACTCAGAAAATAGAAAATCCAAATGAACGGGATTTGTTGCATTTTTCTGCATACAGCTACATGATTTATTTATTTTATTTATTACATTTTTATACCGCCCAATAGCCGAAGCTCTCTGGCTATTCATTTGGCTATTCATTTGGTAGCAAGTAGGGAGGCAATTCTCATAGCCTTTTCTGTTTACTCTTACTTTAAAATGTGGTACCTGCTTCTCCTGATCGAGTCACTGTACAAGGTTCTAATAGAAAAATGATTAAGATACCAAATCAGTAATGCATATTCAAGTGAAATGTAGATTCGGAGGAGGGCAACTCATTTGTTTTCAAGGTGGGGGCCCTGGCTCAACTAAGCTGCAGGGGTGGGGGGTCACCGGTGCATTTCTGACATAGGTTCTAGTCTCCTGGAGTTGCGCTCCTCTCTAAGAGCAAATGTGCAACAAACTATCAATTCCCAAGGTTTCCCAATGTGCTGCACCACGAGAGGAGCTCTGAAGATATAGTAAAAGACATCAGTTTCAGATTGGTGAGATATGTGTTCACCATGTTCTAGTAAACAATAGTTCTGTTGCATTTTTGTAGGGCATGTTGGACTGTGGAGAGGTTTTAATTTCATTTGATTGTATATTAATACTTTGCGTAAATATATTTATATTTAATAGTACTTAAAAGTAAATATAAAATTATCAAACTGAAGAAACTCACTTGCTGCCATCTTTTATTTCTCTTCCACCTGGTGCGTTTTATTTACCCAGGCATTTTAAACGTTTAATTTAAGCTGATTTAATGCTTTTTTTAAAAAAAGGCTGTTTTCTACTGCTTTAATTATTACGTTTTATGGTTTTTTAATTTTTGGTTTGGTTTTATCATGTAAGCCACCCTGGGAATTTAATTGTAAAGAGAACTGGGAAGAGGGGGAAAGTAATAAATCCACACTCAGTGAATTGCTTTAATGCACATGGACACTTAATTGCTTGCATTTCTGTGAAAGTATTACAGGAGAGCCACCTGATGCAATGAAGTGGGCACCTTTTCACCAAATGTGGGCAGTGCTGTGCAAGACACCGTTTCAGCCTAAACACATTGATCCCACATCATTATGTTATGGCACTAAATGGATAGGGCCATAGCTACAGTAATGTGAGATGTGGCTTTTAACTCCCAAATAGTGCTGAGGGGCACTGTCTACTCAAACAAAGTACTATACGCAGAATTTTCAAGGGTCACTCTTGTTTGCTGATTTCAGTTTTAAACTTGCATCTCTGCTATTAATCCTAGAGAACATCATTATAATTAGAGTAAGTTAAATTAGTTACGACTTTAAGTACCACTGACTTCAATGAGCTAAGCATGACTCTGTCTGGATGCAACCCAAATTCTTTATGCATACATTTATTGATGTCCTTTATTGATCCTCTCAGCTTATACATTAAGCCCCAGCTGACTTTGCAGACGTAAGAACGGTCTTGCTGGGCTGGATGAAAGGTCTACCTATTCCAGCACTCTGTTTCCAAAGCAGTCAGCCAGTTCGGGCATGAATATGATGATGGCCTTTCCCCTATTAGTCTCAAGCTCAGCCTCTGGCATTCAGGAGGTCCATAATAGATAGCATCTGTACATGGAGATTTGCAGTCATGGCAAATGAACATTTATCAAGCTTCCTTCCATGAACTAGCCAACATTACACCATGAGTAGGTTCCAGACTCATATTTTGTGTAGACCCATTCTCTGCAGAGGCCACCAGAGAGGGAGGAAGCAGCAGCCAGGCACCTCTCCACCGTGCCTGGGTCCAGCTCCAGCTGAGAGCCCCCTTCCTCCTGCTACCAACTGTCTCTGCAGAGACCACCAGTGAGGGAGGAAGCAGCAGCCAGGCACCTCTCCACCGTGCCTGGGTCCAGTTCCAGCTGAGAGCCCCCTCCCTCCTGCTACCAACTGTCTCTGCAGAGACCACCAGTGAGGGAGGAAGCAGCAGCCAGGCACCTCTCCACCGTGCCTGGGTCCAGTTCCAGCTGAGAGCCCCCTCCCTCCTGCTACCAACTGTAACTGCAGAGGCCACCAGAGAGGGAGGAAGCAGCAGCCAGGCACCTCTCCACCGTGCCTGGGTCCAGCTCCAGCTGAGAGCCCCCTCCCTCCTGCTGTCAACTGTAACTGCTGAACTTTCCAACTAAGATTGTAGTGCCTGAATTTGCTTTCCTTTCCCCCCTCCTCCTCCTCCCTCCCAATCCCCTTTCCTTTTGTGTCATGTCTTTTAGATTGTAAGCCAGTGGGCAGGGAGTGTCAAGAAATACTTTTGTAAGCCGCCATGAGAGCCTTTTTTGGCTGAATGGCGGCATAAAAATCCTTAAATAAATAAAAAATAATAATAAAAAAGTCAATATAACCTAAGTTGCTCTTAACTAACTCAGCCCCTTTGATTTTAATGAGTCTACTCTTAAGTATGACAAACATTCAGTGCACTGAATTCCAGGGACATGTTTCCACTTGTTAGAAGACGCTGGCAGAGGACCAAAATAGGCTACATCTGTTTGCAGTTGCTTCGTCTCTATTCATACAAGACATAAACTTCTGCTCTTTGGCTTTGGTGATGGCCAGTTGACCTAGGTAGTGTTTTTAGTCATGAGTGAAAGAGTACAACATATGTCAGAATTCTTCCCAGTGGCAGAGCTTAAGACTTTATGATGTTCTTGTCAGGAAAGGAAGCCATGCCCAACAGTCACATCTTAATGGAGCACAATGCCTTTTTCACTAGTGTTGGCCAAGTGAGTATTCAAGATTATAGTTTATATTCTGACCTGTAAGTCTAAAAAAAAGTCCTCCTATAAAAAGAACGGAGGCAGTAGAACAACAACTGAAATTAAAAAAGGTTGCAATATGTACTAACAGGGATGAGGAACTTCTTAATTTCTTCCAGTGCATGTCCCATTCTGGCATATGCTTCTGCTGGTGGGGCAAACACTTCAATTAACACATGTAAGTCATCGTTTAGGTGGAAGTACTTTGCTTCTCCACTTTTCCTCAACTCTTCTTCCTGGGAAGACAGAAATGTAATATATAGAGAATCATCAGATGGGTTAGAAAAACATAAAAGCAAAGTTTTCATTTTACAGACAATTCATTTTTTTATTTATTTTAAATAATAAAAATGTGTCTGGAATCAAACTTACAGCTTGAATTGACACCTCATGGTTAAATCAAAGCATTCCAAGATACTGTTCCCGGGCCTGCCAAACTATCTCCTAAATTATTCTAGACAAGGGAAGGGCACATGCTTTGCATGCAAAAATCCTGACATCTCCATTAAGGCAGGGAAAGACTCCTGTCTGAAACCCTGGAGAGCTGCTGTCAGTCAGTATAGACAATACTGAGCAAGATGGACCCAGTGGTCTGCCTTGGTATAAGACAGCTTCCTTTGTTCCTACCGCGCTCACAGACCTTCAAGTACAGACATGTTGCTTGATGGTAGTACAAGACCTTCTGTTTGAAGAAGTGTTTCAACAGTACAGCTTATGTGCCACCTTAACGGAGTATTTCAACCCTTCTCTGGGGAACATGGGTAGGAGGGTGCTGTTGCACTCATGTCCTGGGTATGGGTCCCTGGTCGACAGCTGGTTGGCAACTGTGTGAACTGAGTGCTGGACTAGATGGACCCATGTTCTCACTACAGATGGCGACGGACTTCATTGAGGGCCATTTTACACATTATAAATTACAGTGTGTGGGGGTGGGGGGAATGCATGCAATATAAGTATATACTGATGTCTAAAGCAATTATACATTCCTGGTTCACCACTGGTATGGGCAGTGCACATATAGTGAGCGCCAGGGCCAACAGGCGTGTTTCAAAGGGTGGTGGTGTGGGGACCGTCGTTTGAAAAGCAATACACTATAATCCATAATTTGTGAAGCAATGATTTGTAACCCATCTCTCAGGCCAAGCCCAACATTCAGCAATCAATAGTGAATGTCCACAATATATCTCAATCAACAATTAGCAAAATAGTCACTACTGATGAAATACAGAGCATGAGGAAAAAACATCCACAAGATTGCATGGATAGTCGGGACAGTTTTCATGCCAGGAAAGCTGAGCTCAGAATCACCTGATGTAACTAACTCACTGAATTCAAACATGCAGAGTTATGGCTACGGATATGGAGGATAGGTTTATCAGTGGCCAATTCACATGATAGCTCAATGGAGCCTCCATGCATAGAAGCAGTATACCTCTGAATTGGAGACAAACAAGGGGTCTGTCTTGTTTTTCATTGAATGTAAGGGGCTTTGAGATCCCCTTAGAGATGGGGATGAAGAGTGGGGTCAAAATGCTCACAATACAGCAATAACAAGGTATGACCATTACTTCTGCGCCATACTTGGAGAATCCCAATGCATTTGGACAGCTGCTGTTGGCAGAAGAATGCTGGGCTAGATTCAACTCTGTCTGATCCAGCAAGGCAATTCTCCTGGCCAATGTTACATTTCATGACCCTTGAGAGGGGGACTCAATGGGAGACCAAGAGGTATGCTCATCAATGCAAATAAGTCCAGCATTGAATCAAGACGACTCAGAATAATTGTCTCAAATTAATAAGCAAATCAAAGATTTTATAGCGCCCAGTCTATCTATAAAACTGTTTGAGAAACAATGCAGTGTTTTCTCCTCTACTGCTCACGTAACCGTGGTAGGATTCAGAGCCATTTTGGTATCCTCATAAGGGAGGCAGTGTGGTGCTCTGTAGACATTTTGGACTGCAAGTCCCTTCAGCCCCAGCCAGCATGGGCAATGGTCAAGAACTGTGGAATTTGTGGTCCAAAACATCTGGACTACATTTCTAGGGGCATGGAAGGTTAACAGCTAACTCTGGACAGCGAACTCCGCTGCACAAAGGGATAGCCACCTTTGTGAACATGCTCAATCTTCCATGCCTCTAGAAAACAATGTTTAAGCTTATCTAGAAATATGTTAGATATTCAGCTGGTAGATAACTATATGCTGAACCTATAAAAAAAATCTTTGGGGCTGAGCTCTGACTGAAAAAGGCTAGGTGCTGCCATATTCATGGAAAGTGCACAGGGACTGTGTGTTGTTTGTGTGGAAAAGTAAGATTAAATCTATGCTGTATTTTTAAATTACAGCTTCAGAAATTCTTACAGTTTTCTTGAAATGAGATGGAAGCTGAAAGGAGTTTAACTTCTTCCTCACTGCCCACTAGAGATTCCAGCCAGCTAAGTATTTCACTGTTCTAACTCATCAAGCCAGGTGATCTGCCAGATCCCTCATGGCTCCTTCTTTAGGCTCCCGCCCCCTAACCTATCAAGTTCTGCCCCTTGTCTCACTCAAGGAACTAGTATTTTAAAAATCAGAAGGTGGTAACCCTACTGCCTACTCTATGGGTCTGGGGAGTCCTTTGCTATTTTTCTTCTAGATTGCTGACTCTTCCTCAACGGGCAGCTTCCAGTCTTGCTCCAACTTTTTACTTTCATCATGACACTTTCCCAAATACTTCACTTCCACTCTGGTTCCTCTTTTCTGGCCTTTCCTTGCCTCGATTGCTTGGCAACTGAGATACACAGCAGATGCTACTGACCCTTATGGAACACATAAAGGTAAGCACAGATGAATCATGAAGATGGCAACCCCATGGTTAGGGATGGGTTGATCTTGGCAATCATGTTAGGGTCGCTTGTTCCTGACTATCTCATCCTTCATACAAAGGAAGAGAGGAAATAAGCAACCTCAGAACCTGGTGGGGAAGGTTCTCCCGTGATCATGGAAATCATTGTCAGGTCACTAGAGCTCGATTGGCCGGTTCAGTTATTTTATTAAGTGTCTTACCAATCATCTCACTGCATTCACTGGCAAGAACACTGGAAGGCAGGAATAGATTTACTTCTTACTGGGAATTAGATTAAGTACTGTCTGTACTTTTTCCATACTAGTGCTAAAACAGGTGGATATAGAGAGCAAAAAAAGAGGAAGTACCAAGTAGGGGTTTAGTATGTTCCAGAGGGACCCAGGGCTGGACCCCAACCATCATGGCCCTGTGCACAAGACCATGGATGGCTTAAGACATACTGAACAGAGCAGATTTCACCCCATGGAATGGCTCTCCGACTTCTGCTAATCCAAGAAAGCACACTGTTTGTTTTGAACGACTCCTGTGCCATGTTAAGATATTTTTAACAATATTTCTTGTTCTACTTAGCAAGTGTTAAAAATACTCTCATGCTAGCACCTTTCTTTCCAAATAGGTCCACAAATAGAAGTTTGAATGACTTTTAAAAAGCACTCATGTTTGCTCTTGGTGTGTCGTAATTATGAGTTACTTAGGAATGACAATCAGTACCAGCTTATTGGCACTAATCTTTTTGTTGTAAAATTTGGAGCATACAGACTGCCTAAATTGGATGGAAAAGCAAAGCAATCTGATTAGTTGATTAGCAAATCCAGAGCAGGGGAATTAACACACCATAATTAGCTGTCTGAAACTTGTCAAAGCTGGTAATAAAAAACAGAGAAATATATATAAATTAAAACCTCCCTCAAAGTTACCCTTTTAACTGTTGTTTTTTTGCCTTTCTTTTCCTATTTGTGACATAAAACTGGAAAACCTTCGGGATCAAGATTTGTATTCAAGAGTTTTAGCAGCAGGTTGTCTTACTTGCACATAATGAAGTAGGCTCTTGAAAAATGAGGGTAATTCTTTACTTATGAGTAATTTAGGGAGGTCCAGAGGCAGAATGGTTAGGAGCCGCAAGAAAGGAACATACAATGGAGAAATCTAAGCCAGCTATCACAAAATATTTCTTAATGGTGAGATCTGTTAGACTCTAATAATCTCCCTTGGGAATCAGTACAAGCCCCGATCTACTGAATAATTTAAGACTAAACAAAGTACTGGGAGAGAAAAGATATTCTAGTGAACAATCCTGAAAGACCCAAGATTATCTAAAAGTAGTATCCAAGATACAAAGACAAAACTGCATATTAAAAATATAATAAAGTCATGCTAATGTGTGATGGCCAAGTAAACTGAAAAGGAGTATTGCAAACCTACTACATTTGCACATACGGCAGATCATAGAATCATAGAATAGCAGAGTTGGAAGGGGCCTACAAGGCCATTGGGTCCAACCCCCTGCTCAATGCAGGAATCCACCCTAACACATCCCTGACAGATGGTTGTCCAGCTGCCTCTTGAAGGCCTCTAGTGTGGGAGAGCCCACAACCTCCCTAGGTAACTGATTCCATTGTCGTACTGCTTTAACAGTCAGGAATTTTTTCCTGATGTCCAGCTGGAATCTGGCTTCCTTTAACTTGAGCCTGTTATTCCGTGTCCTGCACTCTGGGAGGATCGAGAAGAGATCCTGGCCCTCCTCTGTGTGACAACCTTTGAAGTCTTTGAAGAGTGCTGTCATGTCTCCCCTCAATCTTCTCTTCTCCAGGCTAAACATGCCCAGTTCTTTCAGTCTCTCTTCATAGGGCTTTGTTTCCAGACCCCTGATCATCCTGGTTGCCCTTTAAGCATAAAGATCACTGAAATGCATTTTAGTTGAAATGCCCAGCAACCAAAGTGGGATTTAGACATCCCAGTCTGCATTTGTGACAAACCAGTGTTAGATATAAAATAATTTTATGAACATTTGCTCTGCTTAGGATTTTCTATCAATCCAGTGGGGAGCTCTTCTAGCAGATGCATATAAAAGTAGGATTTAACATGATCTAGAGCTTAGCACTGCCACTAATCATCTGAACGGCAGCTCATTATGTTTTTAGGGCAACCATACAGCTACTGTGCAAGCATGAACCTGCTAGAGGGATGGGCAACTCATAGTCCTCTAGATATTTTGGCCTACAACTTCCATCAACTCTAGCCAGCATAGTTAAAGAGGGATGCTGGAGGTTGTAAAGCAAGGCATCTGGAGGGCCACAAGTTGTTCACCCCTGCTTCAACAATCACATAATGCAAGGCCACAACTCAGCAACCTAAGAATCTTAGCTTTCATTTTTTTAAACCAAACATATTTCTAGCCCTTAAAATTGTGCACATAGCCTTGCCTGTACTTGGTCAGATTTCCAAAGCCTGGGGAGAGACTAAGCCTGCTTCCCAATTGTCAAGAAGGGGCAGAGTCTCTACTTGCCTGTAACCAGGAGCAGAATTATGCAAGATCTATACACATTTCAAGAAACTACCAAGTCACATAATATAGCTTGGTGCAGAACACTCCTCCTCCTCCTCCTCCTCCTCCTCCTCCTCATTATTATTATTATTATTATTATTATTATTATTTAAAAGAACAAAGTATTCAAACCCTTGTGTATACAACACACTATGCCCAGTGGCTCTCAGCCTTCACAGCAGCTGACTCTGACTACTGTTAGAGCCAGGCTCGGAGGCTAGAATTTCTGTTGGCACAGCCTGTGCTGGTGTATCATTATAATCATGCACAACCAATGCCTACTCATCTGCTCTAAAAGCCATCAGCCTTTAAGCAGTAACCACCAAGTTCTGTGCATCTTTTCAAGATAAATGAGCATTAGCTTATTAAGTAAGGTAGTTGCCATCCCTCCTTGTGTTAGCCTATATACTGGCTCTCATTACTCACCTACAAATATTTTTTTTCATATTGCATTATTTTACAGAGATCTAGAAATAACTGCTTTATTTAATGCTAGGTTTCTATAAACCCTTTATCTAAACCGGGGATAACCAAGGGCACATCTACACGAAGGGTTTGCCCCATGGTTGCTTCGCAGTAGTGGCAAGTCATCTCCGTTTACTCCATGAGTAAACCCTGAAAACTCCGCTCCAAAAAAGTTGGCCACTTACCCTGACTTTTTCGGCAGCGGAGCTCATGGCACCCCCTGATTGGTCGCCATGGGTGGTCCCCGCGTCTCTGGAAAAGTAAAAATAAATAAAATGGTGGCGGGAGAGTGGGGGAGGAATGGGCCATTCCTCAACCCTTCCCTTGTTTATTATCCATATCTGCGGAGCTCCGCAGATACAGATAAGAAAAATAAAAAGAATCGGGGGTGGGTGGGAACAGGCAGCCAGAGGGAGGAGACGTGGTTCACCCTGTCCCTCTCGGGTCCTCCTCTGGCTGGCTCGTTCCTCCCCATTTTTGTTTTGATTAATTGTATCTGTGGAGCTCTGCATATACAGATTATAAAATTTAAAGAAGGGGGGGGGAGGAATGGGCAGCCAGAGGGAGAAGTGGTTCGCCCAGTCGTGTCCTCCTCTGCTGCCTCATTCCTTCCCTTCACTATTTTTGTTATTATTAACTGTAACTGCGGAGCTCCGCAGTTACGGATTACAATTTTTTTTAAAAAAAAGTGGGGGGAGGAACCACTTCATTCTTCTCCTTCCCCTCCACCCCCTTTTTTTCCCCTTTTCCAGAGGTGCAGGGCTGGAAAATTCGCACTTGCCTTCCTTCCCGTGCAGATGTCGGTAAGGAAAGTAAGTGCAGGCGCGAGGTGCCTCATGGCACCAAAGTGCATCTGTAAAGACGGGGGCCAAGATAATAGAGGCAATGTGCTGCGCTTGGATACTGTACACCCACATTTGAATTCCCATTGAAGGTATAATAATCACTGGCTAACATGGACAAAGTCACTTGAGCCAAGCCTAACATTAAAAGCAACTCTGTGAAGTCAGTTAGACAGCCTCTTTACCAACCCGAGGCACTAAGAGACTGAAACTGGGAAGGGGGGCTCAGGACCTTCCCTCATTTGTGCTGTGGTCTCCTAGTGGCTCCAACCACCTTGAATCACAATGTGACTGATTAGGTCCAGACCATCTCCCGGAGCATCTGTTTCAGGAGATGGTGGTGGTGGGGATGATTGTTCCTGCATTGCACTGCATTTCCAAGGTGTTTGGAGGACCCTGGAAGCTTGACACAGATAAACCCCAATCTCCTCTCCAATGATAAGTTGAGAAAGGGGCTTGCCCCCAACAGCTGTGCAAGACAGTAGCAGCAGCAGGTTTCTTGTTTTCACTCCCAACTTTTAAGGGGATGAGGGTTTTCAGGAAGTTGCTGGGGAAATGATGGGGGGGGAGGGGAGGAACCCAACTGTATGCACAGCGCTTTAATCCCAGCCACCATCCAGGGAAGTCAGAGAAATTCCAATTCTATTCATGAAATATTATTCTGATTTAATGAGGGGACGTGTTTGCAGGTTTTACCCACCCTAAGCCTTTGAGATGGGGTGGGCCATCGATCTAAACATCTGTTGCCATACGCTCCCTGCAACTTGTCCTGTCCTGCTGACTGAGGTTCATTTGACTTCAGGCTGATGGAACTTGCTTGGTTTGAATCCGGGTATCACAGTTCTGCTACACATTTTTGGTACCATGACTCAGGGGAACAATAGCTATTCTATTTGTAAAGAGAAAAACTTGACACTAGAAATGTCTGTGGATAGAAGAGGTCTCTGTGAAATTCCTCTGATTAGCTGCCTCCTCCCTCCTTGGATCTAGTCAGCTTGAATCAAAATCAATCAATTTTTATTTTTTTTAATCTTGCTCCTTGGTCTATCTGCACGTCCCTCCAGAATGAGTGTGGAAATGAATGTCTTGCCATCAGGGTTCAGTATGTTCTTTCAGCTTAAGAGTTCCGGAGAACATGCCAGCTAGAAAAGCCTCCATAGAGAGAACATGCCAAAAGTTAATACCAGAGATTTTCAGATGCCTTTTGAAAATTCAGTTATGCCTGTAGACATGTACATTAGAAATGCATGCACAACTTTACGTATGTGTAGGGTAACATATTAAAAATAATACAATTACAGGATAATCATGTGCTCTACTATGTCTTTAATTAAATGTGCAAACACTTTTGCTGTTGATGGCTTTTAAAATCCTGTGACTTGAAGCTGATGGCGGTCTAGATGGGAAAAAAATGTCATGGGCTGCTTCCCCTCCTATCCTTAATATAATCAGTTATTAAGATGGGATGTACAGTCATCTTGGATATCAGTCACAACATCCAACATTAAGAGAAATGCGAGGGTCCTTTTATTAGCACGCTTGCTTCAGAAGGCAGTGCAAGGACGGCCACCAAAGAGGAATGCAGCACAGCGTACGGCGAGTGGAGAAGAGCCAGCAACCCCTGCGGCAAGACTTGAGAGTGTCACAAGTAATTAAGAGTGCCCCATTTTAATATGCGTAGTATGGGGCAGTAGATAACAGATTTCAATGACCGTTGGGCACCTAAAAAACAGATTAGTTGGCACAGTGCTTTGTAGCAACGCTAGATTGTAGCAGTGCTTTTTACATCTGCCAGGCGGCTATCTACTGGGGATGAATTTCCTGCATCTAAATGGGTGCTGGGGTGAATGGCCTACAAGGAGCCTCCTATTTTACCCATCCTTAATATTTCAGAGGAGCAATGCCCTGGCCTCTCCACTTCACTGGCTCACATTGGACATAAGGAGATGTACATCTGCCACTGAAAACAGCAGCCCACACATCTGCTCTTACGATACATCCCCCCCCAGTAATGCCCACTACTAAAGCATGCAATGGGACATCACCATGTTGCAATGTTCTTTGCCCCCCTCCTCACCCCACAAAAGCAGCAGCCATTGAAGCAGAGGAGGGATGCGGAAGCCACAGCACAGTGAGATCACATCACACACTTTGTATTACTAGGTATTAGCAAGGGAAAGAAGGAGGGTGGCTGTTGATTATGGAGTCCACCATCTCCACCCCCATTCCAGCCGGGGATACAGTTGTCTAGGTCCATAAAGCTATCATAACCACTGGGGATTTCCCTCTGAAGATAGGAACACACTATGGGAGGAGGGCCAGTATGCGTGCGGAATACAAAAGGAGGTGGAGGTAACACATATACCTTGATTTGTGTTTGCTTTGACTCTCCCCAGACTACACTAGGATCAGCAAAGAAAGACACACACAGCAGTACAGTGCACACTAATGATCTTCAGCTAGCAATTTTACCTTTGCTTTGTCCCTCATGGATCCTTTTCCCAATATTGACATTTTTGTCAATGTCTCTTCTTGCAAGCGCTTCAGAGAATTGCCACGTGGGCCCAAAAGTTTCCCCACAAAGTTGAACTGAAAGACAAAATAAGCAACAAAAAAGCAATAAAAAAGTACCCATAGTGCTGAGGAGCTGTAAGAGGGACTTAAGATTCTTGCCAGGTATGAAAAATGTTGCTGAAAACAGCATTTGGCTGTTTCTGCAAAATAAAGAAGCATATTGGGTTGTAAATTTTACAGCCACTGAAAAAGAAGGGTGGGGGGAAACAGACATGGAAAACAAGTTACCACAATTTCTGTGGTTATTTCACACCAAACAATAACTGCCGTAAAAAGTTTGGGGACAGAAAAAAGCTGCATGAGAGCAGAACTGACAGAAGCAAAAAGGGGTGGAAATGTAGGAACCTGAAAATAATGATAATATCCATGGAAGACCACAGCTCTAATCCAAATAGAATTAATCAACTCCATTTGCTTCATGCATTTCGGTGGGAGGTGGACAGACACAGGCTTGGATCCTAAGAACTGTGAGGGGAAGGAAGCTTTCCTGTTCCTTCCTCCACCCCTGCAGCCCCCTGAAAAATCTATTCCGATGGAAAGGGGACCCCCGTCCCGAGCAGGCGGCTGCTGGTAGAGCACAAGGCTGAGCTTGTGCAAAACGCCTCTCCCTGATTTGGGGGAAATTTTCCCCTTCCAGGAACTCTCTTCTACTTGTGGTTCTTAGGATCCAACCCTCATAATATGACTCTTTCTAAACTTTGATAATTTCATGACCAGATGTACAAACCAGCAAGCTGAAAATTGGTCCATGCTTCGAGTGGGATACAAACAAGGTGTTGTTGTTTTAAACCAGAGGTGGGCAATATGTGGTCTCTGCCATGTCCCCCACCCCATTCATTAAAACATTTGGGGGAAGGTGTCCTTAGCAGCTACAGAAAACCCAAAGGGTCAAAATTCGCTTGTTTGCAAGCTAAGTTTGACACTTTCTGCATTCCACAGCCACTAGGGACACCACTCCCCCCCCTTTTTTAAATACTTTTCAGTGCCCAAGGTGGGGGGGACAGAGGTTGGGGATGCAAAAATTACTCCCAAACCTCCCGCAGTCGCTCACCCATTTTAACTTTTGTAAACCGCCCAGAGAGCTTCGGCTATGGGGAGGTATATAAATGTAATAAATCAAATCAAATCAAATCGAGCAGCATGTACACTTCTCTATTCAGTCATCTTACTTTTTTATTTAACCAAACAAAATCCTGCAAAGTGTTTAAATAGAGTTGCAAAGGAGGGGGAACAGTGGAAGGAGCTGACATCATATGACGAGCCAACGAATGTTCACAAGAACGTCTCTATTCAAACACAAACTTGGAGAACCAGGGCTGAAGTATGGCAGATGGGCAGATGAGATAGGGTCTTTTCAGTTGTGGAGATTTCTCCCAACTGAGGCCCACATGGCCTCGTTACTGCTTGCCTTTCAGAGTAGCAAAGATTTGTTTGTTTCAGTGAGAGTTTGGGCTGGATAGGAACTGGATGCTATTGAGCTGCTTCTTTGCTGTTTTTTCCTTGCTGTAATCTATCATTTATTTATTTTTTACTTATCGTTTTCAAATTTTAATTCTTTTACAGCGTTAGCCACCTAGGTGATCTTCTACTGAAAAAAAGTGCGATTAAAATGTTTTTTGTTTTTAAAAATGCAGGAGATCCTGATCACGGATCTTCTGTGTTTCTTCTAATTCCATCTTCAGCCCGAAGTAACCACATAAGCATCCTGAAAGGGGAACTACAACTAGGAGGAAGAGGAGGATTATACTAGTGGTATAATCTCAATACTTAAAACGTTGCAGCGTAAGATTGGACACCACCCTATTGGCACGAAGAAATCCAATATCCAAATGAGCAGACAAGTCATTGTCGATACTTATATTGAAAGAACTATGTACTATACTCATAAATTTAATGTCCACAGCCATAATCCAAGATAGGCTGTAAGCATTAGATTTGTACCTGAGCCTGACACCAGCTCTCAGTTGACAGGACTGTGGTTCAAAAAGGTGGGGCATAGGCAACGGGGGGGGGGGGGGCAAGGCAGCAGCTGAGGAGACAGTTGGAGACTCTTCCAAGCGCCCAAGAGAGACATATGTCAGAAGTTCCATCCTTCCACAGAGGTAGCAGCAGAGGCCATCATTTACAAATCAGTAGTGGATCATATACGGTGTCCAAATGTCACACGTCCACCAGCAGCAAAGCGAGACTGTTACAATCCTGTTGCAAGTAATGCCCTAGCAGTGCACACTGGTCATTCATGTGCTACAATAGTATATGAAAGGAAATATTTCAAGTGAGGAACAGTCACACATTCTGGTTAAAGCGTTTTCTTCAACTTTGATTTAGGACTTCCAAAATATTCAAATTCAATAATGAGAACCCTCATATTTTTCTCTCTGTCTTGCACTGATGCCCAGTAATCTCTACAGCTGCAAGAAGCTATTTCACAGAATCATAGAATAGTAGAGTTGGAAGGGGCCTACAGAAGTTGGAAGAGGCCTACAGAAAAAACTTTTTATGTAACAAAAAGTTTAAAACCTGGTTTGGCGTTACTTTTCCTAAAATAGTTTGAACACATATTCTCAATTATAGAACAGATGAATGACATATTTCATCAAGCAGTTCTGAACATCTTTTAAGAACATAGGAAGCATCCTTATACCAGGACAGACTATTTATCCATCTAGTCGATATTGTCTACTGTGATTCTTAGCAACTCTCCAGGGTCTTAGAGAGACCCCATCATCAACTACCTGACTATTTCAGCTGAAAAGAACAAGGATTGCACCTAGAACCTTAGAATCATAGAATAGCAGAGTTGGAAGGGGCCTACAAGGCCATCGAGTCCAACCCCATGCTCAATGCAGGAATCCACCCTAAAGCATCCCTGACAGATGGTTGTCCAGCTGCCTCTTGAAGGCCTCTAGTGTGGGAGAGCCCACAACCTCCCTAGGTAACTGGTTCCATTGTCGTACTGCTCTAACAGTCAGAAAGTTTTTCCTAATGTCCAGCCGGAATCTGGCTTCCTGTAACTTGAGCCCATTATTCCGTGTCCTGCACTCTGGGAGGATCGAGAAGAGATCCTGGCCCTCCTCTGTGTGACAACCTTATAAGTATTTGAAGAGTGCTATCATGTCTCCCCTCAATTGGCTCATGGGCCAGAGGTTCTCCACCCCATTTACACAAATTCACCTTATACAATTTCAGATGCTGGTTACACTAATTTTGCTTTAAATTACTACTATTTTTGTTACAATTAGGGAAAAGATAGCACCTAACATTAACATGGTAAGAGAGATTCAAGCTTAGCTATGCAGAGAATATACAGAGAAGTCAACCCATTTTGTCCATGTAGGAGATCATCAACTTGATTCTGCTTTTATAAAAGTGCATAATTCTCAGATATCACATCTGGAAGTCAGGATAGCTCTATTTGTTTACAGTGTCAAAATACTTGACGTTGGTCTGTTGTTCTTGATCCTTTAACTACGATCAAGAGCCTCCTCTGTGACATTAATCCTGCATAGCCTGGCTTGAGCCCTCTATCTCCCTACCTAAAGGTATCTCAACCCCCTTCACTAATAGAAGGAAGGTAGGTCCTCAAAACATAAAATGAATTCCTAATCCAATTCCCTAATCTCATGTCCAAATATGCACAAGAACAGAAGTGACTAGTTATGAAGTCTACTTGCAAACTCACCTGGCCTGATCAAAAATGGGCTCATGTAAAACAATTTTGAACAATTTATTCTTAAAAAAACAAAAACAAAACCTGTTTCCTAGCCCGGTCCTTTCCCTAAATTTACCTGGCAGCAGTAGCCAACACCAATGAAGGCCTCTATTAAACATACACTCCCGGAATCATATGTAGTCACCGTGGAATATGTTTCTACAGTTCCCAAAGCCTGCAGTGTTCCAGAACCATAAAAACAGTTGTTTTGTTTTTTTAGAATAAACTGTTCAAAATTGTTTTACATGAGTCCATTTTTGGGTGAGCTTGCCAGTCACATCATACAGTATGTAGTCACCAGGAATCGTTGAAAATGTTTCCATAGTTCCCAAGGTCTGTAATATCAAGAACCATAAAAACTACGTTTCCCATTGAACCTGACAACCAGAGATATTGCCACATATGCTCATGACAACCTCTTAAATGGAGACTCCACTGCATGCCACCACTGCCAACAGATTAGGCTTGAAGGGCAGGAAGTGGAAAAAAGAAGGGAAAGACTCAGAGCAGTGGCCTGGAGGAGGGTGGGAGGGGAGGAAAGGTACCCAAACAAGCCCATTTTTAACTGGGCCTGAACTCCATTTGGATGTAGGGAATTTTTTTAAAAAAAGTGTGTGTGTGTGTGTGTGTGTGTGTGTGTGTGTGTGCATATACTAACATCTGCACTCAGAACACATCCACATACTTCCAACCGACCACAGCTTTTCCTGTTCCAATACTTGATTTAGTCTTTTTCTTGCCCTTATAAAATAAACGTTGCAAGGGTTTTAGTGACCTGACCACTGAAGGAATCCAGATAATTTTAGTGCTAGTTCTCTTCCTCTGAGATTGGTAAGAAAGCCAGTCCTGAAACCTCTTAACAACTGATACAGGATTAGGACTAGCCTCTTCAAATTGCTGGTAGTTACAGGGAGAGGTCCATCCAGATTGAAAGATTAGGAGATACCTTGCATTGAAGCTACTCCACTGCTTGGTATGCCACGTCTTGAATAGTGCTGACTGAATTCAACTCTCCTCAATATCAGAGTAGACCACAATGGAAAGAAGTCTCTATTTTTTAGATAAGTAGTGAAAGATCTCTGAAGTACTATACTACATTTAAGTTCAGAAAGCTCTCAAGAAGTTAGCTCAGAAAAGCTAGCAATGACAAAGCTCTGCTTCCTTAACACATACAGCCAAATTAGATAAGGAAAATGAAGGTAAAGCATTCCTCAACACCAAACTTGATATTAATGTTAATAGCCAGACCGCTGTACAAAAGGTAACTTAATATTTAAATGGGAGCTCATGAACTATCAAGGCAAATATCAGTCATCTACTGTTATACACTTGCAGTGGAAGGTCTCTGACATACAGTGACTGAGCTGGTGAGAGTGTCCCGTGCTGTCAAGGCCTTCTCTCACAATGCTGCTTCAATCCTGAGAGTACGCTACTGTAAACTGATGGCATATGGAATATTCCCGCATTAGCTCCTCTCCCAAAGTCACACAAGTGGCTAATCTTCAGAGTGGGTAACTTTCTCACCACACTGGGAATATTTAAATTTGGTGCCCTCCAGATGTTTTCGACTGAAATTCCCAGAATTTTTATTTTATTTATTTGTTACATACCGTATTTCTTCGATTCTAAGACACACTTTTCCCCCTAAATAAACAGCTCTAAAAATGGGGTCTTAGAATCGATGGGGTCTTAGAATCGAAGCAATATGGTAGATGCAAAAAGACTCTATCCTATTAAAAAAGGGTCTGAAACATCCATTCTCTCTAGCTTTATTGCTTTTAGAAAGCTGAGCAAGCAGGGCTTTTTAAGATTGCTTTGCAGGCTGATTGGGGCCTATAACGCCCCCCCCCCCCCCCCGTGCAGCTCCGGCCCTCGTCAGCTGCGCCGGGAAGACACCCGGCTCCAAGAGTCAGGAGACTCACCCCCCCCCCAGCCCCGGGTCCCCCCCCAGCCACCGCGCTGGGAAGCCCGCGTCCCGCCTGGAACTCCTCACACCCGCAGAAAAACCTGTGCCCAGAGGCTAAAGAAGTGCTGCTCTCACGCTGCAGCTCCAGCTCCAGCCATCTCTCTCCTCCTCGTGCAGGCAGGCCTCCAAAAGAGGAAGTTCCTGCAGCAGCCGCGAGCCGGGAGGAGGAGCTGGGAGGGTAAGCGCCTGGTTTTTTGCTTACCCCTAAGCCCCTCCCAGCCCAGTGGCCCCAAAACCCAGCTCTTTCTAAGAAATTCTTATTCTAAGAAATTCTACTCATAAAAGATGTTCAAAGAAATTTATTTTTTCTTCGAATCAAAGCTTTTTTTCCCTGTTGGTGGTACTGAAATTAGTGTGCGTCTTAGAATCGATGGCGTCTTACAATCGAAGAAATACGGTATATATCCTGTCTTTCCTACTAGGAGCCCAAGACGGCATACATGATTCTCCTCCTCTCCATTTTGTCCTCATAATAACCCATTGAGGTATGTTAGTCTGAGAGTCAGTGACTGACCCAAAGTCACCCAGTGATCTTTATGGCCAAGTGGGGAATAGAACCCAGATCTCCTGAGTCCCAGTCCCAACACTCTAACCATTACACCACATTAGCTCTCTCACACAATTCCTGACCATTCGTCATGCTGACTGGAGTTTCTTGGAGTTGGATCCAAAATATCTGGAGGGCACCAGGTTGCCTACCTTTGATTTAAACAGTCTGTTGAACCATGCAATAGAAAACAATGAAAATATAACCCATTTCTGAAACAGACTATTGAATTAAAGGAATATCAAGCATAGAGAACAAATCTTGCTGAAAAAGAATCAGCACGGCCTCTACAAAGGTAAGTCCTGTCTTACCAATGTTTTAGAGTTCTCATGCCTTTAAGCATATGGCTAGGAAAGACCCAGTAGTGACCATGTACTTGACTTTAAAAAGATTATGGAGAAAGTTCCTTTACAATAGGTTCCTTAGCACGACAGGAGCAATCCTCTTATGGATTGGTAGAAAGTAGGAAGAGATGGTCATTCTCACAATGGAGGGGTATAAACAGTGCCCCTGCCCCCGGTTCTGTATTGCGACTTCTGGTTTTTAATTTGAGTGAGCAATTAGGTGCCAAGTTCACAGATGACACCAAATTATTCAGGGAGATAATGAGCTCAAAAAGGATCTCTCTAAACTGGGTAAACAGGCAAGAAATGGCAAAGCCTGAAAGGGAAAATTTTAAATGATTCACATATGCATTAATGCGTTCTCAGCTGGCAGTGACTGATCAGGAAAGAGTTCTTGGAATTGAGGTGGATAGATCAATGAAGACATCAACCTGCTACGTGGCAGCTGTGAAAAAGGTGAATTTTACTTTGAATACTGTGTACAGTTCTCATCACCGCATCTCAAAAGGGATACTGTTTTTTTATTTTATTTATTTATTTAAGGATTTTTATGCCGCCATTCAGCCAAAAAAGGCTCTCATGGCGGCTTACAAAAGTATTTCTTGACAGTCCCTGTCCACAGGCTTACAATCTAAGACATGACACAAAAGGAAAGGGGATTGGGAGGGAGGAGGAGGAGGAGGAGGGGGGAAGGAAAGCAAATTCAGGCACTACAATCTTAGTTGCAAAGTTCAGCAGTTACAGTTGACAGCAGGAGGGAGGGGGCTCTCAGCTGGAGCTGGACCCAGGCACGGTGTTGAGCTGGTGAAGGTGCCAAAAAGGTTGACCAAAATATTTATCTATAAAAACATTTATATACTGCTTTCTTGCCCCCATAAGAGCCCACAACACAGTTCACAACAATGAAACACCATCCTGATACAAAACTACTTCCCTCACACCCCGTACTCCCTTCTAACACCATCACCACCTGCCTTCTATAACATCTTGCCTAGAGAAGGGATCTTGAAAGCTTGCACAACTTTTTTTGGTAACCTTTTGGTTGGCCAAGGTATTATGGATTTTGGAAAATGTCTTGACTGTCCACCCAAAAACCATCAACAGAGGGTTGTGTCCAACCTCACTTGGAAGAGAGTTCTACAACTGGGATGCTGTCACTGAGAAGGCCGTATCTCATGTTACCGCAAACCACATCTCCCTTGGTGATGGAACACAGAGCAGGGCCTCTGAGGATGACCCTAACTGATGGGCAGTTCATTCAGGAGGAGGCAGTTTTTCAGATATCCTGGTCCTGAGCCATTTAGGGTTTTACAGGTAATAACAAGCAGCTTGAACTGGGCCCGGAAATGAATACCAAGGATCAGTATAATATGATCCAAAAAGTGGACACAGGCTGCTGCATTTTGCACTGGCTACAATTTCCGAATGCTCTTCAAGGAGAGCCCCACATTCTGTGTGTTGCAGTAATCTAATCTGGAGGTTACTAAGGCTTGGGTAACTCTAGCAAGTCCCATTTTCTCCACAAAGGGATGCAGCTCACACACCAGTTAAAGACGGGCAAAGGCATTTTGCACTCCTAGCAACAGCTGCCCCCTGGATATCCAGGAGCAACACACAATCTAGAAGCATCCCAATCCAAAACAGATTGACTTTTATCCCCACATCAGCTTGTTACCCTACATCAAATTCTTCACTGCACATAGAAACAGTTCAAGATCTCCACACCCTCCTTGAAACCAGCTGAAAAGGTGATAGAATTGGGTGACATCAGCATTCTGATGGCATCCAATTCCAAAAAAACAGATGATCTCTTCCAAAAGCTACCTGCACATGCTAAATACTATGTGGGAAAGAGTGGAGCCCTGAAGAATCCTACAGGCCAATGGCTAACAGAGTGAAAAAATAATCCTCCAGCACCACCTTCTGAGCATGTCCAACCATAGAAGACTGGAGTCTCCACAACGTGCCTCCCAGACCCATACCAGCCCGACATGGTTGATAAGTCCGGGAGGCATGTGGTGGTGAGAGGTCCGGCAGGGCCAACCAGGATGTGCTCCGCCTGTCTATCTCCTGCTGAAAGCCATCCATTATAGCAACAAAAACCTGTCTAGTCCCCAAACCAGGTCTGAACCCAGATCGGAAAGGATCTAAATAACAAGTTTCAATCCAGAATGCCTGACGTTGAATAACATCTTATTCAATAAAGATAAATTAATGACCAGCAGGGTGCTGGAGTTAAGTGAGAGCTTTTTTTTAAAAAAGTAAAGGTCTCATGGTCTTCTGCTTTAATGCCATAGCAGTACAGCCTTCTCTAAAAATGTATCTACAGCCTCCGCCACCTGTGTGGCAGAGGCTCTCCCTATACTCTCCCTATAGCAGCTTTAATCGACCAGAATGCACATGGATCTAATGAGCAACTGGTCTGTTTCAATCTTCCAAGAAATCTGTCCATAATCCCAGGCTGACACCTATCCAACAGAACAAGACAAATAGCCATCTCAGTCACCACTACAGATCTTGCTCTCAATGCAGAGGCTAAGTCAGAACAGATGCCAGTGGCTTTCAGAAACCCACTTTTAAAACTAATCAGTGGGCTGTCAGTGGGCTACTTTGGGGACCAGTTTGTAACAATCCCTAACCTACTAGGGACTGTTGATGTAATGGTGGCAGAAAAGTGATTTCTTTGCCACTGCCATGGAATAGACCCTACAAAAGACTCTCACACATGATTGGTTACATTCATTCCAAGTCTTTCTCCACCATCAGTCTAACCATCTACCCAACCATTTTATTGCCCCAAACACTTCGGAAAACCAAAGACTCTAACCTCTATCTCTTAACAGAGGGAGCTTGGGAGCAATAATTTCAGTTGCCTGGTCCATCTCATAATTCCGGAGATAAATTAGAGCTTCAACAAGATCACATTCAAGTGGCAGGAAAATCCGAGCATTTGGGTATCCTTCGGGATCTATCAGTCTTGGAGGGTAAATATTTTTAATAGGTCCCCCACCCTTGCAGAAGTTAGGAGTCCCAAGCGAATCTAAACACAGCAAATTGAAACAATAAAAAATAGGGTTAGGAGTACTTGGGGACATCATGATAGAAAGCCAATGTCAAATAGGCTCCTCGTGTCCTAGCACAATGCACCAGCAGGCAAATGAGGCAAAGATTCACACTATGGGATGGGAACTAATTTTTGGCAGGGCCCTCGATGCAAATGACATCAGAGGACGTGGTGAGGGAAAGCCCACATGCAGTGACCAGGGCCAACTGTTCCCCCTCCCAATTGGGAGGGGGGACAGAGCAGAGTGAAGGGGAATCCCCACGGTTAACTCTGCTCATTGATCAGAGATTACAGTGGGGATACCCGTTCCCACTAATCCTCAGGAGGTATATGTTTTTGGGAAGGGGCTTCACCTAAGGATGGATGGGCTGGTCAAATTGGCTCATGGGCCAGAGGTTCTCCACCCCATTTACACAAATTCACCTATATAATACCTATTAGGAGTACATGATTGTGCACTCCTAATAGGCTGCTTGTTAAAATGAACCACACACTTTTGTGGGAAGATGTTTCGGGCTATTCAAATTCTGTTTTATGCAGACCACTTCCATAAAACTATTCCTTGCCATCTGTTCTTTAACCAGCTACAGGCCCTGATAGATTTCCAACTAGTTAAGGACCAGGGGTAGGGATAAGCAGACTTCACTATGGAGGGTAGTAAACAGTGGCATCCTTCAGGGTTCCATATTGGGGCCAGCAAAATTTAACATTAGCATTTAAACCCAAGCTAGCATTACATCTGTTCAGGACCTTAGCTATCATGGCCTCCCCACAGAAATCTGGGAATTACAGGGCAGCCAACAAAATATCGGCAACATCTTCAAGTTTCAATTCCAAGATTCTCTGAAGAAACTCATCACCATTAAGTTAGGATAGTTCTTGGTTGTTGTTGTTGTTTCTGTAGATGTAGCCTCAGACAATTAGTAAGCATACTTTAAAAAAGCCCTCCAGACATCAGTAATGCCTTGTCAACAATTCCGTTTTATTAGAAACAATCATTGCTTAAAATGGTGCTCCATAGTTAACATATATAAAGATCTACTTTTCAGTTTAATGGAACAGTGGTCAATACATTTCAATCCCTGTCATGATTTAATGATTACAAGGCTTCTTTTGCAGTAATAGAGCAGTCTGAAATACACAGCCAGGTATGCTATTAAGGGAAAGCAATATAAATAAATCTTCAGTGCATTCCTAAATGAGGAATTATTCATTTACAGTAAACCATGCAAGAAATCTATTTCACAATGTCAAGCAGCTACTTTAAGATATAAATCTGAAGACACAACATTCATACAGACCCAAAATATCAATTAGGAAATATTAAGCTTTAGTTTGGTTACTTCGTGTAAGCAATTTGGAAAGCCAAGATATTTTTTATTTTTCATTTTTAGAAGATACACAGCAATAATGATGCTATTCTTCCAACATAACCGCAGCATTGTGAATAGTGTTTACAATCTAAAATATAGATTTCAATGCATAATTAATTGCAGTTGTTGAACTTCCCTTCCCTTTGATAGCAATAAAGATATCCCATTCACTTTGCCCACTTGATTCTTATTACTAAAAGGCATCAGATGATAGAGAACAGAAGCTCTTCCTTACAGAGACAAAGACTGAAGCCAACGTACAGTGAAACATTCACCGTGTCTATTCATCCCTTCAGGTGTCAACAAGGAAATAACCTGAACTAAGGAAGCTCAAAAAAAGTTGCCAATCTTGCTCCATTACCAAGTACAAAACTACATGGGTGTTAACTCTAAGGGTACATCTTTCTAACCATAGATGAATTTGGGGAACTGTAATTCTGTGACGGTGGTTAAAGATCTCTAACAAAGAATTATAAACTTCTCCTGCCAAATGACAAGTCCTAATATTCTTTAGGGAAGGTACTAACAGTTAAACCAGTAGGGAAAAGATATACATTTGCAGTTCAGGTATTTTACATTACTATTCTGACTAGATCATTTATGATCAAGCTACATAGCAATTTAGCAACTACCCCCAGTCCCAATATTTTATGTAAAAGTAACAAAGTGTGTTAAAGACAAACAAATTTATTCTGTCAAACTTTCCTGGAATATAGCTAAAGATGCCACTGTTGTTTTTACTGCAATAGACTAACATGGTCACATTTCCATTATAAAAATACAGATCCTTCAGACACCCAACTGTTTTACTTTCCTCCACCGTAAACACATTCAATTTCTTCCAGACCCCTGTGCTTCATTAAAGGTAGTACTGCCTATGCCAATAAACTAAGACATTAAATGTGACCAGAAACATTCCTAAATAATTATTGTACCCAGCTGAAAGTTTCTGGCTACTATCGTGAGAGGCCTCTTCTCTGGGAGAGTCCAGGAACAGGCCTTAGGCTCATACAGTCCATCACCAACTTCACCCAGCCTTTTACAGTGAAGCAACAACAACCAAGACAGGAAATTCTACTGCTATTCAAAAGGTGGAATTTCACTGGACAGCTGGCAAAGTTCTGGGCCTGGTTCCAGTTTCTCTCGTGCAAGTGGAACCTGCAACAAAATTTTGCAGTGTGGACTGTTCCTTTTCAGTGATCTAGCAAGGACACTCTGGGTCAGTTCACACGACATGACAGCTCATGGGTTAAGCAACCCACAATAGGCTCCTTCGTAGGTTGCTGAGCGTGATATGTGAACCCGGACTGCTAGGTTGTTAAGGGCTAAACAACGCAGCCGTTGACCCAACAACAAACCATGGGTTAACCACTGGATTGTTTAGCCCCTAAACAACCCAGCAGTCCGGGTTCAGAAGTCACACTTGGCAATCATGGGTTGCTGGGTAAAAGTGGAAGTGGCAGGCGCAGTGCAGGCAACACATCCATTCACTCCTGCTTGTCTCCAACAGCCCATGGGCTTTTGTGTCATGCAAACCAGGTCAATATCTAGAATGAGTCAGCTAAACTTTCTACAACACACTTCAGCATATATTTAACAGCAGCATCCAAACTTTCTCCTTGGTCAATGTAAGCACAGTTTTATTAAACGAGCTAAAATAATATTTAGAGTTAAGTACTAATTCAGCTACAATATTCATTTGCCTACAAATAAATCTGGGGAAATCGCCCAATTACTGAAGACCTCTTTCTTAAACAAGCAGGGTTCAAAATATCACCTTATTTTTGTAGTTTATAGAACAAAATAGCACTGAGAGAATAAAAACATAAATAAATAAATTAAATGTATGTGTAAATGAAGTGCGCATTTGGCTGTACAAGTTACTTTAAAACGAATCACATTAACAGAGCTTGTCCTCAGTTTCTCTGTAAATATGCGGTAATGCTTACCAAATCTTTACTCATGCTTTAAATCAGGCTGGCAGAAGGTAAAGCTCCAGGTTTTGGACTTCAACTCCCAGAAGCCTCTCCCCCAGTATGGCGAAAGGTCAGGAATGCTGGGAGTTGGAAGTCCAAAATGTCCAGAGATCAAATAATAGACTGAACCATTCTGTTATTTGATGTATTATTTGATATTATCAAATAATAGAATGGTTCAGTCCAGGTTTTTATATAAGTAAAACGATTTTTTTTTCCCCTGCTGACACAGTTAATATTTCTCCTAGACACAGTATTGCAAAATCTTAAAATACAATGCAGTTCCAAAATAACATTCACAATGAGAAGCAAAACCGGTGACAATTCAGAAATACTGATTAATCAAGAAAAGCATTGAACAAGCATTCTTTGATACAACTTACCTTGGGAAACTGTTTTACTGGAATTAATACTTTTTGTCCCAGCTTCATATTTTTGTTAATCACTACATCAATGTACTTTTCTTCTTCCTTGTCTTCCCCTTTTTGGAATTTATCGATTTCTGTAACAAAAAGTTTAAAACCTGGTTTGGCGTTAAGTTTCCCTAAAACAGTTTGAACACACATATTCTCAATTATAGAACAGATGAATGACATATTTCATCAGGCAGTTCTGAAAGTCTTTTAGGAACATAGGAAGCATCCTTATACCAGGACAGACTATTTATCCATCTAGTCGATATCGTCTACTGTGATTGTTAGCAACTCTCCAACAACCTGACTATTTCAGCTGAAAAGAACAAGGATTGCACCTAGAACCTTAGAATCATAGAACAGCAGAGTTGGAAGGGGCCTACAAGACCATCGAGTCAAACCCCCTGCTCAATGCAGGAATTCACCCTAAAGCATCCCTGACAGATGGTTGTCCAGCTGCCCTTAAATGCCTCTAGTGTGGGAGAGTCCACCACCTCCCTAGGTAACTGATTCCATTGTCGTACTGCTCTAACAGTCAGGAAGTTTTTCCTGATGTCCAGCCGGAATCTGGCTTCCTGTAACTTGAGCCTGTTATTCCATGTCCTGCACTCTGGGAGGATCGAGAAGAGATCCTGGCCCTCCTCTGTGTGACAACCTTTTAAATATTTGAAGAGTGCTATCATATCTCCCCTCAATCTTCTCTTCTCCAGGCTAAACATACCCAGTTCTTTCAGTTCTTTCTTGTACATGCACCCTCTACCGCTGAGCTACAGTCTTTCCCATATTTGCATTTCCACTACGGAATAGAGGAAGAAGTGTATCCTGAGAATCCCAGCATTCATTGCTACTTACAGCCCCAAGAACTTAATGGAAAATTGTCTCTATATAAAAAACAAAGCATAAGAGTTCATCTGGTGCCTAGTCAACTCACATTATTTCCTATAACAAGATTTTTTCAAAGATGGAAGTTTCTTATGAAAGTTGTGTCTCCAACAACAGTGATGGATCAAGGAGTACCTATAGATTATGGAAGTGTTCTTTCTAAAAGAGTGCAACCCCTCCAGAAGAGGCCCTAAGCCTGTTTTCCAGACTGGGCACCACTCCCAAAAGGAGCTTCCATCTTGCCTGGATTCAGCTTGAGTTGATTGGCCCTCATCAAGCCCACCACTGAGTATAGGCACTAATCCAGGACTTGCATCTGCTTCAGATGTCACAGAGAGTTAGACTTGCGTGTCATCAGGATACTGACGGCACTTTGCTTGAAATCCCCTAATGGCTGCTCCCAGCAGTTTCACATACTGGAGACAAGACGGTACTCTACAGAAAGCCACAGCTCAATTCAGATGTTACTATCTGAAATCCATCCTGCAGGTAAGACCGGAACCACTGTAACACTCTGCCTCCAATGACCAACCCATGGAGCAGATCCAGGAGGATACCTCTGTTGATGGTATCAAAAGCCAATGAGAAATTGAGAAGAATTTTACAGGTCATACTCCCCCTGTCCCTCTTATGATAAAGTTCATCCATCAGGGCAACAAAGGCTGATTTACTCTTGTAACCAGGTCAAAACCCAGATTAGAATGCTTCTAGATAATGTGTAACCATCATGGCTAGTGGTCATAGATATCCTCCATGAACTGTTTTCTCCTAACCATGGGAGAGGCACCCCAAAAAATGGGTAAGAAAAACAGCTATATTTCTAAAATGGTTCTAACTGAAGAACTAGTTTCACAACTCTACCTTATTTGATGTATCACAAGCATAATATGTATTCTGACCATTTAATACTTTTAATACATTATTAGCACTATCTCCAAATGTACACCCTGTTCCCACAAGGATTATTGGATGATTTCAGAATTCATGCACTTTGGAAAATGACCCATATTGGATCCAATTTTGTCGGCACTGTCCACTAAAATTCGTGATTAGAGTGGTATGTTGGATGCAATAGAAAGAGTCCTTCCATCACAGAAAGGGAACATTTAGATTCAACGCAATAAAAAAAAGAAATGTGGGTAGTGAATTCTATCCTCTTAAATTACATGCTGTGTAAAATACTTCCTTTTGTTTGCTCTTCATCCTAAAAGGAAGGGGTTCTGTTCCTGGACCATAATTAACTGTTTCCTGGAGACATTCAGGGTTTCATACACACAATGAAAAGGCAAGGAAAGCTGTGAGTGTCCTAAACTTCCCTTTTCCAAATTAGAACCAGAAGGATTAATTTCTTCCTTTCTCAAATCCTACGCAACTCTTCAATTATTCTCAAATAGATTTTTCACCCATTTATCACTAAACCTGAACACAGTATTGCTAAGACCTCATTAACGACACTGATACAATGAATATTCATTACCATGGAAAGTATATTTAGCCATCATTTGTTCCGCTTTCTCCCAACTCTTCATTAAATTCAAAAATGCCTCTTTTTAGGCTTGGATATCTTTCCTCAAACAAAAAACGTCCCATGTAAAAAGGGCAGAGTTAAAATAACCCCATTCTGTACCAATGAAGATACATTCACAACTTATATGGCACATTGCCATGTTCAAAACATTACACATGCACTAGCTCAGTAATCCCTGTAACAAGTCTGCAAGACAGATGGGTATATTATCCCCACATTGGAGATTTGAGGTGAGCCACTGCAGCTAAAAGAGGATGGCTTGCCTGAGGCCACTCGGAAGTACACAACTGACAGCCACACACATATTCAGCATTTCTTCTCAAAATAGACTGGGAAGAGTAGATGCCCACAAAGATTTTATTGGCTATTAATCTGAGCTAGGAATGTAATTGTCAAACTAGTAGTCAGCCTAACCCGCTAAAATTAAGTCCAGCTGCCAATTCTTATTATTGCCAATTTGACTATATTTGCCAAAAAAAAAGGCACATTTTGGAAACAGGACTAATAATAGCCACACACAAATAAAGGCACATAACAACCAAAAGTGTAAATGCCTGCTGTTCAGTTCATTATCAAGCCATTTTGTTGTTGTTATTCCAAGAATTGTTTCTTAAATAGATTCAGTTTGTTAAAAGTTAAATTATCAAGGAAACTCAATTGCTGCTATGCAACCTAAGACAGATCTTATCTGTAAATACAAACGTTTTTACTTGATAAGCTAATGATTTATCCTGTCTGGAAGTGAATCAGGATCAGCTCTTGTTTTGCACCCCACCTCAATCCAGGGTGAGAGGTGGGTAATAATAATAATAATAATTATTATTATAATAATAATTCCTGTTCTTGAGAAGAGGTTGTTCCCAGCCATTTTTTGTAGCAGATAACCAACGGCCTTATGGTCTTCTGGGATGATTAAGCGGCCCACCTTTATTCAGAAACCCTTGCTAAGACCATGGAGAATGTTCATCTAGATGTTAATGTGATGGTTAAAGAGCACTGAGAAAGAAGGTGCTCCTTCCACTTTTAGAAACATGGTCATACAATCAAGGCTTCCCCTGCAAGGGAGCAGGATGCTGAGCACCAGCTGCCATACTAGAGATCTATAATGTTCTAAAAATGGATCTAGGCAAACCCAGTTGTGAGCCTACACAGACCACAAAGAAGAAATGCATGTTTCTAAACACAGTTGGCTTGGGACCGGGACACACGTTGAGTCGTTTGTAAAACCCGAGAGAAATGGATAAGATATCGAAACATCGCTTCACAAACTGAAGCTGTGGTGGGAGAAAAACTCAAGAGCCAGATTCTACACTTGATCAAGAGGTGTAGTTCAGAGATTCCTGTGTCACATTATCAACACCACCAGAAGAGTTGTGCAGTGATATTGGATAAGTTGAATACAAGTCAGCAAAGTGTAACTGTTGCTATGAAGCAAGCCAACAGCAGACTGAGATTCTCAATCGCTTGCTCTATGCAGCACGGGCAAAACCTTTACTGGAATAGTATCTTCTGTGTTTCAGGATAAATACCCAAAAAGGGGTTGTTCTGGGCCACAGAGGTGTGGGTGGGATCCAAGCAGCAGAAGCAGCAACAAAATATTGAGCAATCAAATGGTATGAGTTAAGACTGGAGGAGTCGGTATTATTTGATGATGATGCTTGCTACCAGGAGAAAGAGCAAACCCAGCCATAATGACGGATAATGGATTCAAACTGCAGTCAACAAGTCAAATTATCCAGCAATATGGGGAATGAAGCATTGCAGCAGATTTGTTAAGGGGTGCTGTGGAACCTGTTCACTGGTAATTTAAGAGGCGGTTAGACTAACTTCTGATTGGATTAGTAAGGTGGACTCGCTCCCAGTATCCCCCCTCTCTGCCCCCCAGATGTACATCAATCTGTCTTTATTGTAAATTCAGGACCACAAATTACATCAAGTTCCTCTATACAGCCATGAGGAAGAGAAAGCAAAATTTGCTTTTTATTAATAATTTAAGGTAAACTGTAACAAAATTCTAAAACAAACACACAGAAGGACTGCAATGAAGAGCCTCCTGTTTGACCCACAAATTGCAAGTTGCCGACACATCCTTTGACTGAAGATTCCAGAGACAAAGGTTGGGTTCACACATCATGACAACCCACACTTAAGGTTGAGTATGGATCACTGTTTAACCATGAGTTCTTGTGTTGTGTACACCCAGCGACAAACCACGAACAACCCAAGAAGAGAACCTATGGTTTGTTGTTGGGTTGTGAACTGTGGGTTGTTTGTGGTTAACAAAACATGGTTTGTTAGCACAGCTGAGTTCACACAAGACAACAATGCACAGTTCAATGACAACCCACATTCAAGCCATACTCAACACTGTGTATGGGTTGTCATGTTGTATGAACCCAGTGTGGGTTCTTACTACCATAAAATAAGTGAAAACAATAACTTTGCCCTTTTATTTTCATTCATGGTTTAAGAAATTATGAACTCCAGATCATATCAAAATAGCCCGTGGAGGACTGTTTCAAATATATAGCATGTTAAATTAATTGGGGATAGTCAAGCCAGACCAATGAGGAAATCCAATCAGATTTTCAAGGTCGAATGAGTAGGAGGATTTGCCTTCCCTTAATCCCTAGATTACATTCTGTGCTACTAGTAGGCTTTGTGTACCGATGTAGTCTCCTAGCTCAGAAATAATAGATGAACATGTGATTAAGGTTTCTGATAATGCTAAGGATTAAAATCCCATGTTCCCAGACCATGGGCACAATGTTTATAGAAGCCCAGAAATTCATGTCACTGGAGGAATTATTGTATTCTATTCAGAACACAGTAGGCTAAGCAAGGATTGTTTCCCACAGAACCTACGTGACAGACTACAATATCACTGAGAGCATTAGATAATGAAAAAGTAGACTTATTTCACTTTAATCTCAAAGTAAGAATTAATCTTTCCGTGAGAGGACCATTATTCTCAGCTTTATTACTTCTATTAATGCTGCGTGCAACAAAACTTTAGAACATATTAAATTGAGGCACTGTAGGTTTTTTCTGCAATAGTTATTTTCATCAATACCCATTGCCAACCAAAAACTGTACACAGCTGTACAAAGACTCCTTCATCAGTTAGCTTTATTCTAATTATCCATAGAAGTAAGAATTCCCCGGCTCTTCTCAGGATCCTACAGATAGGTTTATTTAGCATTGCAAATGCCAAGAGGGAGTTAGAGGGAGTCCCTTACTCTGAACGGGTTGATGATCAAATAAACAATTAAAGTTTAGTTTAAGACATTAATTTCACCATTTTCAAAATCATTATCAGAAAATAAATATTTTGGGGTTCACAATGCTATTTTAAATCACAAAAGCATCAGCTAACTGCAATCCTAATGTGCTAGGTTCTACTCATAAGCTATTTCTGCAGAGATTACAACATAGGAAGACTGCAGAAAGCTATATCCCGATAGGAAAAATGGTTTGTATAAATCTTCCCTATAAAAAGTTAATTGAGCTGTTTAACGTTTACACAAAGGGTTTGCACTAACCCAGTGATTTCTTAAAATTCCCATCAATATCAAAAGTGCTTACTCTGAAGTGGAAGACTCCTGTACAGTGAAGGGGTGGAAAAACCTTCCCCAACCCAGTAGGCTCATATAAGTGGTTTCACAGTTCTATCGATCCTGGCCACAGCAGAAGCAGGAATCTCTTCCATGCCTAGCTACGTAGGTGAATATTGACTGAACTGATCGTCTACAAGTTGAATTTGAATCTTGCAATCCAAAATTGAACATCCTGATTAAGGACAGGTTCAAACAGTTGAATTCCTCCACACAACTGTGGAAGAGGGTACACAAACCCAGTTCTTTTACTTGCCTTTATTAATATGACAAGGTGGGCAGGACTTCTACTATGGGGAACATACATCTTAATCACCACATAATAACACAACCTTACTTGATATTATATGGAATACTTAGTGCTGGTTGAAAACATGTGAAATGAGAGAATCAAAAACTCTGTGAGCAACTGTAAGCACCTGAATGCTCTGAACTACTCCCCCAACACATATTGTATGCACAAAGGACTTGGAAGACAGGCAGGAATTTTGTTCCCTTGCACTGAGATAAAAAGAAAGACCAGTCGAGCAAGGATTTCACAGCAGTTTGGTGCTGCAGTTTGGAAACGTAAGAGCCACCAGGAATTCTACCTGTTACAATTAGCCATGGCAAGAACACATCTAGATTCCTAGGCCAAGAACCAGGTTCTACTTTCTAGGCACAACAGCAGCCAGATGGCTAAGATTTTCCAGCTCTTTCTATAAACCTGCTAGAAAAGTAGCCTGCAGAGTCCCAAAAAAATCAACCAGAGTTTGGACCTCACTTGGCTATTTCACAAAGCAGTTAAATACTTAGAACAGCCTTGCAGATATGTTCCCAAATGCTACTAAGGTGCAATTTTATATCCACTTTTGTTAGAGGAAGCCCCACTGAACAAGTGGGACCGACTTCTAAGTAAACATGTAGAGGATTATGCTGTAACCCAGGGGTCCCCAACCCCCGGGCCACAGACCGCTACCGGTCCGTGGCCTGTTAGGAACCGGGCCGTGCAGGTGAGCTGCTTTCACCCACCCACACCCACCCCAGCGTACCTGGGTACAGGGTGCCATCTTGCCTGCCCAGCCAAAGTGAAGCCAGGACGCTGGAATGGGGTGGGGCGGCTTCAGAATGGCATGCCCGGCCAGAAGCTGCTCTGGGAGAGCGACTTCCGGGCGCGCCGTTCTGAAGCCGCGCGCCCCAGCGTCCTGGCTTCGCTTCGGCTGGGCGCCCACCCAGCCAAAGCGAAGCCAGGACACTGGAGTGTGGGGGTGGGGGGCTTCCCAAAACCATCCCCTCAACTGCCGCCCCTCAGTCCGTGGAAAAATTGTCTTCCATGAAACCAGTCCCTGGTGCCAAAAAGGTTGGGGACCGCTGCGTGTAACCCATTTACCCATGCATGTGTGTGTTCAAGGAAGAAAGACAACCATATATATCTTGTCTGTTCACTAACATTCAGTTCTTATTCACCAGTGATCAAGCAAGTACCTATTTACAAGTTTGATTTAATGGCATTTAATTAAAAAAGGAGCAGCAACTTCTAAGGCAAAGTTTATTCCTGTTGTTTGTCAATAAACTGCACTTCCTGCTGCCTATTATTATCCTTTATTCCTATGATCAGCCCCCCAAATTGTTTGATACTTCTGTCTTCGTTCTAGATTTATAAGACAATTAGGCTAAAATGGATGTGATGACAAGGAGACACATTGGTTTAAGATCTTTTATATGCAAACATTCTGACCAGGTAAATCAGCCTTCCCCAACTTGATGCTCTCCAAATGTTTTGTAATACAAATTCCATCATGTCGGACTATTGGCTGGGGGAGTTCAAGTCCAAAACATCTTGAGGGTCCCTGGTTGTAATACTGTGCCACAAGCAGAGGTCAAAAGCAAGTTTCACAAATACAATTACATCTAGACTCAAATTGGCTGAGATGTATCACACACTCCAGAAAAAGGTTAAACTCTTAAAAAAGAGTCAGACAATTGAGTTGGGGGAGGGAACAATAAGAAAGATTATGACATTTTCAAAACTTGATATAATGATCAATTGGATACTTAAGCATAGCAGCAAGACAGGGCTGATTAAATACTTCCAAATGTTGAATCCTCTACTCCAACTTTCCACAGAACTAAAATAAAAAATGAGTTCTTCAGCATAAGTTAATTATTTTTTAAAAAGTCATACATAAGTGACTTCATTCCAGAAGCCAGTGTTGTCCACTGAGATGTCTAGCAGAGCCCCAACTACTCAGTAATACCCCATATCCCACGTCCAGTTAGAGTTGTCATGCTTCAGAATAAAGATCAACAGACCTTAAGAACAAGATAGATTTAGGACAGATTAAAACTCAGGCAGCTGGTACATATCAGAAATACTAAATTCCCACAACAGTTTTTTCTCTTCCTGTTCTCATACTTTATCATAAATCCTGGTGTCTCTTCTACCATAGATGCTTGTTGTTCATTACAGGCATCAGCATTCATTCAAATCATTCCAATTTCCTATGGATCATCCCAGTTCTCATCAGGTGTGTTTGTTAGAATTCATGAGCCGAAACTGATAATTTGGAGTCTTTTTCAACAGCTCCTTTGGGCTCCTCTCCCTTAACTATTTCCATTCTATTCTAGCTGGTAATTGTAAGAATTACCATGTAACTTTAACGTCAGTGCTCAAGTTTACTTTTTTCTTCTTCCCTCCCCCCATCCCTTTTTCCTTTTATGTCATGTATTTTAGATTGTAACCCAGTGGTCAGGGTCTGTCTTGTTTGTATTGATCTCATATCTGAGAGAATGAGGCAGAACGGGTGCGCACCATTGCCAAGAGTGGCAGCAGTTTTGCTGATCACCAAGAGCTGCTTGCTAGCTGCTTCCAGCAAACCACAATGGGTTTGCTGTCTGGGTTCGGAAGACACACCAACCAACCGTAGGTAGACCAACCTCTAGAATAAACTATTGGTTGTCAGGGTAGTATGTTGCCCACAAAAAAAGTTCATGACCTCATACATTAGCTAGATCCAAATACAAAGCTGCTCTCCACTCTTCCTTCTCTTCACCTGTCTTCAAGTGCTTCTCCTCCAGTATCCCTGCACGCTGTACACTCTCCTGATAGCAGCCTAACTGCCTACATCTTACCATCTTTTAATCTCCTCTGCTTAACTTTTATGGAAAGTTTCCCACCTTTTCATTTAGTTGCCTAGAGCTTGTTCCCTCCTATCTCATCAATGGGTCTGCACTGAAAAATGGTGTGCTCAGAAGAGTGCAGTGTTTGGTTCTGGAGGAGGAAGGCAGGGGAAAGACACATCAAGTAAGGTAGACCAGGGGTGGGCAATTGCCCATTGGACTCACTCACACACACTTTGTAGGCCAGAACAGCCTAATATTGGAAGCATAAAATAACTTTTCCAGTGTCTTCAGGGGTGAGAACCTCCCTGGCTTAAAAGGAAAAAAAAACAACCTGGCGGGTTGTACTTTTTATATACATGGACCTTGTTTTTCAGCCAAGATTAGCTACCAAGGTGGCTCACAATTACAACCCCACACAAATTTATCTCCCCCTTCCCCACCCATAATATACATCAGTCCCTTCTAGTTTCCAGCAAATGAAGAAGGCAGGAGAAACTGTAGGCCAACTCAACATCTACCTGATAGTAAAGATGAGCATTTAAAGGAATAAGAACAGATATTTAAGCTGGTACATACATTTCATGCCAAAAGCTTGTGCCGCTACGATCTTTGCATTCTCCTCTCATCCATCCCTATTCTCTGAGGCACTAGATTACTGCAGCTGGTGACTGCATGTTAGGTAGTTGGACTTCGTCATATAAAGCTGAGACAATTTTTTTAAAGACTCAAGTAGTTTGGTGTTTTGCTTTTCACGCTCAGAAAGTGGCATCTGCACATTCAATGAGAATGGGGACTTGGACTGGATTATGAAAACACCTCTTGCCATAGCTTCAAGTTTTATGTTTATTTAATTTAATAAATTATTAACTTGCTCTGCAACTAATGTTCTCAAGGCAGTTTTAAACAATACCTACATTGTAATCAGATAAACAATCTATGCAGAAATGTATCAGGCCCTCCTAACGTGGATCTGATGAGCATTATAATTAGAGATGTAAAATTTCTGGAAATTTTGAAGCCATGGGAAAAAAACCATTTTTTTCTGGGGGGTTTCGGAAAAATTGAAATGCAATATTAGCACTTTTTACAGATTGAAAGTCACTTTGTTATTTTAGGAACATAAAATGTAATTATGTCCAAGTTGGTATGGCATAAAGTTATTACATTTGGTACATTAAAAGTACAGTGTATTCAAACAATTATTACAAATTTAATTTACTTTTTAATTTTTTTTAAAGTTTTGGGTAACAAATGGAGCTACAAGCTCCTGAACTGTTAGGAACACCTAACAGTTCAGGAGCTTGTAAGGAATCTCTTTAGTTCTGCCAGTTTATGAGGAGCAGGCAAATAACAATTTAAAAACAACAGAAGAAACCACCAACATTAGTAACAAAGAAAATTATTTATGTCTCTGCTAGTCCCCGAGTGTCAAGACATAAAGAACCCATTCCCATAAAAAGAACTGAGAAAAAGGGGGAACCAAGATTCAATGAATATGCATGAAATTTAATCAGACTCAATTTCTGACCTAAAGCTATCACTATTAGTTTCAGTCTCTGCTTCAATGGCAGTGCCTCCAGAGGCAGAAATGCATCTCACTCTTGCATTTGAGAGTTGTAGTCTCAGTTTGCAACCTAGGACTTGCTTGTCCTTGTAATAATTGTAATAAACACCTAAATTGTAATAATCTAATACTGTACATATTTTTTAGAAATCATTTGGGGAAGTAAATATCTCAACACCTTGTCTTAAACATTTTATTCATCATACTAAAATAAAACATCCCGTAATCCGTTGTTTCTTCCTTTTTTTTCAATTTTTCGGAAACCCCCCCCTCCAAAAAAAAAGGCTCCAGAAAAAAATGGAAAAAAACCAGTTTCCCCCCCAAATTTTTCTGGGCCTTCACATTTCTAATCATAATTTAATGGGTAGGAGTTCTATAATCACAAAAAGGTCCTACTACTAGTAAAAAGAAATGTCACCACTAATGTGACACTTACAACTCATCTTACTTAGCGATCTTAAAAGCACAGGGTATATATGGGAAAAGAAGTTCCCCCGAGTTCACTCCTACTCCACTTTGTGATACAGTACTGGGGATTACATAGGTTCATTTGTAGTATGAACATGAACTCAATTGAATTAATTAAATTCTGCAGCAGAGGTCAACCCCAATTCCTTTCAGCTCTATGGAGCATGGAGCAACTCAAGATTTACATTCAAACACACAGGGGACTGATCCCAGGCACGCCGCATGTGGCAGGCTTCACTCATGCAGAAATAGTGACAACTAGTGTTTTGATAATACTAATAGCCCCCACAAATTCTACATTCAATCTAGCCTGAAAATGTAGCAGCCATGCCTATAGACAAAGGGTACAACCATACAAATAGAGCCTAGTGTTCAGCTGTGGCTGAGTATGAACTAGACATGTATATCTATGAAGTTTGGGCCTTAGAATCTAGATTTATTTATTTATTAGGCTGCAATCCTATCCGCATGAGTTAAATTTGAATCCCGCCTTTCCACCGAATGGTAACTGGGAATAAGACCAATTGAACCCAACGGGAGTTAGTTCTGAGCAGTCATGCACAGGACCGCACTATACATTTCCGAGAGTAACCATTGTTAAAACTCCTACCTCCTGCATTTCCCACCAAGAACTCATTTTACAGCATATGCAAAACAGCTATTTTACTCAGGCTTTGAGAAATGTAATTGCTTCTTTCCATAATTCTAATAGTAAAAGATGGACCATTACTGATGAGACAATAATAAAGAATGAGCTTACTTCTTAGTTGTTTTTTAATAACACAGCAGGCGTCGCAGTTTTAGAGGATGCTTCACACAGTTAAAATAAATAATACTTTAAAATAAAAGTATTACAACTGTTTCAGAAAGTTAAATACTTCATATTTTGTAACGACAAAAAAAAAAAAGTCTTTTGGCGGTGCCTGCAGGCTTCAAAAGAGTCTAGATAAAACTGAATAAAACGTGCCTGTATTATATTGTGCCAAACTGAAGATGACATGCTTAGCAAAGATAGTTCATGGAATAACAGAGAACAAGTAGCCCCCATTACGGTGGCTTCTGAGCAATTTTTTTAATGAGAACTTCCCTCACAGGAAGAGAGATAGCAATGGAAGGAGTTTATGCCCTTTATAGTCCAAGGCTCTCTAACAACCAATAGAAAATGGCAAGCAGGTACAGACTAAAAGTATATAGATGCAAGCAATCTATTTTCTTCCATTCTTGTGCTCAGGTAGCACAATAAAAAAGAGCTGGATTATTATTATTATTATTATTATTATTATTATTATTATTATTATTATTATTTATTTCTATAGCACCATCAATGTACATGGTGCTGTACAGAGTAAAACAATAAATAGTAAGACCCTGCCGCATAGGCTTACATTCTAATAAAATCTAAAACAATAAGGAGGGGAAGAGAATGCACCAAACAGGCAGTATAAAAGTCACGTTTACACACGTTATGGACTTTATATGATAAACTTACGCACCCAACTCTAGTGTTTTGTTTTCAAATCCAGCTATGCTATAGGCTATTACTGTAGCATTTAAAGCATTTAATGTTCACTGTTTTTAACTTTTGTAAACCGCCCAGAAAGTTTTGGCTATGGGGTGGTATATAAATGTAAATAATAATAGTAATAATAATAAAAATAAAAATAATAATAATAATTTAGCAAAGCAAAACAGTCAACCCAATACAGCAAAGTTTCCCATTTCCACAAGCAAATTTAGAAAACTATGGTTCCTATTTTCATCTATCAGCACTAAAGTAACATTTAGAGTGAAAAATGCAGGTTGCTTACCTGTAACTGTAGTTCTTTGAGTGGTCATCTGTGCAGTCACACTATGGGCTCTGCGCTGGCGCCGAGCTCTGCTTCAGAAAGTCTTCTCCAGCTGAGAACCGTTATGTTTTTTTTGGCGGGAACCCATCTCCCACCGTCCACTGCGCATGTCTGCGCTCGTTCCCGCCTTCCCCTCAGTTCCTTTGTGACCGACTAATGATCTTGGTACCGAGGGGATACCCCTTCAGTATGTGACACCGAAGTGGGGACGGTGGGAGGGTCGTGTGACTGCACAGATGACCACTCAAAGAACTACAGTTACAGGTAAGCATCCTGCATTTCTTTTTCGTGGTCTCTGTGCATCACACTATGGGCGATTACAAAGCTAAGCACTCACCGGTGGAGGGTCGGTGTCATTGAAGTACTGACAACACAGCTCTGCCAAAAGAAGAGTCTCTCCGGGAGCGGGTGTCGATGCTGTAGTGCTTGGCAAACGTCAAGGGGCGTGACCATGTTGCCGCTTTACAGACGTCATTCAAAGAGGTTCCTCTAGCAAACGCCGTCGAAGTAGAGACACTTCGAGTGGAATGTGCCCGAACCTCGTTAGGGGGTTGCAGTTTAGCTATGCGGTAGGCTAGCCTGATGGTGTGCACTATCCATGCGGCAAGGCGTTGTGGTGAAACAGCGTGACCTCTTTGCTTACCGCCGTAAGAAATAAACAGTCTCTCAGTTGTACGAAACACTTGTGTCCTGTCTTTGTAAAAGGCTAATGCCCTTCTTACGTCCAAACAGTGCAGTCTTTTCTCCAATTCTGTTGATGGTGATGGGAAGAAGGTAGGTAATATTATAGGTTGGTTAATATGGAAATCCGACACTACTTTTGGAAGAAAAGCAATGTCGGGTCTCATAACAACTTTATCCTTATGAAATATAGTGAATGGTGAGTCGATGCGTAGTGCAGATAACTCACTCGCTCTCCTTCCTGAAGTTATAGCCACTAAAAAGGCAACTTTCCGCGATAGCAGATGCATAGGTATGGTGGCTAGAGGTTCAAATGGTTTCGCGGTAAGTACATTCAATACGACTGACAGGCTCCAATCAGGGACAATGGGTCTTACAGGTGGCAGTACGTTATTGAGGCCACGCAGAATTTTTTTGACTATCGGCGTGGAGAAGAGAGGTCTATGATCAACTTCTCCTCGATATGACGATATGGCTGCTAGATATACTCGAATGGAGGCATATCGTAATCGCTTCTGGTAAAGGTAGTGTAAGAAGATAAGTATATCGGTGACGGAGGAACTGTTTGGATCGAAAGTGTGTGTAGCTGCAAAGTCACAGAAAGATTTCCACTTATTCCTATATGATGTCTTGGTGGAGTCCTTTATAGAAGCTGAGAGCACGTGCCGAACCCCTGATGGTAGTTGTATGGAGTGTGCGGGGCCCTCTAAATGTGTTTTGGGTATATTCTCCATGCCGTGAGCTTGAGGTCGGGATGGAGGATTTGACCGTTGTTGCACGACAGGAGTGTTGGATCCGGAGGAAGACGATATGTGTGGCCTTTGGTGATGCGTGTCAGAGGTACGAACCATGGTTGTCTGGGCCACCATGGAGCTATTAAAATGCAATTGGTTTTGTCGTGTATGATCTTCGCAACTACCTTGTTTAGAATCGGAAATGGTGGGAAGATGAAAAGCAACATGCCGTTGCATTGGTGAAGGAATGCATCTCCCATGGAACCCTCTCCTATCCCTGCTCTCAAGCAGAATTTTGTACACACAGTGTTCTCCGCGGTGGCAAATAGATCTGTCTCTGGTTGGCCCCAGATGCGGAAGATACTGGCTGCTATCCTGGGTGACAGCTGCCATTCATGATGAAGTAGATTCTTGCGGCTGAGTGAGTCTGCCAGGATATTGTCAAGTCCTGCAATACGTATGGCTGTTAGGTATATTCGTCTGGGTATCATCCATTTTAGTATACGAAGTGTGAGGTTGACTAGTTTTGGAGATTTTGTTCCGCCTTGTTTGTTGATGTGCCATAATACTGTTGTGTTGTCTGTGAGTATTTGCACATGTTGGTTTAGTAGAGCAGGCGTGAATGCTTTGAGGGCTTTCCTGACAGCTTCGAGCTCTAGATAATTGATGTGATTCATGGTGTCGTGGGTCGACCATTGTCCTTGAATTTGCAAGGTACCGCAGTGGGCTCCCCATCCTGTTGTCGATGCATCTGTTGTTATAGTGCGTGACGGGGGCGAATGCTGAAAAGGAACGCCTTCTAGGAGATGTTGGGCGTGCGTCCACCATCAAAGAGTGTGGGTGACTGCGAATGGGACGGTAAGCAAGTGATGCTTGGGGTCTCTGTCCTTGTCGTAGTGTCTTAGAAACCAGAGCTAGAGTGGGCGCATGTGAAATCTCGCCCATCGGATGACCATTACAGTAGATGCCATATGGCCCAACAAGCGTTGAATCTTGTGTGCCGAAGTGTGGGGTCGTGTAATCATGTTGGAGGCTTTGTGGGTTAGCTGTTGTGCTCGGTCTCGAGGTAGGAACGCTCTTCCCGCGATCGAGTCCAGTTTGGCTCCTATAAATTTCACAGACTGGGTAGGTTGAAGAGTTGACTTCTCGTAATTTACACATAGACCTAGCGTTTTTAGAAGGTTCAATGTCAGGTGAATATTGTCTGATAGAAGTTCTTTGGAATCCGATATCACGAGACAGTCGTCGAGATATGGGTATATCTCGACGTTGAGCATTCGGAGATGTGCACAGACGACCGCCATGCATTTCGTGAATACACGGGGGGCTGTGCTGAGGCCGAATGGCAGGACAGGGAACTGGTAAACGTTGTCCCCTATAGCGAATCGCAGGAAGTGTCGGTGGGATTCTGCAATGGAAATATGAAAATATGTGTCTTTCAAGTCTATGACGGCAAACCATGCATTCTTTCTTAGGAACTGGAGAATGGTGTGTAAGGTTGTCATTTTGAATTTTTTTGGACGAATGTAACTGTTCAAGTTTCTGAGGTCTAAGATGGGTCTGAGACCCCCGTCCTTTTTTGGTACTGTGAAGTATCTTGAGAAAAACCCTTCGTGCTTCTGGTATATGACATGTTCTATTGCTCCTTTGAAGGATAGCACGATGGTTTCTTGATGTAGGGTGTTGGAAGGTGTTGTGATCCTCACAGTACCGAGTGGAGGGAGGGTCTCGAACTCGATTCGATAGCCTTGCATGATTATGTCCAGGACCCAGGTGTCTGTTGTGATGTTGTCCCAAGCGTGAAGGAAATGGGATAGACGGTCGGCGAATGCATGGTATGCGATGTCGGCATGGTGCGAGTCAAAGACGACGTTTAGGGGGGTTATCCGTCTTCTGGGGGCGGAAACGGTTGGACTGGGCGTAGGGTTTTCTCTGGAACGACTGCGCAGGTTGAAAGCGTGAGGTTCTATCGACAGGGGTTTTTTGTTGGTAAGGTTGATACTGTCGAGGCCACTTGCGTGTTTTTTGGAATTGGAATTGTTGATTTTGCTGGCCAATTCCCATTTTTTTTGCATTGTTTCTTGCCTTTTGGACAGTATCCATCTTCTCATCCATTGAGGCATTGAATAGACCGTCTCCATCGAACGGTAATTCTTCTATTCTTGATCGGGCTTCTGGGGCCATTCCTGCTGATCTGAGCCAGGTGTGGCGCCTAAGAGCTACTGCTCCCATCATCAACTTGGCATAACAGTCCGTCTGATGTCGAGTGGTGTTGATTTGTAGTTTGGCTAATCTGGAGGCCTCGGATTGGAATACACGGGCTAGCTCCCTGTGGTCTTCTGGTAGAGAATCACACAGGGAGCCCATCTTATCCCACAAAAAGAGTTGGTAGCGGGCCATGAGAGCCTGGTAGTTTGTGACTCTCATGCCCAGTGCAGCTGCGGAATATGACCTCCTTCCCATAAAATCCAGTCAACGCCCTTCTTTGTCCACAGGAGATGAGTGTTGTTTATGAGGTCTAGAATGGGAGGATTCGACAATTATAGAGTTGGGTCGTGGATGTGTGAACAGGAAATCCACGTCTTTCTTTTGTACTCTATACATTGACTCTAGTCTACGAGAGGTTGGTGTCATTAGTGAGGGAGAGACTCATGTTTGTTTGATTGCATGTAGTAATGTAGGAGCAAACGGTATTTCTACCGGAGCTGAAGCTTCTGAAAATATAGGTTCAAATATAAGGTCTTCGATGTGGTCCTGCCGTTGTTGGACATCTACTCCCATTGCTTGTGCCATTCTTAAAATTTGTTCTGCAAACGAACCCATCTCCTCTGAAGGGGATGCCCGTTCTTTGGGTCCTAGATTGTCGTCGGGAGAGGGCAAAGTCTTTCTGGATACAAATCCATTCTGTAATCCAAAAAATCCTAAAAATTAATATCCAATTGAAACCAGAATACTTTCTCTTGGGATTTATGGATGAGCAGATGAAAAAGAATCATGGGACTATATTCTTATATATGACGACAGCAGCAAGACTGATATATGCACAAAGATGGAAGGGCAAAATAGTGCCCACAACAGAGGAATGGGTACTGAAGATGTTTGAGCTAGCGGAGATGGCGAAACTCACGGCAATAATGAGGGAAAAATCGACTGTAAGATTTATAACTGAATGGGAACCTTTTGTAAACTTTATGAAGGGATGAGAAAAAAATGACTTGTACATCCGTGGATTCAACCAATAGTGTAAAAAATGTGGAAAGAGAAATTAGAGATTTGAATTTGACAGTGATAAAGAAAAACAATAATAAGAACGACAACATTGTTATATATTTTTGCTGAGGAAAATCTTGGAAGAACATTTTATTTGGTGTTTTGTTTGATTTTGCTTTGTCTTATTTTTGTGGGCGTGTCTTTATATGTATATTTTGTTTTGTTAGTGTGTTTTTTATTTAGTGGTGTTTGGAAATAATAAAAAGGTTAAAATGGAAAAAGAAATACATAGTCCTTCAAATTTTCTAATTCAGGAAGTATATAAAATAAAGCTGTTGCTGAAGTGAACAGCTCAGCTCTTTTGGAAGTGATGATTTGAGTGCCAAGGATGATTAATGCTGAACAGTGCAACCCGAGTCAACTCTTCCAAGCAAGATCAAGCTAGGGGTTAAGCTACATTTCTCACTTTTAATTGCAGAGGCCATTTAGGTATACTGTTTGAGACTAGCTATCTTCTACAATTATCAGACTCCGGAGGTCACCAATTAGAACCCTGCAAGGATTTGAATTAAAAGAAGGCTTTGCGATTAGGTGAAGTAATGATCCAAAAAAGAGATTAGTTCTGTTCAGCTTGCACTCATTATAAAAACCATTTCCTTTGTGTGAAGATTCAATGTCTCGTTTATCCTCCTGGCGTTATCACACCATGGGACAGAACTACGATTGCACAGATGTAGCCTAGGAGTGGTGTTGCTGGAGAACCTAAATGCGAGAGAGAATCCTCTGGCTTTTACCACTGCTCTCTAACCAGGAATATAGTCCGATTAAGAGCATGGAAACCCCTGCAAATTAGCTGCAGCTGCTGCTGCTCTTGGTGAATGAGGACTCATTTAACTCAGGCCGTAGCTAGACCTAGGGTTTATCCCAGGATCATCCCGGGTTCGTCCCTGCCTGAGCGCTGGATACCCTGTGTGGCACTTAGATGAACAGGTTTGACCCCAGGACAATCCTGGCATAAACCTTAGGTCTAAGCTACGGCCTCAGAGTAAAGTCCTATTACGAGAGATCCCCTAGGCACATGAATCCAACACTTTCCAAGGTCTCAGGCTAAATCAGTAGGACATCTAACAAGCCAAGCGGGAAAGGTAAGGGACCTCATAACAGCAGAGACTGAGGAAACAACAGCACCCTGTTAGAATTCAGTTGTTCCATTGTTCACAGGGATGCTCACTGGGCTTTATCCAATGTTGGCTGCCCTACTGACAAAAGGTATCTTTCAGCAGGAAAGGGGAGAGAGCAATTTCCAGTAATTTCTCCTCCCCTCTGCAACTTCCCGCCCCCAGCTCAACTCTGGAGGATTAGGGGACCAACCAGAGAAGTTTTGCAGTATTTGCACTGGGCTGCAGGGGGAGGAGGAAACTGCCCCAAATCAACTCCCAACCCATTCTTCCGGCAGACATTTTCCATCAGTAGGGAGCAAGTTTTGGATACAATCTGAAGACCTATAGGCTCCAAGAGGAAAGCAAGGTGGGAGAGGGCCAGGCCAGCCCATTCAGCCCATCAGTCCCCAAAAAGGCCATCAGCAACTTGCAAGAACTCAACCTTGCTTTGTTTCTTGTAACTTTTCATTTGTTTTTAAATTAGAAGCCCTTGACTGCTTTAGCAGGAAAACAACAAGAGGGTGCAGTGTACCCAAACCAGTAAAGAAACATGCATTTTTCTGGCCCTGACATTTTTTGCATACATTTGCAAATACTTCATTTGCCAAGATAAGTAAAAAAAAAATGGTAAAATACAACACACAGCTCAAGACTTCTAAAAATATTACTTTTAAACCCAAGCTTAAATGCCAACAAAAATAGATTTGTGTTAAATGTGATGTGGGTGGAGCTGATGCCCAGTAAACATTATTTCTGATTATATTTACTCTTGCATCCACCACATTACTGTGATCATTATATCGTTGTTTTGATTATCTTATCTTATAGGCTCTTCTTTCAGAAGTTGACCCAATTCAGAGAAGTTGATGCACATGCAGAGGCAGAAATGGGGATGGGTACCCAAAAGAAATGCAGTGATGGTTGTTGGTTCCTGATCTGGAGAGGATCCACATGAAGTGCTTCTGAAAGACGGGGCCTGAGAAACCCAAGCTCAGGCTCTGCCTTCATCACATGGGTCATGGTGTGGTATCACCTCACAGGTTTGTTGGGATATCAGGAATCATAAAGATGGCAAAAAAACACCACGTAAAACTAGCAGCCTCCTCGAATATCCCAATTGCCATAGTGCTTCTCCCTTTTCCCATTGTATCATTTCCTCAACCTTTTTCTTTCCAGCTTTGCCAATTTTCCTCTTCGTTTTCCTCTTCCATTTGCCGTCTTCTTTGCCCTCCTTCTCCTCCTCCTCTCACTCAGCAGTACTTGTTCATCTAAGTGTCCAAGGAAAATTGTCTGAAGCCCATGTCGAGGTCTGCTTTGCAGTGCCCACCCTGCGTTTAGACATTCAATACCATCCAATGCGTGCAGAGCTGCAAATTAAGCTCCCTTTTCAAACTCAGGGGAAAGAAAAAACACTCCTGTGAGGGTCACAGAAAGGGATTATGAAGAGACAGGAAGAATTGCTGCCAAGCTGCTGGGTGACTGACAGCAGAACCCTGTGCATATTTACTCCAATGTAATTGTCACTGTGTTTAATAGGGCTTACTCTCAGGAAGGTTTGCATAACATTGGCTTGCTCAATGGCAATACTAAACACTTAAAAGATTTGGACCTCAAGGTCAAAGGACTCAAATCTACAAAAAAGAATACATATACTAAGAATACATGTACATTTTGTTCTGACTTTATACTGTTAGTTTTACCCTACCCAGTGCCTGTTTACCCTACCCTGTGCCTGTTTGCTTTCTCTTCCCCTCATTATTGTTTTATCATGGTTTTATTAGAATGTAAGCCTATGCGGCAGGGTCTCGCTATTTACTGTTTTACTCTGTACAGCACCATGTACATTGATGGTGCTATATAAATAAATAATAATAATAACATATGCAAATTTAAATATTACATGGATTTCTTTAATTTCCAATTGGTTTTCCATCCAAATCACACCAAAAAAAATTCGTTTATTTTCCCCCAACCCCCAGATCCGACTTCATTACAAATTTCTTCCAGGCACTTTAGTAATGAATGCACTCTCAACCATCAATAAGACTAGGTTTCACCATTGCAGTTGATTAAATTACTTTCCATGTCTCAGTAACACTCTTACAATTCCCGTTTTCTTTACCCAACAGCCTGTAAGGGAGTGTTGCTAAGTTTCTCACCTTAGCCATGTTGAAATAGACACTATTGCCCTTTTAAAAATATTGGAGCTGTCCAGTTCCGTTGAAAGCTTTGGAATAAATATCAATGGCTTTACTGGAGACAGATGAAACTGCCTGGCAGTATCTCAAGCTGAGCTGATCACATTCATCCAAATCACTGGGTGTGGAGGCAGGAGGAGACAGATCAGGCTCAGCAGCAGAAGACTCCTCCCAAATCTCAATTTTTAAATTTGTTAACATGGCATCCTACCAGCTACAAATCATTTGGAAGGGTATTTTACCTGGACTCAAGTATGCAAAACAGAAACAGGGCAGGGTTAGAGCTTATGAAGTTTACTTGCTGCTGTTCTGCCAGGGAACATATATAGTATTTTATTATACTATGCAGTTCTTCTCTTGTTATTTTCCAGGGGTTTTGCAACAGGCACAGTCCCACATTTCCATCATGAAATACCTTCAGAAGTTTCTCAATATAGAATTCACTAGTTCCTTGTATATGGATACTTCCTGTAAATACTGTGTACAAGTATACTCATACACATTTTTGGCAACATCCATGTCATTCCAGTACATACATGCTAAGACAGTTCCATTTAACCAAGCAAGATGCAAAATTAAGTAAGTGTAAAAGTAGAGCTTGAGAAAGTTTTGAGACGCTTTGGGTTAAATAACACATCTTCTATTACAGGAATATTTATTTTCAAGAAAGTATTTGTAAGAGAATATCGCTGCATCATCACCTACTTTCGGGGCAACCACATTCTGGAATAGCAGTATTCCTGCATGTCATGCATGTTATACAGCTCAAAACAAGATGGGTTGTGCTAGTAAATTGTATTTACACCTATTTAAGTATACAACTTAAGAACATAAGAAAAGAGCCCTGCTGGATCAGAGTAAGTGTCATTCTAGTCCGGCATTCTGTTCACACAGTGGCCATCCAGCTGCCAATGGGAAACTCAAAAGCAGGCCATAAGTGCAATAGCACCACAGCAACTGGTGTTCATAGGCATACGGCCTCTGACACTGGAGGTAGCATAGCACCATCAGGCCTAGTAGCCATCGATAGCCTTATCCTCCATGAATTTGTCCAATCCCCTTTTCAAAACTAAAAAAAAAAAAAATGGTGGCCACCACTACATCTTGTGGAAGTGAATTCCAGTTTAACTACGTGCTCTATGCTTAAGTACTTCCATTTATCTGTTTTGAATCTCCCATGAATCAGCTTCGTGGAATGCCCCCAGGTTACAGTGTGCAAGAGGGAGAAAAATGTCTGCCTGTCCACATTCTCCACACCATGCATGATGTTCTACACTTCTATCCTATATCTCATTTGCCTTTTTTTCTAAGCTAAGCACTCCCAGCTGTTGTAACCTTCCCTCATAGGTGAGTTTCTCCAGTCCCTTGAACATTTTTGTTGCCCCTTTCTGAACTTTTTCCAACTCTACAACATCCTTTTATAGGAGCAGTGACCAGAACTGTACACAGTTTTCCAAATGTAGTCACAGCATAGATTTGTATAAGGGCAGTATGACATTAGCAGTTTTATTTGCAATTCTTTTTCTAATTATACCAAACATGGAATTTCCCTTTTCCACAGCCGCCACACATTTTCATTGAGCTGTTCACTACAACCCTAAGATCTCTTCTTTCGTCATTCAGCTCCCATCAGCTCATATTTGAAGTTGGGACTTTTTGCCCCAATGTGCATTACTTGATACTTGCTTACAATGTACCACATTTGCCATTTGGATGCCCATTCTCCCAGTTTGGAGAGATCCTTTCGAAGCTCCTTGCAATCCCATTTTGTTTTAACCACCCTAAGTAATTAAGTGTCTCAGCAAACTTGGGCACGTCACTGCTCACTCCTTCTTCCAGATCATTTATGAATAAGCTGAAAAGCATTGGTCCAAATACAGGTATTTATTTCCATTGGATCTTAAGATAACTGTGTGCCTAGAGAAAAGGATACTATGCAAAAGATTCTACTGTAGGCATGTCGATCTTATGCTGCAATCCTATACTGAAACCAGTAGGACTTCCTTCCAAGTAATGGATAGGATTGGGCTGCCAGTCACTTCAGTTGAGAATCAAACTACACATTAATGTTCCTTACAATGTCAATGCACTTTTTCTCTGTTATAGTACCTTTCAGAGAAGAAGGCACTGAACCAATAAGAAATAAAGCTGATACTTTATACACATTATGCACTTTCATTTCGTTCCATTTATATATGCAAGCATGAACCTCTGCAATGTACAGCTACATAGAAAGCACAAGAGAGATTTTATAAACAAGGAAAGAAATGATAATCAACAGCTGTAAGATACTACAAATGTGAAGAGACATCTGCAATGTTTGGAAAGTTCCCACACGTTTCAACAGAATCTTTACCAAGGGAAAATACTCCCTTCTACTCATTCACGATTGTAGCTCAACAATGTGATGTTGGTTGAGTATGTTTCTGTTTTATGGTACTGCAGAATACAGCTTTTTGGTGAGCTGTTCCCAGAGGAGTAATAACTATTTTCCCTTGATAAAGATGTTGTTGAAAACGTGTTGGGAATTTACTAATCCTCGCAGCTGTCTTTTTGTACATTACTTTATCATCAAAGGGAAATACCCTATTACAAATTGCAATACCAAAGACAATTTACTTGGTTCTCTCACCTTATAGACCTTACTCATTTGTTAATCAATGTTAAGGAGACAATGCTAAGGACAGGATTGAGCTTTATGGCATTTGAAGTGGGGAACTATCAATGAGAGTCAAACTAAATATGACCTAATCTGTTCCCCAAGTTAAGAAAATCTGTAGCAGACTCATAAAAAGGGGAGAGTCTGTGTTTTTGTCGTAGCAGGGAGTCTTGCTTGACCTTTCCCAGGATAGCACTTTCCTATCTATGTGACTCTATGCCTACCCAACTTGTTTTACCGGGGTGGGTGGGGGAGAGAGGGACATAGCTTTCCCCACCCTGCAGGAAGGAAAACAGCTTAGGTGGGGTAATTTTTAGGACACATTTTATTAGGGAGAACAATCTTTAGCTGTCAGCTGGAGGCAAACAGTGCACAGAGTCACAGAAAACATCAAATTTGGAACTTCCCATGACTGCATTAGTGTTGGCCAAGGGGAAGACCGTCAGTGGACACATCCAACTGCATGTCTAGTTTGGCGCTCAGAGGCAAGCTGCTCTTTAAAACTAACACAGCATGGCTACAGAAGGTTCTTCCTTCTATTGCCTTCTCCCATCTCTTTCCATATTATGCAGTTTCATTCTCATAATGCCATGCACTTCCCTGTCCCACATCAATAACTGCTGCTAGCAAGCACAGAGGCACTACTATCATAAACCAAACTACAGTTTGGGGAACCTGTGGGACAGGGCGGCCATTGTCAGCAGCTGCCCTATGCCTATGAAGGATCATTCAGCCCCTACGCCGTGCACCCCCTTCCAACTTCCCACCAATGCCAATCTACTTGTATCAGCATCACAAACACATTTAACACATCTGGGAAGATCTCTATAAATGGTTATACAACCTTTTTCTGCCTTTAATAGCTTGGTAAGCAACATATAAGGATCTATTCCCTTAAGGCTAGTATGTTCTAGAGTAATTCTTGTAAAATCAAGTTAGTTGCAGATGGGGAATTCTTTGGAAGGTGACAAGCAGTAGGAAGTTCAACCAGGCCCCTGCAAAGTAATACGGCAGAGGCAGCTGCCTCTCAATCTTATTTCTGAGGCGGAGACAGACCGATTCCTGCCTCCTTTCTTTTAGTCCAATCAGAAGACAGCTACTGTGGCTCACAATATTCTGCAGGAAAAACAACTTATATATAATAGGCTGAAGCTACACAAATCCTATGTCACCCACAACTTCATTCATTGCCAAGCTGTCTGGCCCCAACTGCAACTGAACTAGATCATCCTTACTATACAATATAAAATTGCAACTGTACACAACCTTCAAAGTAGTTTAACACCTCTACGTGTATAAAAGGTTAATTTTATCCATACGTCAAGGCCTCGCCAACAGCTTTCTTGCAATGTATTTAATTAAGTTTGACCTCTTGCTTGTGGATGTTCTTAGTTTGCTGACTGTGTAAGGCCACACATTCTGTGGTCATTTCATCCTTGTCATGCCCACTGGGGATGGTAGAAGTCTTCTACAGGTGACCTCTTTATTAAGACTGAAAACCACAGCAGAAGAGCATACCAGCAGGGTAAGTTAATGAGGGAAATTGGTACGTACAGAGTACACAGATTAGGCTGAAAACCCAGATTTATCTTTAAAAGACCACAGTACTGTATTGTACCTTTATTATGAGTTCAAAATTCATTTTAAATTTGAAGTATACCTGCATGTAGATCTTAAGAATCGCTCTCTAGGAAACTGATCTATAAAACTGATTAATTATGGATGATCATTCCTACATTATGAAACTGGATTGAAATTTGAATTTCTGAAGCTATCTAGCTTACTATGAAAAATTGTCTTCTCCCAATAAGAAACTTAAAAGATGAGCACATTGCCCCACTAGGGCAAAGATCTGGATCTAACTCTACTGCATTCAAGTCTTGACTCTGGATTCACTGTGTGGCCTTTGGCAAGTAACCGTTCTATATCTGAAAAATGGGAATATTGGCCTGACAGGATAATTATTCAGTACTCTGCCTTCCATAGTTTGGTTGTGTCACTGTTCTGGAAAAGTGTGGCCCTTGCCTTCAAGAAAACACATATAAGATGTTGCATCTTATATGGAAGGCTTTCTCTGCTGTGGCACACTGGCTGTGGAATGAGCTCCCCAGAGAGGTTCACCTGCCGCCTACACTGTATTCCTTCTGTCACCAGCTGAAGACTTTATTTTCTCAGCATTTTAACACCTAATTTAACTTAAACTTGCTGTTTTAATTCCGTATTTTAACCTATATCAACTTCTGCTGTATAGTTTTATCCTGGTTGTGCTTTTTATATTGTATTTTGTATTTGTGTTTTTAGACTGATGGTTGTTTTATTATGCTTTCCATGGTTTTAATTTTTGTGAACCGCCCAGAGAGCTTTGGCTATTGGGTGGTATTAAAAATGTAATAAATAAATAAATACAAAAGATTAAGGTGCTACTCTTTAAAACAAATGGCCAAGAAAACAGATACAGCCTGCCTATGGGTACTATGAAATGCCAGAGTCCTAAACATTGCTTTTATGTTTTACAAACTGTCAGCTAGACGTTTTCCTTGACAGCCCCAATTCAGAACATGCATTTGCCCATTTGATCATGCTACTCAGTTTTCCAATAAGGGAGACAAAATGTTCAAGCGTCCAAGAAGAAGAAAAAAACAAGGCAATAGGGCTTCTTCTCAAAGATTAATGGCAAGAATACGAAGGGAGATCTATAGCACTGTAGAATTATGGCTGATTTAACAAGCCTCTGCAAATATGTTCACCAGGGAGCGGGCCTTTGTTCAGCAAGAGATGAGAAATCTACCTCCCTAACTCTAGAAATGGACTCCTATCATACTGACATGAGAAATCTACCTCCCCTCTGCAAAGGTCTATATACCTGCAAAGAGAAGGGTCACTATTAGGTGATGCAAGCACACAATAGGGGATGCAAAAAAAGCATTTTGAAGAGCATATCGCTAACAATATCAAGGCCAACAATAAAGAATTCTTTAAATATATCAGAAGCAGAAAACAGCAAGGGAGGCAGTTGGACCGCTGGATGACAATGAAGTTAAAGGAGTGCTGAAGGAGGACAAGGAGATTGCAAAGAAACTGAACGAGTTCTTCTCAGCGGTCTTCACTGCAGAAAATATAGAACAGATACTTGTGCCTGAACTCATATTTTCAGGAAGTGAGTCTAAAGAACGGAGGCAAATAGTGATGACAAAATATGAAGTTCTCAACTTACTGATAAATTGAAAGCAAATAAATCACTGGGCGCAGATGGTATCCATCCTTGATGTCTCAAAGAACTCAAATGTGGTGATCTTCTCACCAAAATATGCAACATGTCCTTAAGATCAGCCTCTGTACCAGAGGACTGGAAGATGGCTAATGTAACACCATTTTTTAAAATGGGATTAAGGGGGAAATCTAAGACATTACAGGGTGGTTAGCTTGATGTCGGTTCTGGGTAAATTGGTTGAAAGCATTACTAAAGATTAAATTAGTAAGCATATAAAAGAGCAAGCCCTGCTGAAAAATAATCAACATGGCTTCCACAAAATTAAGTCCTGTTCCACTAACCTTTTAGAGATCATTGAGAGTATCAATAAACATGCAGACAGGGGTGATGCAGTGGACACTGTCAAATGGCTTTTGGAAGTCCAAATAAACAAAGTCCCTCACCAAAGACTCCTGAGCAAACTTAGCACTCATGGTCCTCTACAGATCAGTAACTGGTTAAAAAACAGAAAGCAGAGAGTAGGAATAAATGGTAAATTCTTCCAATGGAGGGAAGTAAATAGCGGGGTCTCACAAGTATCTATATTGGGACCAATGCTTTTCAACTTGTTCATAAATGATCTGGAATTAGGAGCGAGCAGTGAAGTGGCAAAGTCCGCCAATCACACCAAATTATTTAAGGTGGTTAAAACAAAACTGAATTGTGAAGAGCTCCAAAACTATTTTTGTCCAAGTGGGAGAATGGGCTTCTAAATGGCAAAATATCCCAACTTCAAGTACAAGCTGATGAGATCTGAGCTACTGCTGACTGACCACGAAAGAGATCTTGGTGTTGTGGTGGAGAACTTGATGAAAATGTCAACCCAGTGTGTGGCTACTATAAAAAGAAAAAGAAAAAAAGGCAAACTCCATGTTAGGCATAATTACAAAAGGAACTGAGAATAAACCACCAATAACATACTGCTTTTATACAAGTCTTTTGTGTGGAGAGACTGAAAGAACACTTTGAATACTGCATACAGGTCTAGTCATCACATCATAAAAAGATGTTATGGAGTTGGGAAAAGTCCAGAAAGGGCAATAATCTGTGGGTATTGATGTGCAAATGCATGTACTTGCATGTTATTCAGTGCACATGCATGTATCTGCATGTTATTCAGCCCCTTGCTCTTGTCTGACCACTGGAAATTATGTCGCTCAACTTCTAAGTAATATTTCACTACTCCTCAACCTACTAAAACAGACATGATCTCCAGAGGTTTTTGCCCTTCCTATGTGTGCCTGTTCTTTGTTCTGAAGTAGCACAATGCACTTGCTTTGAGAACAACCTTACCCATAATCCTTTGGAAGGTTACAGATTGATGAAAGTCATTTTGGCCAGCAGCCATGGTCTTTTTTTAAAAAAATCACTCCATAATTACAGCAAATAAAGACTCCCCAAAGACACTAATGTTGAATGTTTGCTGTACAAGCTATTAACATAAGTGGCATCTGTAAAAAACAGATTCTCCATTACTGTACATTTAAAGCTGTATCCTCAGGTCTCCCATATTCTGATCGCCTGCTGCTTGCAAAATGAAATGCCTTTTGCCCCACCTCTTTGGAAAACAATTTTATAGGCTATTTGCTTTATGTCTTCTCATCTTAAGGACAACACCTCAAATTCTCAAAGCACAAGGGCATGGGGAGCGGGAAATTTGCATCACTAATTTTCTTCTAACACTTCTTCATTTTCATATACTCTTAATATTTCTCACAAGTAATAGGTAGCTCTAGTTGACAGCCAGGAGCATCTAATGTATTATCTGAAGGGGCGATCTGGTCCTCTTAATTAGATATCCCAACTCCAGCTTACTTCACCATCCAGGCAGATTTTATTATTATTATTATTATTATTATTATTATTATTATTATTATTATTATTATTTCTTCCATTGTAAGATAACTGCCTTGGCTAAAAGAAGTTAAAATTTTATTACTGAAACCTGATGCAGTAAATCTTCCCACAGCCCAAATAGCTAATTAGTTTTCAATAAAACTGAGACAAAATCCTCTAGTTACACTTTATTGCACTCTACAGCCCAACATCCATTACAACGCAATGTGATCAGCTTTTTCAAAAACCATCCAGTCTCACTGCAGGCAGATAAAGAACCTCTGTACCAGCTTTCCTCAACTATGCCAGTGGGAATGATGGAAGTTGCAGTACAACACATCTGGAGGGCAACAGGCTGGGGAAAGCTGACCTATGCCAATCCACCGTGCCTGGGTCCAGCTCCAGCTGAGAGCCCCCTCCCTCCTGCTACCAACTGTCTCCGGAGAGGCCACCAGTGAGGGAGGAAGCAGCAGCCAGGCACCTCTCCACCGTGCCTGGGTCCAGCTCCAGCTGAGAGCCCCCTCCCTCCTGCTACCAACTGTCTCCGGAGAGGCCACCAGTGAGGGAGGAAGCAGCAGCCGGGCACCTCTCCACCGTGCCTGGGTCCAGCTCCAGCTGAGAGCCCCCTCCCTCCTGCTACCAACTGTCTCTGCAGAGGCCACCAGTGAGGGAGGAAGCAGCAGCCAGGCACCTCTCCACCGTGCCTGGGTCCAGCTCCAGCTGAGAGCCCCCTCACTCCTGCTACCAACTGTCTCTGCAGAGGCCACCAGTGAGGGAGGAAGCAGCAGCCAGGCACCTCTCCACCGTGCCTGGGTCCAGCTCCAGCTGAGAGCCCCCTCCCTCCTGCTACCAACTGTCTCCGGAGAGGCCACCAGTGAGGGAGGAAGCAGCAGCCAGGCACCTCTCCACCGTGCCTGGGTCCAGCTCCAGCTGAGAGCCCCTTCCCTCCTGCTACCAACTGTCTCCGGAGAGGCCACCAGTGAGGGAGGAAGCAACAGCCGGGCACCTCTCCACCGTGCCTGGGTCCAGCTCCAGCTGAGAGCCCCCTCCCTCCTGCTACCAACTGTCACTGCAGAGGCCACCAGTGAGGGAGGAAGCAGCAGCCAGGCACCTCTCCACCGTGCCTGGGTCCAGCTGAGAGCCCCCTCCCTCCTGCTACCAACTGTCTCCGGAGAGGCCACCAGTGAGGGAGGAAGCAGCAGCCAGGCACCTCTCCACCGTGCCTGGGTCCAGCTCCAGCTGAGAGCCCCCTCCCTCCTGCTGTCAACTGTCTCTGCAGAGGCCACCAGTGAGGGAGGAAGCAGCAGCCAGGCACCTCTCCACCATGCCTGGGTCCAGCTCCAGCTCAGAGCCCCCTCCCTCTTGCTACCAACTGTCTCTGCAGAGGCCACCAGTGAGGGAGGAAGCAGCAGCCAGGCACCTCTCCACCATGCCTGGGTCCAGCTCCAGCTGAGAGCCCCCTCCCTCCTGCTACCAACTGTCTCTGGAGAGGCCACCAGTGAGGGAGGAAGCAGCAGCCAGGCACCTCTACACCGTGCCTGGGTCCAGCTCCAGCTGAGAGCCCCCTCCCTCCTGCTGTCAACTGTCTCTGCAGAGGCCACCAGTGAGGGAGGAAGCAGCAGCCAGGCACCTCTCCACTGTGCCTGGGTCCAGCTCCAGCTGAGAGCCCCCTCCGTCCTGCTGTCCCCTGTAACTGCTGAACTTTCCAACTAAGATTGTAGTGCCTGAATTTGCTTTCCTTTTCCCCCTCCTCCTCCTCCTTCCCAATCCCCTTTCCTTTTGTGTCATGTCTTTTAGATTGTAAGCCTGTGGGCAGGGACTGTCAAGAAATACTTTTGTAAGCCGCCGTGAGAGCCTTTTTTGGCTGAATGGCGGCATAAAAATCCTTAAATAAAATAAAAATAAATAAAGTAGCGCTTTTAAATTACATAGGCAGATGCCATGATAGGTCACACCTCTTCTGGGCAGTCATGGAAGAAGGGACAAGGTTAGGAAAAAAGCCAGTACTTAACAAAGCAGAATAATGTGGCTCAGTTCACGTGATCAAACAACCCGTGGCTAACAAACCATGGGTTTGAGAGCGCAGTGAGCCTACTGGCTCCAGCCCATTGCTGAACAACCCAGAAACACCCTATTATTATTATTATTATTATTATTATTATTATTATTATTATTATTATTATTATTTATATAGCACCATTAATGTACATGGTGCTGTACAGAGTAAAACAATAAAAAAAATTATTGTTCCTGGATTTGTAGAATCATAAAATAGTAAGTTGGAAGGGGCCTATCCTGAAGGCCTCTAGTGTGGGAGAGCCCACTACCTCCCTAGGCAATGAGTTCCTTTGTCATACAGCTCTTACAGTCAGGAAGTTTTTCCCTGATGGGCTGCCAGAATCTGGCTTCCTGTAACTTGAGCCCATTAATCCGTGTCCTGCACTCTGGGATGATCGAGAAGAGATCCTGGCTGTCCTCTGTGTGACAACCTTTCAAGTACTTGAAGAGTGCTATCATGTCTCTCCTCCAGGCTAAACATGCCCAGTTCTTTCAGTCTCTCCTCATATGGGTTTGAGGTTGTCATGATGCACAAACCAGGCACCCGTTGTTTGCTGTTGAGTTAAAACACTGGGTTGTTTAACCCTAAGCAGCCATAAGTGCCAGTTTCACTCGTAATGACAATGTTCCTGAGAAGTTTAGCAAAGCAGAAGTGAGCAGGCAGGAGGCAGCATGCTCACTCCCACTTGGCAATGCCAATTCCTGGATTGAATTGTCTTAATTTTGTAAACCGCCCAGAGCACTTCGGCTATTGGGCAGTAATGAAATGCAATAAATAAATAAATAAATAAATTTAACTCAAGAACTGATATTACATAAGAACCAGATAAATGGGTGAGCATGGACCACCAAATATGGGGAACTTGGACTTCAGTACTGGACATTTTTGCTGGGCTAACATGTGTTTAAATAACAGACTATTCTGGTGGAGGAAAGAGTGGACCCTTCTTCTAGCTAACAGACACAGGAGTGATTAGGAGTCATTTGAAGTGACGTTGATAGAAGACAGATTTCAAAGTAGCCTAAAAGGGGGGGGGGGAAGCAGCCATATTCATATGTAATATTAAGCTATAATTTAACGCTATGTGAATGAGCAGAAAGGATCCCAGGGGAGTACCAGGCTCACACAATCTCCTCACTTAACTGAGAGGGAAAAGACAGAATTCAGTTGTCTGCATCCGTGCAAATCAGGAATTGTGGCTAGGATTACAAGCAAAGGCGGCTAATACCTCATATCCAATGCAAGGAGAACTTGCCGGTTCCAGAGTGAAACTAGTCACGATTTAGAGCATGGTGAGAAGACAAGATTCCTATCTGAGAGAAAGGCCCCCACATTCCTTCAAAGTGCTTTACTTTGCATATGAAGACAGGGAAACAAACTAAAGCCAGTAATATTCAATCTGTTACCAGACAGCAATATATGAAAATACCTTATACCAAGTCAGACCCTAGTGACATCTTTCCAAGGTATCCAGGGTCAGCACATGTCGGGCTGCTTACGCAGTTAGGCATTCAAACCAAGCCCCTAAGGGTTCAACAGAGCAGGATTTTATTTGCATTATGCTTGGAAATAATGTTAAGAGCAGTACACAGACTAAAGCACTCGTAAATTTACAACCCACAACATGAGATATGGGATCATCCCATTCTGCACTAGCGCCAGCTTCTGTAAGTACTGCCAGGCAATGGAACAACTCATCCATGAAGTGGCTTACCACAATAGTGAAAGAATTGTCTGAATAAATTCACACAAAGTGTTTCCCAACATGTTTATCAGATGGCCTTTTGCTTCCAGCCCACAGCTTTACTCGTCAGCAGCTGTTAAAGCTTCAAACTACTTAAAAGAATGAATCTCCTAAATTATGGCAACTTAGAAGCCCTGTACACCTTTAAACACATTGTGCCATTCCAGTAGTGGAATCAGCTACCTAGGGAGGTTGTGGGCTCTCCCACACTAGAGGCCTTCAAGAGGCAGCTGGACAACCATCTGTCAGGGATGCTTTAGGGTGGATTCCTGCATTGAGCAGGGGGTTGGACTCGATGGCCTTGTAGGCCCCTTCCAACTCTTCTATTCTATGATTCTATGATTCTATGATTCTTCCAACGACCACAAGGGGTTGCCTTGACCTGCATTCCCTCTCTCAAATTAAGGACTATTTGTGAAACACTTAAGAGAGACCTTTTACTGTGGCATGCAACCTCTGGAATTCCCTGGCTTGAGCAATCCTGCCTAAACATTCTCTTGTTCTGCTGAGAGGGGAAGAGCTTACCCAGGCTATTGTGTAATATTGTTCCTTCTATTTTACAAGTTGCTGTTGTTTTATTTATACTCTGTTTTAAGTAGCTTTAAGTCAGAGAACCGCTCTGTAGAAAAGGCAAATACTTAAGGGAATGAAAACCAAAGAGGATTTTTCTCTTCTAGTTTGATTGGAATTCCCAACGAGGGAGAGTGCAGCAGAAATCTGGTAACATGAGAGTAAGTTGGATAGGTAGAAGCAAAGTTGTTTAATGACGTAAGGGGGTGGTGACTGCTAAAACAAGGGCTGTGTTGACCTTGTACCATTTATCTGGTTTACACTACAAGCAATTTGTTTCTCTAAGGATCACATTTTAAAAAAATTAGTTCTAGCCCTATTTGGAAATGTCATGTATTGTATCTACTAAAGGCTTCCTCCTCCGAGGCTTAACTTACTCCACCATCCTCGACTACTATAGTACCATACTAGCTATTTCCTGTCCTTCCATGTGTTTGCTTCCAGAAATATTCAGTTTGGGAAATCTGAATGATGGTCACAGGAATTAAGTGGCTAAACTGATTTCGGGAACCAGAAGGTTCGACCATATAACACCTGCTCTGGTCCACTTGCACTGGCTGCCTGTATGTTTCCGAGCCCAATTCAAGGTGCTGGTTTTGACCTATAAAGCCTTACACGGCTTGGGACCACAACACTTGACGGAACGCCTCTCCCGACGTGAATATGCCCGGTCACTACGTTCAACATCTGTCCTCCTCCGGGTGCCTACTCTGAGAGAGGCTCGGAGTGTGGCAACGAGGGACAAGGCCTTTTTGGTGGTGGCCCCCAGATTATGGAACTATCTCCCTGACGAGGCTCGCCTGGCACCAATGCTGCTATCCTTCCGGCGCCAGGTTAAGACTTTCCTCTTTGCCCAGGCATATGGCAGCACATCTTAATCACCCACATGTTTAGCTTTTTAACAGCTTTTAATGCTTTGTGTGTATATGTTCTGTGTTTTAGAATTTTAAATTTTGTATACTCATTTTTATCTTAATTTTAGAATTTCTGTAAACCGCCCAGAGAGCCCTGGCTATGGGGGCGGTATATAAGCATAATAAATAAAATAAATAAGTATTAAAGGGGCACGGGTATTTAGTTGAGTCACACCCATTATAAGCTTCAAAGTTCTACTGCTTATATAAACGACAGCTGTTGAGCTAATAACTTGAAACATGGCATCAGTGATGTACTTCATGAGGACTACCGTTATACAAAATTTCAAACTGATCCGATGCAAATTGCCACAAGTACAGCAAAATAAAAAGTGCTGAAAATAGACACATTTGTATTTTTTTTTTACTCCAAGCTGTGGCTCGACATATCACAGTTATTTCAAATGTTGATGAGAACTACTGGTATATTTTATTCAGGTTTGTCTAAATGTGCCTTTCATTGGTTTGGTGAAGTTCTGAGCAGCAGTTCAAAAGTTAAGGTTTTTCTGCCCCCATGAAAACCTAGGGCAGGAACTGATGGCAAAGTTATGCCAAGCATGGTCAGTTTCTCTCTGAAGTTTATTTATTTATTTTATTGCATTTTTATAACGCCCAATAACCGAAGCTCTCTGGACGGTTCACAATGCTGTTACAATGCTGCCAGTACTCTAGTGTTTTGAGAGGAATTCCAGTGTTACTGTCAGCATTCTTACAGTGGGAGAGGGTTATTAGGAGACTGTGAACTGAAATAAGAGAGGTAATTTTCAAAGCTGAAGAAATCATTCTCATTGATGAAGAGGGGATAGGGAGAATCCCATGCAGCCTTATTCAGAAGTAAGCTTTTCTGAACATACAGGGACACATCTACTGAGTTAATGATTTGTTAGTGTTCTGTTTTTTAGTTTGCTTTTTTCAGAACACTAATACGTAGTAATTTCCCTTTTTAAAAACCAAGGAAATTTCATGATCAAATATCTGCCCTTTTAAAACCAGAGTTAAGGCTACTTCTTGTTGGCTCAACTTCTACAAAGCCAGGAAATCAGCTTAAGAGACATGCCCCGTGATCAGTAATGATGTTGTGCAATGTCACAAAATGTGCTTGCTTGCAAGCATCAGTCAAGGATCAAGTCACAGGACGTTTCCTCTAGTGGTCATTGAAGATGTGCACCTTCAAAGTGCCTTTGATCATCAATCAGTAAATTATAGCCTATTAAATGGGAATGCATCACCAATACCCACTCCTTTTTTGGGGGTGGGGGGAGGGAGAGATAGACAGGCTGCTTATCTGTAACTGTAGTTCGAGTGGTCATCTGTGCATTCACACATATGGGCTTTGCACTTGCGCAGAGCTAGTTCTGGAAACTTCACAAGCTGAGAACATTTTAGGCCAGAACCCCTCCCCCACCATCCACAGAGCATGCCCAAGGGTTCCTGCCCAAACTCCCCAGTTTTGAGACCGCATAAATCCCGCTGAGAATTAACACTACATGCCAGTTTGACACTTGTAGTGGGGACGGTGGGTGGGTTGTATGAATGCACAGATGACCACTTGAAGAACTACAATTACAGTTAAGCAACCTGTCTTTCTTCTTCATGGTCTCTGTGCATCACACATATGGGCAAATAACAAGCTGACTTACCGGAAGAGGGTGGTGTCAAGCTGGAATGTCACAGGATAGAGGAAAGAACGGCACGTCTGAAGGTGCAATCTCTCCGGGCCCTGAGATCCAGTCGGTAATGTCTGTCAAATGTCAATGGGGTCAACCATGAGGCTGCCTTGCAAAGGACTGGGATAGAGACCCTCCTTTTCAAAAGCTACAGAAGTAGACACTCCTCTAGTGGAGTGCGTCCGGATTTGCCCAGTTAGAGGAATGCCAGCGACTTCGTAGGCTAACTTAATCATTTGGGTAATCCAAGACAAGAGTCTCTGCGCCGGTGCCCTCTTTGGTGCCCTCCATAGCATACAAAGAGACGTTGAGATTTACGAAATGCCTGTCTCACGGAGCTGCTAACTCTGCAGCGGTCGAAAGGAACTGGGGAGTTTGGGCGGGAATCCTTGGGCATGCTCAGTGGACGGTGGGGGAGGGGTTCCCGCCTAAAATGTTCTCAGCTTGTGAAGTTTCCGGAACTAGCTCTGCGCAAGCGCAAAGCCCATATGTGCAATGCACAGAGATCATGAAAAAGAACCATGGTTGAACACATAGAAATGCCATCACTGTATCTAGTTTGATCCTGATATACCCCCAAATCCTCTGCATTGCACAGAGGTGCTTTGGATGGTATACAGGAGAGTCCAAGCAGACAGACCCATGTAGAATATTTATTTATTTATTTAAAGCATTTTTACAGCGCCGCCTCACCATTTCTGGCATCGGGGCCCTTTACAATAACATATAAAACAATTCCATTAAAACCCTCACCCTCAAACCATTAAAAGCCCTCAACCCCAATTTCATCCACCCCCTTCCCAGACGCTTGTGAAAATAGAAACGCCTTACAAAGGCGTTTGAAGCAATTGAGAGTGGGAGCCTGTCGAATCTCCAGGGGCACATTGTTCCAAACAGCACCATGTACATTGATGGTGCTATATAAATAAATAATAATAATAATAATAATAATAATAATAACCGGGGGGGGGCAGCCACTGAAAAAGCCCTGGCCCCGGCACATTCCAATTGGTAGCGGGGGACCATCAGGGCACCCTGCTCCCGACAGCGAGTCTGCCAATGGTGAGACACAGGAGAGAGGCGAGTGCTCAGGTATCCAGGACCCAAGCAATGCAGGGCTTTATACATGGTCAACAAGACCTTGTAGCGCACCCTAGCAGCCACTGGCAGCCAATGGAGCTCTTGAAGCTCCAAAGTGATAGAAGACCACTTTGGGAGCCTCTTGACCAACCTGGCTGCTACATTTTGTACAGCCTGTAGGTGTTGGATTTGCTTCAAGGGAAGCCCTGTATACAACAGGTTGCAATAGTCCAGTCTGGAAAGAACCAGGGCCTGGACTCCGGTGGTAAGATCAGCCTCTGACAGAAAGGGGTGAACTTGGCGGAGCACATGTGGTTGATAAAAGCAACTCCGAACCACAGCCCCCACCTGTGATGACATAGTTAGGGACTATGCTTTCAGAGAATAGGTTCTCTGAAGGCAGGAAGCATGAAAAACACTGATGGAGAAGTTGTATAGGTATGGCAGAATTCACATCAAGCACTGTAAATAACTTAAACATTGCTTTTTATAGTTATCACTACCACTAACGTGTTTTTGCAGCCTACATGGGAGAAATGAGTACATATATTTAATTCAACAGATATCTTGGAAACTGAGTATCAGGAAGCCAACTATCCAGATTACTGTTTCTATTAAACTTTATCCTTAATGGGACACTCAAGTCTTTTGCCAGCATTATTTCATTTCAAGGCAGCTCCATTTATTATGAAACGAGTATGGACAGGTATTCAGGAACTCCAATGCAGGACAGCTTAGTTGACTCAAAAGTCTCTAAAGTACACAGCCCTAGGATATTTGGTACACGTAGCTAAGCTTACTAAATGAATCTGGTTATCTGTACTTGGTACTTACTATTTTGGAAAACTCTGCATGGCTCAGGCATGATTCCATCTATAAAATGGAGAGAGGGATCTACTCCACAGGACTATGAAGCATCTGGATAGAAAAGTTTTGATGCATTCTTGAAGTTCATACTTCTGCTCAGCCAACATATCCTACAAGTACTACCTAAAACAAAGTGCTGGTACCATATTCCCAGCCTCTAGGAGGAGTGCTTTTGTTCAGGGCTCTATCCCTTCTCCCAAAGCAAAGGTGCATTTGGGTGTCTGAGTATCTATTAAAGGTCTACATGCAGGATACACTACAACATTGCTTCAAGTCCCAGCCAGCCCATTCTCTCCCCTCCATCCCATCCCTTTTCCATTCCTTATTTATTCGATTTTTAAACCGCCTATCAGAAGTTATCTGGGCTGTTTACAGAGTAACTAAATACATTATAAATGCTAATAAAACGAAGGCAATAAAATAGCCCATAAGAAAGCCAAAAGTAAAACCTGCAGGGATAAAGCAGTGCAAAGATTTAAGGGCACTAAGACAGTCCCTAAAATGTCTGGGAGAATAAAAAGGACTTCACCTGGCACTAAATAGATGATAATGTAAGTGAAGGTGTGAAAGCCCAGTAAAAAACGGAAAAATCCAGGAAAAACCAAGGTGTATCCACCCCACCCACCCCAGGACCATTTTTGTTTTGTTTTTTTCTGAAACGTTTAACAGCTTTATATTTATTTATTTATTTATTATTATTATTATTTATTTATATAGCACCATCAATGTACATGGTGCTGTACAGAGTAAAACAGTAAATAGCAAGACTCTGCCACATAGGCTTACAATCTAATAAAATCATAGTAAAACAATAAGGAGAGGAAGAGAATGCAAGCAGGCACATTACACTTCATTACACTTATATACTGCCCCCATAGCCAGAGCTCTCTGTGCAGTTTACAGAACTTCTAAAATTGAGATAAAAAGAAGTATACAAAATTTAAAATTCTAAAACACAGAACACACACACATAAAGCATTAAAAACCGTTAATGCTTTAGAATTTAAGACAAGGTATTTGTTTATATATGGTTATCCAGCCTTTACTCCCCCAAAAGGATTCCTAAAAACATGCAATATGAAGGATTTTATAGAAAGGTTAGAGATCTAAAATATGTCTGGAAATAATGAAGCCATGGACAGAAATGTTTTTTTAATCCTCTTTAAGATACATAGCATAGTTATTTATTCCATTCCTTATTAAAAAAATATTGATATAATGAATTTTTTACTGATACATTTAGGAATGCTCCAAAATCATGCTTAAATCCCCAACATGTGAATAGAGTCACCATATCATAACATGGAAGAAAATGTGAATTTTTGAAAGTTAGTAGTTTTTTGACCTGTGTTTCTGGGCTTCTGCTGGTTAGATGCTGTGGGATCAATTAATGTAGTTATAATCTAAAACCCACATGTGTGTGTGTTGGGGGAGAGACTGTAGGTTATTTCACTACCAGTTATTCCACAAATCTCACAGTCCCGTCCACCCCCATCCCAAGAATGACAGTACCTCCCTCTTGTATATCACTGGCTGTTTTGGTTCCATTCTTCTCAATGCTTGCCACCCAAGTTCACTAATGAAGGAGTGATAATGGTACCAAAAAGTTCTAAAACCTTCAAGCAGATACTACAACCTCATTGCTTCTTTGCTGATGTTAGGAAGTTCTTCATAATCTTTAACAAGTATCTCTTGAAATAGATACCAATCCTGCAGGCAGAAATTTCAGTTTAGCTATGCAAGCATTGGGTGCACTAGTTCAAGCACTCTAGAAATCTTCAATAAAAAAATTGAACCCATTGGTTCTCGTATAATTCTCAGCAGAAAGGGGAAATAGGCTATTTATGTTACTGGTACTCTGCCTTTCTACCAAAAAAAAAAAAAAAGGATGACACTCAAGGCCATCTCTAAAGTTACCAGTGTTTTGTGAAAGGGTGCACCAAGGAGGAGGTGCCTACCGCTATGAACAAGCTTAACAATATTGTACTGCTTACTTCCTCAGACACATCCTACGAGCAGATCATCACCCAAAGCATTTTATAATATGTTGATCTGCCCTTGGTTATACTTGAAGGTTCAAAGTGTTTATTACTTGATGTGGAGAAGCTTATCATGCTTGAAGGCCATTTAGTACTTTGGAAGGTGAAGATTCCAGATTTTCATCTGCTTTTGGAACATGCTGCCCATGCCAAATGCCTTCCTCGGGGGAAGGTCCTCCTTGGGGGGGAAATGGAGTGCAGCTGAATACAGATTTATAACTAATCACAACGCTCCTAATTCCAACTGTTTCCCCACCCTCAGAAAACCGCTAGTCAGAATTACTAAATTTCAGGCAGTTATTCAATGAAGGTCTCCTTCTCTGTCTTCTTATTATGCACCGGGATTCCAATTTAGAGAGGGATTTGAGAGAGTTACTGCAACAACTTTGCTTTTCTGGCAACTCGCAACCGTAGCATAAGCTGCTCTAGAACTGGCAGAGACTAGCTTGTCAAGGCAGGCAGACCAAGCCTACTACTCCAGCTGATGAACTGCCAGGTAACTATGGATGAAAGTCAGAAAACCTGCAATTCTACAATTCCATTAACAAATGCAAGGCCAAATGGATAAACGTAGATTAACTCGGGTCTTTAAAAAAAAAATCCCTTAAAATGCCGCTTTTAAACATGTTGAATTTAAGATGATGCCTTAACATAAACATATTAGCTTTTACACAAACATTTAAGACTGAAATTGCAATTCTGGTAATTACTGCAGCCAGTTAAAATTTATGGCTATCAATTAGACAGTATGGGCATTTTACTTTTGATCTCGTGCTTGCTTTCATCCAATAGTTTCTGCTTCTGAAAATTTCTGGGCATAGCCCACACAGGTACCTTGGTATATTTTGCTTGGTTACCTTGCATGTGTGCGGCAAGCCAAAGAAAAACCCATCAGTTTAAAAACCATCCCTTGTCTGAGCAAATATAATTGTGTAATACACAATTATAATACAGAAAGGCATATCCACTGCATGACAAAAGTCTTGGATTATTCTCCTTAGTAGTATACACATTAAGTTGAAAACCAATATATCTTAATTGCTATAGCACCCAATTAAAATGCCCTCATGTTCAGCAATTTCAATCACCGTGATTTAATTTAAATAATGATCTAACTCATAAGATGGTGAGAACCACCATGCTGGATCAGACCAAGGGTCAATCTAGTCCAGCATTCTGTTTACACAAAAGCCAACCAACTGCCTACAGAAAACCCACAAGCAAGATTTGAGTGCAACAGCACCATCCCAACTAAATTTCCCAGGAACTGGTATACATAGGTATCCTGCCTCTGATACTGGAGGTTGCATATAGCCATCAAGACTAGTAGCCATCGATAGCCTTAACCTGCATGAATTTTCCCAATCCCCTTTTAAAGCCATCCAAAGTGGTGGACATCAACACATCTTGTTGAAGTGGCTACCCTACGATCCTGCACCCTGAGATCTTAGGATACCCCTGCAGAACTATTCAAGAATACACAAGAAATGTTCAATATATCTTGGAAAGCTGTAATAACCACCAGGAAAAAAAAACAGGCTAGAAACAGAGGAGTTGAATGCATATCACACTACGCATTTTATATTCAGTATTAATTCCCCATTGGAGTAAACCCACTGAAAAGAATGAAATTTAAGCTAGACTAATATTGGATACAACCCATTAGATAGAACTCCTTCGCTGCAGTGAGCTCTGAAGGTAAATGCTATATTATCTAGCTGGTGCCTACTGGGGTGCAGCCAACTACATCTCATTGGCTACCCATCCTCCTCCCTTGCAAAGACCCTAAGGGGAATTAAACAATGCATTACAAGCATTTAGCACTAAGTAAACTGACACTGACATTTCCTACAGAACACAGGCAAGTCACTTGACAGAGATCATAACTGCAAGGAAGAGTGTGGGTCTGATGCTTATAACACACAAACACTAACAAATTCCTGTAAGCCTGCTGTTCCCTCCTCGGCAGCAGGAACACATACCACAGAAAGAAGGCACTGAGGCACATGGACTTAAGACCATGCCTGCAAAGCATGGGGAAGGAGGGGGGAGGAACATCCTTGGACCAACACAGTAAGGTGACCTTTTGAATACACAGCAACAATCCATCACAGGGAGGGGAAAACAAGGTGCATTTGCTTTAAGATCATACCTGCGGAGCAGAGCATACAGGGAACAGTAATAATATCCTCAGAGAAAAACAGGAAAGCAGTATTGAACTCATAGCAGCTCCGCACAGAAAAAGCAAATGGCAAATGTGACAAGCCAATATGAAGATCATCAGTTTAAAATAAAGGAAGGGTGTGTGGGGGTGGGGGTGTACGAAAGTACTAATTTGCACCCACATTTTTCAATTCTAACAATCCTGACACACACTAGTTTAGCACTGAAACAGCTTCCTTAGAATTGAGTGGAAAGTAGTAGAGTTGGGTGTCATCATCATAGGTGGCACTGCACCCCAAAACTCCAGACAACTTCTCCCAACAGTTTCATGTATACGTTAAATAGCATGGGGGATAAAACTGAACTCTGAGGCACTCCACAGGCCAACAGCCATGGAGTCAAGCAGAAGCCCCCCAACACTCCACCTTCTGGGTCCACCCCTTTAGGAAGGAACTTCTACATAAAGTTTAGTATGTAGCACCACATACCAGACAATGTTCTAAAAGGCACAGGGTGCAATTCTATTACTGATGAGCAAGTCCATCCCCATATATCTCCTGGAAGGCATGAACTCTTCGGAAGAATTGCGCATAAATGAAACACACATAAGCGTTATGAAATACCTATTCTCCAAGACATGTATTATTATTATTTTTGCATGCTGTGGGGAAAATGCGTACAACATGGGTGTTAACCCTCTTTCAGCTTAAGGGTAAGCCTATGCGGCAGAGTCTTGCTATTTACTGTTTTACTCTGTACAGCACCATGTACATTGATGGTGCTATATAAATAAATAAATAATAATAATAATAATAATAATAATAATAAATTATATTTCAGAGAAACTCTCAGCAGTCACATTTGATTTGTAGGCAGAGCAAAAAGGGCAAAGGAAAACGGGGGCATAGCCAAAATACCAACATATTTTAGCTTAAAGCTCTTGCTACCTTTGAGTCAGCCTTAGGAGAGTCACTTCAACATTTTGAATGAAGAAAAATTGCACAAAAGGAAGGAAACCATCAAACCACTGGTGGCCATCTGGGGAATCCCAGAGGGCCAGATTTGGCCATGAGCCCTAAGCACTCCTTGCATCATGTCATTTGTAGTTTAGAGATGTTTATTCCTTCCCCTCTGTCCTTGTTGCTTTCAGTTTCTCTCCTTACTTCAGAGGCTCTAATCTTTTGCCACCTGCTACTTTTGTTTGACCTCCACCTGTCCCCTAGAGACGATCTGCTGCATCAGGGGGTTTCCTTACCAGCAGGTAGATTGGCTGTGGCTTTCCACCACCTGGGTTTCTTCCACATCTTCTATGGATAATGCAATTTCTCCTCCCAGACTATTACCAGAATCTTCAGTTCGCCTTCATCAATTTGTTTAGAACACATCCTAAAGTCACATTTTACATAACTTCTACAGAACAGGGAGCCCTCTGCCCAAATCATCCAAGTGTAAACATGCAGCAAACACCACTCTGGCTGCCTATAACCTCTACCATTATGACTAGAAGTAGAACTCTTCCCATTATTATTATATAGTTTTATCTGAATTACCCGACACAGGCCTGCTGATACCAAGCTGTTGTATGATTTATGTAGTGAAAGTCTATACGGACATCATGCGGCATTAGAAGTTGTTAGTTTGAAACTGAAAGACAGTTTTGTTCCCCCATCTCTTCTCCTTACCTAGCACCACCTAGTGGCACATACATTTACACAGCTAATACCAGGTGTGTTACACGAAGGATTAGGTGCACAGGATTACAGCACCAAAGCTGGCTTTTAGGTCTAACACACAAGGTAGGTAAAGGCTGGTTTCAAGTAAGAATTTCGTTTAAGCTAGATCAATTTAAGATTGATGGTCTTACCAGTTTACTTTCCAGGACAGGAAGCAAAGGTGATTTTCAGCACTGAGTAGGGATGTCACACTGTCACAGGTGCCTAACTGGGTCCGGAGACTAACAGACTCCCCTGCTGACCCAGTCAGGATCTCGCTGGACATTCACGAACCTGCAGGTCAAGCACCTGCACGGCCCAACGAGCACGGGACAGCCATCTGCCTTCATTCGGAGTTTCCACTGTGTGCAACAATAGAAGCTCCGGAAATTACACAATTTCCCCTTTGTGTAAATAGCTGCCATAAAGGCCTCGTTTATGCAAGAATAAGGGTGCGAACTGAGCATTCACACCTTTACTCTTGCATAAATGGAGTCTTAATGCATAATCTGCATAGGGTCATTTGCAGCAGAACTTTTTCTGAAGCCCTAGGGAGAACTAATTCGGTGTATTTGTTTACTTTGTGTTTCGTAAGCAACAAAGCCTCAAAAAACTACATGTTAATCTTTTGTCCCAATAAACCACAAGTATTTGACATGAAATATTCAAAGGAAAATATTAAAGCACACTTGATGTAATTTAAATGTTACACTACATAGAAATTTTGTATTGGTATTGGAAATTTTGCCACATTAATTTTAGCAATTTAAGGAACTGTGCATTTTATGCTCACAACCACTAACCTATTTCAACTGAGTTCAACTCTCTTCCAATAAGTTTGTTAGGGCACGTTCAGTTTCACCATCACTATTTATTACTCCCAGTTCACTCTGAAACATGTATTTCAATGAATTCTCTCACATACTTGCTAAGGATAATAATCTTTTTTAAAAATATATATATTACAACTGCCAAGCTTACTGAATACTGCATTTGCAATTTTTACTGGTGAACATAAAACAGATTTTTTTTTCCATGGAAAAGCAAAGCACTGGAAAACTTTGTTCTGGAAAATTATCCGCCCTACACCATTGCTTAAAAGCAAGTGCATACAAGTTCTGAAGGATCCAGTTTATGCTCTTCCCATGCCTTTAATGCTATAATTACATAAATGTAGATGTTTTCCCTATGAGAGGACTTCATAGTTCATTTCATTCATTTCTACACCACCAAAGTTCTCTGGGCAGTTCACCAAAAAAAACAGTAAAATTTTAATATAAGAAGATGCAACGTAAAAAAATTAAGAACAATGCAAAACAGTGAAACACTTACAATAAGATACCAAGACCTGATAAAACAACTGACAATAAAATCCCATCATATGCCATCAAACGCCTAGGAGTAGTTTCTTATGTTCAAGCAGCTATCCAATTTAAAGAATGGTTAACCTTGAACTACAGCCAAGAATACTGAAGTTCTTGACCTTGTGCACAGAATTTAACTATGCAATTCAGTGAATTCCTTTTTCATCAGTTCCACTGCAGGTTAGAAGCCAATGATTTTTTACAAATTACTTTCTGAATATGTTATAGACAAAACAGAAATGATTTTAAGTAACTCTTTGGCAGTTCAAGCTTCAAGAATTCCAGCTTGCATGAGTATAGACATTTGTGCTAGCACAGACACTACTCAATACAAGACCACCAGTTGAATACATATGCAATATTTAAGGAAGGGCAGGAAACTTGTGACACTCCATATGTTTTGGCCTACAACTCCCATCAGCTCCTAGCCCACAAAGCCAATTGTGAGGGATGGTGGGAGTTGTAGGCCAAAACTTTTAGAGGGCCACAAGTTGACCATTCCAATATTAAAGTTCAGGAAAAAAGTTTGTTTATTCAACACTCCAAAAATTGAACCAATATTCCTAATCAGATAGCAGCATAATCCTCTTTCTACTACTCAAACAATATATTCAGAAGCAGAGGTTGCTTACTCTAATCAAATCTTTATTGTTACGGTCAACAGACCATCAGACATATAAACAGGCAGTCTACAGTAAAACCATAAATATACATTTAATTAAAACCACATAGAGTTAGGTTAAAAGGAAAAAGGTCCCATTGCTGGTCTTATCTGGATAACCAGTTTAAGAAATTTCGCCACCTGCTCGGTAATTATTTTGTTATAGCCTTGAAGCAGGATAGAATTCAGGTCCTTTATAGAACAGCCCAGATAGCGCTGAATAATAGAGAGTAAGAGATCATTGTTGGCTTCTTGATAGAATCTACAATAAAATAATACATGGAGGGTAGTCTCCACTTCCATATTGTTACAGGGACAACATCTTTTTGTAAGTGGAGTTTTATTAAATCTACCCTCCATTACCCTAGAAGGAAGGGTGTTACCCTTGCCAGGGTAAAGGCTCTCCTATATTTGGGAATAGTCAGCCAGGACACGTAGGGTGCCGTCTCACCACTAGGCGGGCCTGGTACTCTCACGGACTGAGTGGAGCAGGGACCACATGCTGCTTGTTGTAGCTCCTGGAAGTCGATGTCCATGCATCACTGCTTAATTGCTAATTTCACTCGCCCTGAGTCCAAAGAGAGTAAATAGGGAGGAAAGAGACCTATACTGAGTAATTTTTGCTGGATTACTTTGGACCAGGGGGAAATATATGAATCACTCTAGTAACTGAAGATTTCATCCAACCTGTTCTTTGAATTCAACAGTGTTAGGAATGCTAGATTTATTGGACCCCTTTAATAACTCAGTGTAGATTACATAAAGTTATAATGCATAACATTGCTATAAAATAAATTAGGAAGCTGCCTTATACCAGGTCCAAATGGTTGTCCATTTAGCTCACTATTGTCCTGTCTAAATGGCAGTGTACCTCCAGGGACTTCAGGCACACGTCTCTCTCCCCCAATCCTTTTAACTGAAATGGAGGGAATTGAAGTTGGGACTTCTTGCATGCAAACTAGGGATGCTTGAGGAATTTAGGAGAACTTCAGCTATTGGGTGATATAAAAATGTAATAAATTAATTAAATTTAAGTTTTGCACATTCCAATGCAAATGGACCCAATCTGTACCTCACAGACTAACCAACATGCAGTTTGGAACTTATGCCCTCACTTTCCAAATGTTCTGAAAGTTATGATTAGAAATGCATATTTTGAAAAAAACGAGTATAGTTATTCCCAAGTGCTAACATTCATGTGCATTAAAAATATTGTGGACTAATGCGGAAATGAGACAGAATAGCTTAAATCCAATGTCACATGAGCGGACTTCCACTGGTGCAACAGGACTTCCTCTTGTTCTTCTACCCTCTAAAGCCTCCTGCATGCCTTTCAAGTCTGTTCTAGACAGTCGCCCATTCCTCCAGAGCAGATTAGGGGGCTGAGGAGAGGGAAAACCCATCCACCTGCAGTTCCTGTTCTGCTGGCAGACCGTTGGGATTGGATAGAATGCAGAATTGGTATGGACAGAAAAAAGACCAATTTATTCATCCCTGATGCAAACCATGAACTCCACCACAGAGCAAATAACTTCTGTCACAAGTTAAAACCACGTCACAGATAATGTTATCACTTTATACCACAGGCCTGGCAGAACAGTAATCAGTTCATTGGTTATTTTTAGGATAGCAACTAAAGAGCTTGGCCAGCTTCTGCATGGAATTAATTCCAAAACATGACACCAAGAACAAATCTGGTTTGTAACATTATCCGTCTAACCTCCAATGAAAGCGCATAAATCAAGATTTCCCTAGATGACCCCAGAAGATTTACAAGAAAATATGCATTTCCTAGAATGCACAGTGGACAAGCCATTTAATGTTTCAGAGGTTAGAGCTGGCATCTTAAAGTTGCACCTATAAGACAAGAACAGCCCATGCAACTCTATTAGCAATAGTGTAATCGGTCCCCTATTGACAACACGCTCAAAGCCAGATAGACTCCAAGCAGACTTCCAAGGACAACCCAAGTAGACCAGCAATGGGGCAAGAGGTAGATCACAATCTACTGGTAAGACTGTGTGGGATCGTTTATATTATTTATTTATTTATTTAGAGTATTTTTATCCCGCACCTCAGCCAAAAGGCTCTCGGAGCGGCTTACAATGTATCAATAAAGAAGACAGTCCCTACCCTCAGGCTTACATTCTAAAAAAGACATGACACACAAGGAAAAGTGTATGGAGGGAAGAGGGAGAAAATAAAAAGAAATTAAGGAGACTGCTTAGGCTGGTGGGAAGGCCCTGCTCCGTCCTCACATCTCCCAATGGAGGGGCAAACCAACAGCTCCTTCTTCCCCACAGGGTGAAGATGGCAGTTAGCCCTGGGGGGGGGGTGGGGGGGTTTCCAACTGAAGTAGGCTCCGATGGTGCCTGCCTGCTCCAGTCTCCCTCGCATCATTATATCAGCAAATATTTGATTCCCAATTGGTTAACTAACCAAAAGACATGTCCCTATCTCTGATCTCTAGATAACTCAAGAAGCAGAAGGAAATTGTTCATTTCCTCAGGCACTATTTTGCATCCAACTTCACCCAAGCCACTGTTTTGCACCTGGCTCTGTGCAAAATAGGCTATAGTAAAAAACAAAAAAAACCACGCCATAGGCTCCACATGCCTGAGGTCTTCCCATGCCAATGTAGAGCACATAGCAAATGACAACACTGCAAGACTTACCAAACCAGATCGCCATGAACTGGATGGGGTATCAGTTCAAAGCTGATAAAATGCCCTTCTAGTTAAGACAGTCAATTGAGCAAATAGGATTAAAAAGCGATGCAGAAGGACTAAATCTGCAAATTTAATTTCTTTTGAAGAGTACATCCCCATTTTGAAGAGATAAACCCCAATACTCCAGCATTCCAACGTCTACAGTCTGAATATGCCAACAGTGTATACATTTAGACAAGCATTTGATATTGCTGTCAAGTCTCTTTCAACAAGAACTCAACCTCTTCCTTGCAAAAACCTATACAACCCAGCTTGCTTGTCATTTCTTTTCACCCAGTGGCCGCTTCACACTCTCAAATCTGAAAGATTCACTAAGGGTCAGCTCACAGGCAGGCAGTTTTAAAGGTTACATAAGCCTGCCTTTTAATTGAGGGGAGTGCATTTGTGGCTACAGTGCTTTGTTTCGGTACGTACTAGGTGAAATTCTTCAGTGATTCATCACTGGGAAACCGCTCTTGCAGATGGCCTAGACAGATGCATCAAGTCCAGCACTACAAACAGACCTCTCCACACACTTCATGTCCCACTGAAGGCATTAAAAGTTCCATTCTGGGATTATTAGAGATGCAAGTACATGCAATCCTTCTTAGCAGCCTTTCAGAATGATATACCCTACCCTTAAAATAACCAGCTATTGTAACATCTAATATTCTTAGCTTCCTAACACTCCCAATAACAAAGCAATCTTCTTTCAGATATATTGATCTCTACATTTTATACTTCCCAGCAAGTAAACATAATGTCAACCTGGAATTGCAATGGCCTGCAGTTGGGAAACTGGCTTCATTCAGTTTTGGTTCACGGTTATATGTTAGAAGCTTCTATCATGAGATCCACCATTTATTTCTTAAAAAGTGATTGCATATCATTTTAAGAATCTAGCTTAATCTCAGCACCCAGCATACTGATTCCGGAAGTGAACAAGCAGATGCTTCTTGGAAGTATAGACGCAAGAAATGAATGGATCAGCCTTTCCCATTGTTTGTCCTCAATATCTGGCATATACACCCGGCAGTGTGGTGTATTGGTTAGAATCCCAAAACAGCCATAAAGCTCATTGGGAGATTTTGGCTCAGTCAATGACTCAGCCTAACCTACCTCACAGGATTGTTGTGAGGATAAAATGAGAGGAGAAGGTTCATGTAAGCTACCTTGGACACTTTGGAGAAAAAGGTGAGATATAAATGTAAGAAATAAAATAAGTAAATAATTCTGAACATATAGGTGCTATTTAGTTACGATGGGTAAAATCTATGTAAATTTCTCCATTAAAGCCATCTGGACTACTGGTTACCACTTCTTGTCACAGTGAATCCCCAATTTAAATTGTGTGGAATATGAAGTAATTCCTTATCTGTCCTGAAGCAGTCCTAAGCAACCTCGATTTTGGGTGGAAAAGGTTTAAAATAAATAAATGCCCCCTTTAGTTTCTGTAATTCTGTTTTATGACTGGCCATTTAATTTACTTTTTAATTATTTTTAAATAGGTTTCCTACTAGAAACCTCTGAAAGCAATTAGATTCCAGCAGAACCAAAAACTGCAGTCATCACCCGTGATAGGAGTCCCATTAAGCTCTGTGTGCCCTAACAAGTAAAGATGTACAGCGCTGAGTAAATAGATCATATCAACTGGTGTGTCAGGGATACAGCACCCTTACGAAGATATTTCAAAAGACATATGTTTTACGTTCCAGAACACCTATATCTGAACCCATCCTTTGTAAAATAAATTTACATCAAAGTTTCATTTGTTCTGATTCAAGCCCTCCCATTTAAGTGAGGCTCCTAACCACTGTGTAGAAGGAGATGCTATGAAGTATCTATGTACATGTAATATAGCTTTGTAATATGCTATGAAATACAACTTTTTACCATTTTAACAGCCTACATCAGAATGTACAGACCCATAACTGGTCTGGCCTGGCATCAATTTAACATAGAAGGCACCTGCTAGATCACACAAAAGGTTCATCTAACCCTGCATCCCATTTCTCATACTGATGCCTCTGAGAAACGCATAGCCCTGTCTCATTTTTGCTCCCCAGTAACTTGTATTCAGTGGAACACAACCACCAAACATGGAGGTACTGACCAGTTTTACATGAATATTTAAGCCATGGTCAGTTGTGAAGCATGCTTCAAACCACAACTGCAGCTTGTTGTATTGTCTAAGTTTGGTGGAGGTGGGTTTTGCGAGGCTAAAAGAACTCTTGCATAAGCCAACCCTGCAGGATTCAGACAACGCGACAAGTCACAGTCAAGGGTTGAATATTCAAAATGGCTACCCACACTGCATCCCACCATGGATTACATTATTATTATTATTTATATAGCACCATCAATGTACATAGTGCTGTACAGATTACACAGTAAATAGCAAGACCCTGCCGCACAGGCTTACAATCTAACAACAGTGGGCGGTTTGATCCTGCCCACTGGTCCACTGTTTAGCCATCATGGCTAACCAGAAAGTAGAGGGTGCTACTAGACCCATCCTCCAATTTCCCAAACTCTGCCTCAAGTAATAGCCATGCATATTATAAACTAAAATAACCAGTTGTCAATCACAAGTATGACCTAGACAGATCTCTCTCATACACAGACACATAGTCAGTCACTAAAAAAGTAGCGCTCTTCTGGGAATATTTGACAGCTCCTACTCAAGAGGTGTTAGAAAAATATGCAAATACTCAGTTTTGTGAGGCTCCAGAATATATTACCACTGCACATCTTTGGTACTCAAAGGCTTTTAAAGATGGAAGCCTGTTCTACAGGTTGAAACAATCCTACAAGCCAACAAGCAATTTCCATTTAGCTCATTGGGGCTTACTTCCATGCAAACATTTTTGGGGAAGGGGTGTAAGATTTGTGGAGAAGGTCGAACATTTATCAGTTACTGAATTTTTTGTTTGTTTTTACATTGAAGAGGTAGTTATGAACACACTTAAGAGTTTTGTCTTAAAGCAGAAGCTGTAAAAGTTGTATCATTTGCTAATTCAGTTTGTCAAATTAGTTTTTAATATGAACACCATGGCAACAAGAAAGCATCAAACTCTGGCAGGTGCTAGCATACCTATTCAATCCCATCTGCTGTTCTGTTTCCTAGCAAATGAAGGCCACTGTCTCTACAACATGAAACATCAAGGTTGCCCCCAAAAACAACAGCATTCAGACAAGATTTGCAGGCTGACCAAAAAAAAGAGGACTGGGAGTACCTTTATTTTTTAAAAAAAATCAAGTCTCTCACAAGACAGAAATTTTAGAAAATAAGCACCTCTAATCTCCTTAAGACATGGCAATTATTAGGTCAGAATTGCAGAGGCTGTCTGCCTCCTTTAGCTATAGAGCAAATGTTGGAAAGCTATTTACTCAAGCAGTTCAAGTACATCAATATGATATACTCTTTAAACACCCTCTCTACAAAGGTGAGCAGAAAATGAAACTTTTTTTCTTCCACGGTTATCAGGCTGAGGATAAGTCAAGGTCCCTTTTAATGTAGCAGAGACAGACTATGGAAAAAAGAGACATCAACTTAAGGGCTGTAGTTTGCCACAACACCTCATCTTCTGAGCTGCTATGGAAAGCTAGAAGCCACGGATGGTTGCTTCCATCCCAGATAATGTGTCCTAAACAGTTCAGACAACTGTCTGACTAGAGGGAAGAATTTCTGGGGCAGTAGGTGTGTCTCCTTGATAGCAAGCCCATTGGGAATGAAAAACATTAGCAAGTCCCCTGCCAAGACAGCAGAGGATTCACCAGAACCAAAGGCAAAACAGAGACGGCAGAGCCTTGTCACTTGACTCCTACCAAGAGGAATCCTCTTAAGCAAATGCTGGATCAAAGGCAAACAAGATGAAACATGTGCTGAAGCTACCAAAGAGAGGAGGTGTGTGTGGATCCCTGATAGCATCCTTTCCCCCAGCTTGTTCAAGTGAACATCACCACCAGATTCTCAGGCATGCTGAAGTGCCATCACCTGCTGCATCTTCACGGCATTTGCTTGCACACCAGATCCCAAGTTTCTAGAGGTCACCCCTCTTCAACTACACTTCCAAGAAGATCCACATACCCCACGTCCCTCTGTTTTTGCTATCCCCCCAAACCCAAGACAGTACAGAAGGTGCCAAAACCCATCCTTTAGGAAATAACCAAAAACCTTTACCACAGAAAAAGGCGCATGTACCTCCCCTTTCCACCTACTGCATCACATTCACTCTCCATAGCACTTGAATCTCTACCCTCTATGCACTGCTCTGGTTTGGGGCATTGCCTTCTTATTCACATTACCCACATGCTCTATCATGTGCCCAGCACAAACATGCCTGATCTCAAGTGTCAAGACAGATCTACCATGCAGTTTTTTGTTCCTATAATTTACCTATTCTCACTTCCAAAAATCTTTCCCCCTCCCTTTAAATACACATAAATATACACTGGCAGGAATCTATTATCAAAGGCAGCTCCTTTGCCTTGTTTTCTGGAAAGATCTGTCCGCTCAAAGCCCGTAACGTGAGTCCCCATGGAGGAACTTTTGTCTGAAGTGCTCTCAATCCTCACCCAGGAACCTCCACCTTCTACAAAAGTACTCATAAGCAGGATGGTGTGCTGCTGTATCGCAGGGCCCCTCATTATTTTGACCTCCATTTCTGATGGACCTACCTACCTTCAATATTTAAAGAAATTGTTCTCCCAACACTGTTCACTCTATGACGTCTCTTCTTACTCTCAAAAATTACCCCTCTGTCCGTCATTTACAGTTAAAGGGGAGGGGGGCTTAAAGTCAGAAGGTATGTAACTACTCTGGAGTCAAATAATCTTCAACACTACGACCACGACATATGCAATCAGGGTAACTAAAATTGTGTAGTTCCACACACACACACACTTATTATTAATATTTATTTATATAGCGCCATCAAGTTTTCATGGTGCTGTACAGAACAAAATAAAACACACACACACCATCTCCATGCATGTTAGAGTGCCTGAGTTACTGAGGTTTTTCTTTTTACACATTTAGCTCATTTTGACTGGATTAACTAAGCATCCTTCTTCAGTCAATAACAAAGACAATTTTGCCAAATCATACTACAAGATCTACCTAGTTCAGCATGCACTGGCAGCAGGTAAGTTGAGAGCTGTTTTCCTGAACCACCATAGTGTTCACTGACACAGGGATTTCTTAACTTAAATGAGCAGTTTTTAATTTTGGTGATTTGTATTTTTGGAATTCTATGTTGATTTGTTCAGACTGGTTGTTGCTGTTTTCGTATATGCTGTGTTGGTGACTTATGTCGTCATGGTCATTGGTTACAAACAGCAACGTGGTTGACTGACAGTATGATTGAGTAATAGTCCACTGTGGCCAGCCAGGTACCTCCAGTAACGTTTCAAAGAGGACATAAAAACATCTCTCCCTTTTGTCTTCAGCAACTGACCTACTACTGCCTATGAATATGGAGGTTCATCCTAACTCTTCCGCCATGGCTAGATGGATCCTGTACGGCTGTACAAAACCCTATAAGCAGAAGGAGCCTAGTGGGAAGAGACAGCAAGGATGAAGAAGGAAAGGCACCCTGGTTTGAATCTCACCTGTTGTAAACTCACAAGAAGGAAAGCCACTTAAATTTGCCATTTGGGGTATAGCACTAGAACCCCTCTAGCCAGCAGCAATGTCGCAAGGCAAACGAGACGGGCGTACCGTGAACTACTTTTGAGCATCAGTACCTCCCTGAAAGCTGCCAGGCACAAGCTCCAACCACAATCCAGGCTTACTCGGAAGCAACTGACGCCCTAGGACCCACTGAAGCCTTCAACCGGTGGGTCACGACCCAAAAGCGGGTCGCAAGTCGGGTCATGGCAAAGCTGTTGCCGCCCACGTTGGGCCACGGAGTAAACTGTGACAGTGGGTCCCCCCACGTTGCAGGTTGGGAGCCCGAGGTGCGCCTGGGCTCTGGACCACTTGAAGACCACCACCCACGTCCTAGGAGTTGCCCCCGGGCCCGGTTTCGAGGGAGATGCCCTCCTCCGGGCGTAGCGCTCACCTGTGCTTGCAAACAGCAGCCCACCGGAACAGGCACCTGCGGAGAGGTGGTGGCAGCACCTGCCCCTCTCCTCTAGCTTTTGTCCCCTGTTCCCCATCGTCCGCCTCCTTTCCCCCCGTGGCTTACAAGCTGCGAGGCCACCCCCACATCCCGGCGAAGGGGGGCTCAATCCAGGAAACCAGCGGCGCAGCGTGACCTTCGCCCCACACCCCTTCGCCCCCCAGCCCCCGCCGCGCGTCCCCCACCTTGGTTGACCAGCCGCAGCGCGTGGGTAAAGGACGGATCCAGCGAGTCTTTCTCCGCCATGAGCTCCGGCAGGTACTTCTCCTCCATGGCCCACCCGCCTGCCCCGGGGGGGACCGGACCAGACGCCTGGAAACGCAGGCAGCGAACAAAAGCGGGGCGGCGGCGGCGGCGGGCGGGAGAGAGCCGGTGCAGCGGCAGCCGACGGAGCAAATAAATCCTCGCTTGCAAAGCAGCGTCCGGCGGGCAGAAGAACGGGAAGAAATTCAACGAGAGGGAGAGGAGGGGAGGGAGAAGCCACGGAGGGAAGCAGCGGCACTTGTTACGCCTTTCCAAGCCGGGCGCATCCAGGGAAAGCCCCAAGCACCTGCCTGCCCTGATCCCACGGAGCCAAAGCAGCAGCAGCAGCAGCAAAAGGTGGAACGACGTCAGCGCCGCCCCCCAAACACACCACCGCTCGCGCCGGCTCCGGACCGCGACTGAGCGCTCGAACGTCGGCGCGGCGCGCCTTAAATAAGCAAACGCCCCAAGCCACGCCCACGGCTCTCCGGGCGCCACGCCTCCTCCGCCTGGCGGCTCGCTTTGTTTCCCTTGCCCACCGCCACCGCCAAGCCCGCCCACTTTTGTTACCTATAGGGTAGGGCGCGCGCGGTCACTCGAGGAAGCCTGATTGGCTGGCTTTCCGCCGTTCTGCTGCTGAGGGAGAAGGGAGGGCTCCCTCCCTTCCTTCCTCCCTCCCTCCCTCCCTCTGGAAGAGAGCGTTTGGGACTCGCGCGCCAAAGGCAACGGCAAAGGGCGGGAAAGGAGTGGCGCGCGCCCTCGCGCGTGTCCCCTGGACGCGCGCGGGGAGTTGCCGTTAGGGGGCGTGGCGAGGGCCTTCGCCAGGCGACGAGGCTCCTGTGTGGTGAAGTTCAATGGCGCGCTCGCCGTAGCTGACAGGATCAGTGAATCTTCCTCAGGATACATGAAACGCCTTATAAGTTTAAAACATTTCAGTTCCTGCCCCGCCTCAATCCAAGAGGGCTCGAGGCGGCTTAGACAAATTGAAAGCCGTACAAAACTCCACCAAACACCACCACCACCACCCCTCAAAAAAACACATGATTAAAACGCAAAAAAGAATGAGTGGAAAACACACCTCAGCAATGCCCTCAGGGACCCAAACTTTAAAGCACTTTTAAAACGTTTTGAAAACTGTATATGCAGTGTGTTCCTGGGCCCCAACAGTTGTCAAAACTGTTATAAAGCGCTTTAAAGCAGTAGTGTAGATCCTGCCCAAGTCTTCACTAACAAAACAACCACGTTGAGTTAACCAAAGCAGCAGATTCAATGGGTTATATGTGTAAATAGGAAGGAAAAGTTCAAGAAGAATCAAATACAAAAAGTAAAGTGACAACTGACAATAGGGACAAATGTGCTGAGCTGCTACACGCTGCAGAGTTATTAGTAGTATTATCATTTCATTTCTATACTGCCCAATAGATCTCTGGGCAGTTTAGTCTAATTTAGGATTGCCAGTGCCATCTTTCTTTTTAAAACAAATGTTGTGGGACAGCCAGAAATTGAACAGGTGAAGAGTATTACTGGATCTTCATGCTTTTGGCATGGGGGGGGGGGGGGGTGTGAGGCGGAGAGAGAGAATTCCTGTATATATTTTATCTGCATATATTTTGCCTGCTATGCTCCTTTTAAAGGCACAAGCAATATAAGCAATTCTGGCTAAACTGGAGGACTTGGACTTGAGCACAACCAAAGTCAATGTAACTAGGTTGGTATGAATGCAAAATTATAGTTAATATGCATTAAGTAACATCAAGTGCTTTTAAGTATATAGCCATAAAAATGGAGGGCTCAAGACCATACGTTCAGCGGAATCTGTCAGGGATGCTTTAGGGTGGATTGCTGCAGTGAGGGGGGATTGGACTTGATGGCCTTATAGGCCCCTTCCAACTCTACTATTCTTTGATTCTAATGTACCATAAGCAACACTCTACGGTGGATAGGATGGGGTTAGAGTGTTGATTCACCAGTGCAACATCACAAATTCTAGGCAGCAATGCAACAAAATACCCAGGATATTGGACACTACAACTATCATGGACAAGTCGTATCAGGCAAGGTCTTGAAACAAATGAAATATGGCTGGTGTTTGGGTGTGCCAAGCTTTATGGACAGTCCTCTCATCTTTGACAGAACCAGGGACCATCCTTGTTTGCCCCATTGCAATAATACAACCAAAAATATAAGTATTGATTCAAGGATCAAGACCCATTTGATTTAATACATAGACAGTATACGCCAAATAGTTTTCACCAGTCCAAGTGTTGGTGTGGGCAGCAGAAGCCTATTTATGGCAAACAGTAGTACTAGTATGTTAGCAAACAAAACTGCATATTTTTCAGTGCAGTACTGAAAACCTGTTCCTAAATACTAAGTTTTCAGCCTTAAAAAAAACTGGTTGTACAAGCAAAGATATTGAATTATAGTAAATTGAACTTGCATTCTGCAAGCATAAAGGCACATTCCAAGCTGCTATCTTAACAACAACATGATGTACACAACACTTTACAGCAATGAGTAATCAAACTAGACATTACATGGTTTAGTAAAGAATAATAATAATAATAGTAATGGGTGGTATCTTTTAAATTAAAGCAGCTCCAAGAGGCTGCAAATTCGATTGCAGCAGTGATGCATAGAGAGGGGTGTTTAAAGCATCACACTCCAAACTATATATCCCCCATGTAGAAAGAGTGGGTGTTAAAAAGCCATTAGACGACTATTGCACCCACATCTCTGTGTAATCTCAAAATTGGCCCTAAGAAGTAACAGTTTGTACTGCATATTAGCAGCAAAAGGAAGTCACCAGAGAGATAAAAAGAAATAGCCCCATACATGTCACACTACGGAAAAGTGAGATACAATTGCAATAGAAAAACATGCTACTGCCATTATCAGGTATGTAAGTTTATACTGATGTCAAGGACACTTACGTGGCTCAAATGCCCTCTTCTCCCCACTGTCTACATCAAAGCCATCCCAGTACTTGATATATTAGAGAACTATTTTTATTTCAGTCTGTAACTGTAAGACCTTGAATAGCTTCCTCCTTGGCCTTCATGAGTCTCATCAATGAATCACTGTTTGCTGTGCTCGGAAGAGAGAAAGGGGAAACTAAAAGCAAACGTCTTTGCAAGTAACATTGTGGAAGCAGCAAAGCAAGTTGTCAACTACATGTAATGAAAGATTTAGTAAACTGGTCACTTAGAGCAGTTACATGCAGTTTGAATTACCCTTGATTTGCACAAATTAACAATTCATGTGAGATGCATGAATACCAGTAAAACTAGAGAGAAATACTGATAGATGAGATACTGGAAACCTCCATAAGCAGGGTGCATTAACCATGCAGAAATCATTCATAAACATTTCTACTGCCTCTTCCATGTGTACACTTCTCTCAAGTTATTGTTGTAAGCAGAAGTGGCAGAATAAAGCAGACTGAATCCGGAAAGTGAACGAAACTACGTCATAAACAGATAATCCCCTGGCTAAGCAGCCAGAAGTATAAAACTGCAAAGCAAATCAGGCCAAGTGTTTATCAGAATGAAACCACTACTACTTTAGATCATGCTGAACATACTGATCTCTGGAAAACCCTTCCCCATACAGACTGAGAGTTGGTGGTGCCACTACAAAGATTAGCATGTTCACCATGATCATGCTAATATCTGTAGAGGGCAGATACGGGGCTCCTGTATCTTTAACAGTTGTATAGAAAAGGGAATTTCAGCAGCTGTCATTTGTATGCATGCAGCACCTGGTGAAATTCCCTCTTCATCACAACCGTTAAAGCTGCAGGAGCCCTGCCCTCTTTTGTATCTAATCATTCTAGTATAGCTCCTGCAGCTTTAACGGTTGTGATGAAGAGGGAATTTCACCAGGTGCTGCATGCATAACAATGACGCCTGCTGAAATTCCCTTTTCAACACAACTGTTAAAGATACAGAAGCCCTGTCCTCCTTTCCATATGGTAACCCTACTTAAGACATTTCAGCTTGTATAACTTTACTTCAGAGGAATATTTGATGTCAAATGTGGATACATCAAAATAATGGATTTATATGCCACTCTCAAACTCAATTTTCAAGGTGACTTCATTAAAAAATAAGCATCAACAGCATTAAAACACATTAAAAGCCAGTAGCAAGGATCCTCAACCAGAATTCAACGGGTCCTAAGCCCAACTGAAGCAAAAATAATAGTGCTGCAATTTTAAATCAGCATGTAGAAGCCATAAAAGAGGTTGCTGATTGAATCAGCAAGAAGAAAGCATTCCATACTTGAAGAACCACTAATATGATCACCCTGTCCCTTCTTGGTATTGGAGATCTTGCTCTGTGTCCCATTAACTTTAAAGGAGCAACTGGCAGACATGGCAAACACTTTTCATTTGTGGCAACTATGGCCCTTACTACACCTAAGGATTATCCCAGGAAAATGGAGGGATTGTTCCTGCCTGCTCCCAGGATCCCCTGTGTGTCATCTGGATGCACAGGGATGATCCCGGGATGATCCCGGGGGAAAAGGCAGGTGTAGAGATGGCCCAAGTTGTAAAATGTCCTCACCAGAGAGATCCACCAATCTATAATCTTGCATTTTGGTATAAGAACATAAGAAGTGAACCGCCCAGAGAGCTCCGGCTATTGGGCGGTATAAAAATGTAATAAATAAATAAATAAGTGCCATGCTGGATCAGACCAAGGGTCCAGGTAGTCCAGCACTCTGTTCCCACAGTGACCAACCAGCCATCGGCCAGGGATGAACAAGCAGGACACTGGGGTTCTAGTATTTTGAGAGAGGGAGAAAAATGTCTCCCTGTCCACATTCTCCATACCATGCATAATGTTGTACACCTCTATCATGTCTCCCCTTAGCCTCCTTTTTCCAAGCAAAACAATCCCAGCTGATGTAACCTTTCCTCATAGGGGAGATGCTCCAGCCCCTTAATCATTTGAGTTGCCCTTTTCTGCACTTTTCCCAGCTCTATAATATCCTTTTTTAGGTGTGGTGATTAGAACTGTACACAGTATTCTAAGTGTGGTCGCGCCATAGATTTGTGTAAAGGCAGTATGATACTCCACTGTGGCACCCCGGTTGTGGAATGAGCTCCCCAGAGAGGTCCGCCTGGCGTCTACACTGTACTGCTTTCATCGCCAGCTGAAGACCTTTTTATTCTCTCAGTATTTTAACACTTAATTTTAACTTAAATTTAAATTTTACTGTTTTAACTCTGTATTTTAATTTTATATCAGTTTTGCTGCGTGGTTTTATCCTGGTTGTGCTTTTTATACTGTATTTTGTATTTGTGCTTTTAACCTGTTGGTTGTTTTATTATGGTTTTAATTTTTGTGAAGCGCCCAGAGAGCTTCGGCTATTGGGCGGTATAGAAATGTAATAAATAAATAAATAAATAAATACTGGCTGTTTTATTCTCAATTCCTTTTCTTATAATGCCTAACATGGAGTTTGCCTTCTTTACAGCAGCCGCACACTGGGTGGACATTTTCATCGAGCTTTCCACCACAATCCCAAAATCTCTTTATTGTTTGGTCACTGCCAGATCAGATCCCATTAGGTTATACTTGAAGTTGGGGGTTGGAGGCATGTAGTCCAGACCTACTTATTTCATCAGGGCTTGGACCTCTGACCAATTGGTGTGCTTTAATTGTTTATTTTTGTTTTGTCACAACATTTTAATATGTTTATTTTAAATTCTGTGTGGTTTTGTTTAGCTGCATCCTATACCGAAAAATGTCATAAATATATTTTAAAATAAAATACATAATGTAGTGGTAGGGGATACACACACGTTACAAATATCTAGCAAACATAGTTAAGACATATTCTTTAATACATTCAACTTCAACATACAAATTAGCCATCTTTTGAGGTGGCTCACCAGAGAAATTTCACAAAGAGCAACATAAGCAGGAAATAATCTTCAGCCAAAGGCACAAGAACAAACACGCCTCGATATGATAACAGCAATGCCATCTGTAATGTCCTAGTAGAACAAACTGTGCTTTAATCTCAAGTGCAGAGAACACATGCAAGTCAATTAATCCACCGTGAAAAATGGAAATGAAATTTCTGTGATCTGTGTTAGAAACCGGAATTTTTTAGGTCTTGCAGAACCAGTTCACCATGGAGGCAGGTGGATATTTTCCCTTTACATCAGTACATGTTTCTCTCTACTAAAGTAAAAAAAAAAAAAAACTTGCACGCAGAGGTTATTCCTGTCTTTACTGTGCATTAAGTACGGAAGCGGAGGAGGGAGTTAGGGCTTGATCGGCCAATTACTCCACCTTGCTTGATGCGCACGCCGGGACTGGAAGATCTAGCAAAGCATACTGTTCCCAGCATTTCCCACAGCTCTCGTGCTTCAGAGAGTGAGGGCAACAGAATTCAGAACTGTCTGACAGAGCTGTACTCCGACAGTGCCAAATCTAATCGCAACAGCTGAGCAGCTTGGTGCCGAAATTATTGAATTTTAATGAGCCTTACACCTCGTTCCTAAAATTCTTCTTTTAAAAAAGTAAGTCCTTCTAATGTCACATTGGCCCCACAGAAAAACAAGCATACAGCACGTAAATTGATTCCTTTAGATCTTTCAAATGCCATAAACAAGCTTCTGAGCCAGACAGAACTTTTCCTCAGGTGATAGCTAATTTGCTTTCTAATTCACTGGCGTAACAATTATTATGGTTTACACCATCAGTTCTAAGGCCCATTTGGTACTGGAGTGGAGACACAGTTGTGTCTTACTCCTGGTGTGTTTGTGGTGTCGTGTTTGTTTGTTCCCCAAAAGAAGCATGCATTTTCTCTGGAGGTGTTATGATCAATGTGGATAAGACATTCAAATTGGGATATGCACAAGAGTTCCTAGGTACACATTTGCATGGAAAACGTCACATAGAGTATGTCATGTGTAACCTGGATCATCCACAGATTACAGGTAGAAAGTACTATGCCTACACTGGCCGCTATTAACACTTTTTGTTGATTTGTTTAGCTTTTGCAGTCAAGACAATTATTTCCATTTGTATCAGTGCATGACCTAGGTCACCAGTAATATTCTCCAAGTGAATGAATCCCCAGGAACAGTTAAGAGCTCAATCCTATGCACATTTAGGCCTTAGCTAGACCTAAGGTTTATCCTGGGATCCCGGGGTCATCCCTGTTCATGTAAATGACAGGATATCCTGGGAGCAGGCAGGGACAATCCCGGGACGATCCCAGGATAAACCTTAGGTCTAGCTAAGGCCTTAGACAGGGGGAAAAAGTCCTACAACTCGCAGCATTCTTGGAGTTGTAGGACTTTTTTCTGTCTAAACATGCATAGGATGTTTAGAGTGCTTTGTGGAGAAGGCTTTGAATGCCTGAACTAACCCTACGATATCCGGGAGATGCATGTTGGACTATGCCACACATCCCCATTGACACCCGTTTGATCCTTCCACTTGGTCTACTAAGGCAGCTTATAAATAAATAAATAAATAAATAAATAAATAAATAAGACCTGTACATTAACTAGTTTCTTGTTGCTTTGTCCTGATAGACTGAAGACATGGGATGTTTGCTAGTCACCCTACCACCACCCCACTTCTGAGCAATGTGCTTCTATTTGTTGCAACTGAATTGCACAGTAGAACTTCCCGGTAGATTGTGACCTGCCTTTGTAGTCCACATTGGGCGAAAAATAGATTGCTTTAACAGACAGCAACATACTGGAACATTTAACAGATCGCATCTTAAAGCTCCCCACTCACTGTCAGACTCTTCCTCACCATTTCTTGCTATAAAAGACACAGATATTTCCATCCTGCACAAAGTGCCATATCAGTCACTAAGTGTTGTTTAATACCTGTCTATCTGTGTGAAACATACCGTTTTCCTGACAGTATCCACTGTTGCTTAAATAGGTCAAACTAAGGGCCTAAATTGTAAAGTACTCTGGTAAGATTAAATGCTCTGCTGCAAAGGATAAACACCAAAAATAATCCATAAGCGGTTAAAAAAAAAAAGCTTATGAAAAGTATGTGTTTTAACATTTGTCTGAGGAGTTATCAAGAGTATATGTACTAACCGATATGCAACAATCCTTAGCAAATAAAAGAAAGAAAACTTCCAGTAAAGCCATCCATTAGAAAACATTTAATGTCTCAGGACCTGCTGGGGTTTTTTCTTCTACAGGAGATATTTGTAGTTTATGGGAAATCCCTGTGAATGTTTCAAAGTTGGTTGATTCCACTTTATAGCACCAGGCACTGTGCTGTATAAACAAATGTTTAAGTTTTATTTAAATGAGAGGCTTTTCTACAGGGCTCTTTCTCCCCAGAGAGAAGACTTCCTGCTTCCTCCCAAGAAGCCCAACTCATTCAGGCTAAACCCAGTAGTTCCTTCATAGTGTTACAGTGAACATGCAGATGGTCAGCTATACAACTAGATCACAGGTAGAAACCTGTGGCCTGCCAGATATTGTTGAACTACAACACTCATCATCCCCAACCATTGGCCATGTTGGCTGGGGATTATGGGAACTGGAGTCAAGCAACACCTGGAGGGCCATAGGTTCCCCTCTGCTGCACTAGATGATCCCATATGGTCATCCAGGTCAACATTTTGCCAAAGGGAAGCACTTTCTCTTCTCAGGACTGTCGGTCTGCCTCACTGCTGGGGTAGATCGTAGGGTGGGCTTTACACCGGTGTTCCATCATCTGACTTCTTGTTGCCTTCTGGGTACAATTCAAAGTGATGGTTCAGCTTCTAGACAAGCTTGAGGAATTTGATCTTTGCAAATTTATATTTGAAATGACCTGATTCACACCTAACAAAACTATGGGTTCATCTACACCAAGCAGGATATTCCATTATGAAAGCAGTATATAAAAGGCAGGAGCTACACTACTGCTTTATAGTGGTAATGAAGTGCACTGACAACTGTTGGGGCCCATGACACATCTTCCCTAAGCAGGATATAATACTATGAAAGTGGTATGAAAGCAGTATATGGTATGTGTCATGCGTCCCAACAGTTGTCAGCGCACTTCAGTACCACTATAAAGCAGTAGTGTGGCTCCTGTCTTTTATATATTATTATTATTACCGCTTTCATATCACTTTCATAGTGCAATATCTGCTTAGTGTAGATGAGCCCAAAGAAGGAAAGCTGCACCAATGTTTATGGTAGGGTGACCCTATGGTAAGGAGGACTGGGCTCCTGTATCTTTAACAGTTGTATAGAATAGGGAATTTCAGCTGGTGTCATTTGTAAATTTTGTATGCATGCAGCACCTGCTGAAATCACCTCTTCATCACCACAGTTAAAGCTGCAAGAGCCTTGCCTAGGTTGACCAGATACCAAAGAGGGCAGGACTCCTGCACCTTTAACTGTTGTGATGAAGGGGGAATTTCACCAGGTTCTACATATATACAAATGACACCTGCTGAAATTCCTTTTTCAATACTACTGTTAAAGATACAGGAGCCCTGTCCTCCTTTTCATATGGTCACCCTAGATTACGGTTCCCAAGCTGTTTTGAGAACATCGCTTTGTCAAGGGTACTTCTTATTTCATACAGGGGTTTGGAGCAGTGAAGAACGTGTGTTGTTGTTGCTGTTGTTTTTAAAAAACTTTTTTCCTGCGCCATTTTCCTAATCCAAATCAACTACCTGAAGTTGATTATCCCTACAGCAGAAAAGAAAATGCAGGTACCTGTACCATGCTTATATTTTCCCTTGAAAAGCTAATAGCGTCCCTGCATGTGCACACTTGTGTATGTGTGTTAAAATCAGACAGATAATGAAGAGGATTAAATTGTCCAAACTGGAGCCCGTTGCGGCTGCTTTGAAGTATAAAAATAAACAAAAAGGTCGGGGATCCCAAAGTGGATGTTCCACATTACATCTGTTTCAGTCTTTAACCAGGGACTCCTGTGTGTTCTGGCCACATTGTGTTGTCTGTGTCCATGTTTCGTCTTTCAGATCTTTGTGCCAGAACTGAACAGAACTCTTACCCATTGTTCTGTTGCGGGTATTTCATTAGACATTTCAGTGATGATAAATAGTAATAATATTAGTGCCCACCTTTTTTCTCCCAATGAAAGTTGTAGATCTTCTTAAACGGCCTTTACATTAAGGAGGTTAATGTGCCCCAAGGATTTTAAATATGAGGGACGCTCTGCCAAGGGTTGGCACCTCTTGAAATGAAGACCAACAGTTCTGGTGTCTGAGGTAGAATTGTGGTGGAGCCAAGAGTGGATCTGGGTTGGGCAAAGGAACAAGAATTTGGCAGGTCCAAAGGTATACCTGGGGGACCCCTGTACAACTTCAAAAAAAAAAACCCAAAACCCTACTAACTTAAGGTGTACAGCTTTTTAAAAAAAAGGCCAAGGAGAATAAAACTTGCCTTGCACCCTTTTCAGTTGACAACCCTAACTCTGTCCTTCCAAGACCTCCTCAGTTCCTGCAGACACACGGATTCCTGCTGCTTATATTCCATGATTTAACAGTGCTTTTACTTGCGCTGTTCCCATGGAGAGATTTCACAGACAAGAAATGGTTTTATTTTTGATGATACAGGAGGACCTGGGAAATGAATATTGCAAGTCCTGAATCCCATGACTCTAAATTTAAAAAACTTAAATCAGGTCAGGACTACACAAAGAAGTATCTTATCTCTGCTGCTTACTTTTCACATGAGGACCTGACTTTTCTTTCTTCCGGCTCCCTTCTGAACGTTGAAGTGCACATAGCCCTGCTTTGACCTTCTTTGGCTTTTCATCTTCACCTTCACTTTTTGAATACCACAACTACTTCTACACTTTTTAAAAAAGAAAAGAAAGGAAACGCTCAAGCGCCATAGCCCTCATTCTTTCTCCTTGCTGTACAAGGGGCTAGCCAAGTCAGAAACCACACAGTGCTCTGCACAAAATGAAAGCAGGCTCCAGAGTTCCTTGTGTTATTGGTGCAAAGGGGTGATGCGGGAATCAGCCAGCACTCACATCAGGAGCCCACTGGTTTGCGTACTGATGCCCATGTGAGGAAGCTGCAAAATGAATAATGAGGGGCAGCATTATCCTTCCAGGTACGGGCATGGATCTGGTCCCAAGGCAGGCAAGGCATTGGTTTCACCTGACATGTCTAGATGTAAATGCTTTGGAAGTCATGGGTAGGTTTAGACTGGGCAGCAATCTGATTGTGGCTTTGCCTTTTGGCTTAATGCTCAGTGATGTTAAAAACATGTGTCTGGACTTTCCCCCTGCCCAGTCCCCGATGCCCATCCCCGTTCTTCTCCCCCCCCCTCTCCTGCCGGGTCCGGTCTTCCCCCCGGGCCCCCATCTCCCCCCCCCCGTGATTCCCCACCTCCGGCCCGATGGGCACAGTGCTGCTATGGAGCGCTGTGCCCAGTCTGTGGCTTCTCCTGGCTACTCGTGAGTAAGCGAGCAGCCGGGAAAAGCCACAGAAGTCGCTAGAAAGCCGGGCCATAAGTGAATCCGCTTATCCTGGTTCAAGGGAGGCGTTAGCCCGGCCTGACCCCAGAATCCCCTGTGCGTCATCTGGATGCACAGGAGGGAGACCGGGCCTCACACTGGGCTAACGCCTCTTCTAGCAACGGCCTGAGTCTGCAGATGGAGGGTCAAATCTATACACAGAAACACATCCCCTGCACACTAAAAGTACCATGTCAGGCAAAAGGCTAAGTTAGAACTTTCCCCAATCTCTCTCTCTCTCTCTCTCTCTCTCTCTCTTTGTTTGAGTGTTTGTTTGTTTTTTAATTTTTGTATGAAGGAGCATTCAGTTACATGCACCCCAACCTGCAGAGTTAAGTGGTACCGTTCAGACACATGTTTACCTCATCAGTAAGAAGAACTAGGCTTACAGCCTGCCTGGCTATACTCTAGTCTCATTCTCTGCCTGATTTCCCTCACAGTCTTTCAACATCCTTGTCTACCTAACTGGCTGTCAGGGGTTCCTATCTATGACCTGGACCCCCTGACCAAGACTTTAAGGATCTCTGTCTTAGGTTGACACAACAGTTTACTAGTGAATTAAATAATCAAATTACAATAAAGGTATTTAGTTAATAGAGCTGGGGTGGATACAAAAAGAATTGAAAGAAAATAAAAGTTGCAAAATGCAAGTTCTTTTATCCTAAGCCGCACCTAGACTTCTTCAAGCTGCATCTTTCTGCGCCCTTCGTCATAGTCTGGTCTTTCTCTGGCTCTGGAGCTTTGGCTGGCTCTCTCCTTTTAACCCTGCTACCTGCCACCCCCAAAACCAGAAGTGCCATTTCAATCTTGAAGAAATGAGACTTAACTGAGGAAATGAAATTTAACCAGGAAAAGAATCTTAACTGGTAGGGTGACCACATGAAAAGGAGGACAGGGCTGCTGTATCTTTAACAGTTGCATAGAAAAGGGAATTTCAGCAGGTGCCATTTGTATATATGGAGAACCTGGGGAAATTTCCTCTTCATCACCACAGTTAAAGCTGCAGGAGCTATAATAGAGTGACCAGATTCAAAAGAGGGCAGGGCACCTGCAGCTTTAACTGTTGTAATGAAGAGGAAATTTCCTCAGATTCCCCATATATACAAATGACTCCTGCTGAAATTTCCTCTTCAGCACCACAGTTAAAGAAACAGGAGCCCTGTCCTTCTTTTCATATGGTCACCCTATTAACTGGAGAAATGAAACTACTCATCTCAGGGATACCCCCTCTCAACAGAAAATCCCAAGGCCTCTAACCCTGTAAACTTTGCCTATGTAGGCTTCAAACCTTCCCACTGCCTTTCTGTTTGACTGTATCATGGTTCTATTCTCATTTGGATGAACCTCTCAGCTTGGACCCAGAGTTTGTTGATAAACTCTACTTCTGGACTGATTCTCTTTACTCTGCTTCTGCAACTCTGCTCCCTTGGTTCAGATTAGGGCTCTTATGGAATCTTCTCTAGCAGTTGAGGTCCGCATACTTGGATGCTTAGGAGCATACAAAGGAGAGCATCTAAAAAGAGGCTTTCAGTCATAAATAATGTATATTAGAGCATCATCACACGAAGGAAAATTGTGTTTGCTTATCATCACTTCTCTGCCCATACATTTGTCCCTCATTACTTTCTCTTTTGAAAGAGGAAGTAAACAACATGCACATTGCCCATTCAGTGGGCTGTTCTGATCACGCTGCTTCTCCTTCACACAACAGGAGATATCAGCAACTTCCGTCTTTAAAACTGTTGGACTTAGTGGGATTTTTGTTGATGTTGCGCAAAGAAGGCTAGATGGGGTGGGAGGTGCTCAGGAGGCGGAAGACGTCGTGAGAAGGACCCGCAAAAATTTGTGAGTGCTCAGTAGCAAGTGTGCAATTAAGCACTCATCTGATGGAGCTCTAGCCTTTGTGGCATTCTATACCCAGTGAAATTGATTGGCGGTAGGTACAGAACAGATAAAAAGAAGCACTCTTTTATGCAGTGCATAGTTGATATATGGAATTTGCTATTGGAAGCAAAGTGATGATGGTCACAACTAGCTTAGATGGGTTTAAAAAGAGCAACACAAATTCACGTTCCGAACAGATCTATTTACCAGTTGCTGTTAGCCAAACAACTAATTGGGACCGTCATTTCCACTGGCAGTATACTTCAGTATGACATTCGCTGGGAACAAAAGGATGGTTCTCACCTTCATGTCCTTCTTGTGAATTTCTCACACGTGCCTGGTTGGCTAAAATTGGTAATGGTGTACTGGACAAGATGAGACCTTTGGTCTGATCCACCAGGGCTCTTCTCAGGTACCCCTGTTGAAAAGATTTCAGCTGAAAGTGTATTGTATTGTAACCGGCCCTCAGCTGATCTTTCTTAACAGCACTGTTGATACAAAAGAGAGGATTTTCTTTTGTGACTTTCTGTGATATTTACAGCTGAAGCCATTATGGAGGGAACTGGCTATTTCTGGTCTGAGTCCCTTTTTGGGGTTACCATTTAAATAAAATTTAACTGCAAATTCCAGAAGAATTTGTTAAGAACACAAGAACATGAAAAAGAGCCATGTTAGAGCAGACCAAGGGTTCATCTAGGCCAGCACTCTGTTCTCACAGTGGCCAACCAGCTGCTGACCAGCAACCCACAAGCAGGACTCACAGGTGCAACAGCAGTCTACTGTCCATCTCCCTCAGATGTATATAGGCTTACTGCCTCTGATACTGGAAGTAGAACCTAGCCATAGAAGACAACAGAAGAAACCAATGTAGCTCCACAAGAAGCTTAGAGATAACCTGAAAACAAAAAACAAACAAAAAAGGATACGTCTAGGAAGTGGATGGAAGGCCAGGCTACAAAAGAAGATTACAGACAGGTAGCCCAGAAGTGCCAGAATGGCATCAAGAAGGCTAAAGCTGAGAATGAGCTGAGCCTAGCGAGGGATGCTAAAAGCAATAAAAAAGGCTTTCTTCAGATACGTGAATAGTAAAAGAAGAGGAAATAAATGGTGGTGTCGTGTTCATGCCTGTTCCCTTTGGCATTCACAGGTGCTGGCAAGCGGACACGAGACAGTCACATCAGTGAGACTTCTTTTATTGAGGAAATCACACGCTAACAGGATAGTCCATCCAGATCTGGCAGTATCTGAAGGGGTTATGGCTCTGTGATAGAGCACCAGTTCTGCATGCAGAAAGTCACAAGTTTGATCCCAAATATCTCCAGGCAGGGCAGGAAAATTCCTGCCTGAAACTCTGGAGAACTGCTGCCAGTCAGTGTCGACAGTACTGGGCTAAATAGACCAATAGTATAATGTAGTTTCTTGTGTTCCTATGTACCTCTGACTCATAGTGGTTCTACAGGTTCTCAGGCAGAGGTCATTTTCATCACCTGTTTCTTCAAATCCTTTTAATGGGATGAGCCTGGGAGTTTCTGCATGCAAAATATGAGCAGTTTCCTCCCCTACCTTTATGTTTACAGCCCAATCCTATATATGCTTACTTGGAATGAAGTCCCGTGTGTGTAATGTTGTTACCTGCTCTGGATCTTTGGGACAGGGTAGATTGGTAATATAGATCAATAACACACGCACAAGAATCATATGTATTTTTGTCCAGATGCCTGAGACCCTTGAACGTAAGAATCTTTTTTTCTTAGTAGATGAAATCTATTTTAGTGTTCCTTCCTTGCATACAGCCACAGGCGGACTAGACTGTCCCTTGCCTTGACAGTCTAGTATAAATCTTGGGGTGTGTTATCTGTGCTTAGTTCAGGGCATTCAGAAATCCTGGCCTGGCTCAAGGAATGGGCCTACACAAACACTATAGAGAGAGAGCTAGTGTGGTGTAGTGCTAAGGTGTTGGACTGGGACTTGGGAGATCTGGGTGCTAGTCCCCATTCTGCTATGGAAACCCACTGGGTGACTTTGGGCCAGTCACAGATTTTCAGCCCAACCTACCTCACAGGGTTGTTGTGAGGATAACATAGAGAGGAGGACGATTATGTACGCTGCCTTGGGTTCCTTGGAGGAAAAAAGGTGGGATAAAAATGTAATAAATAAATAAAATGTATAGCTTCGGCTATTGAGCAGTATATAAATGTAATAAATAAAATAATGGCTATGAAATTCTAACCCTTCCCTGCATGAGATTTAGCCAAGTGGGCATTTCCTGCTGTAAGGAAATAAGTTAAAACTGTAAATCTTTAGTCTTATCAATAAATCATGAGTCACCGTTCTTGACATTAGTAAGGAATTAGAAAATGAAGTTTCCCAAAGACAACACTTCAGGCTTCCTAGCTGAACTGGTCAGCTGTATTGACTTTTAAACAGTTTGCCTTTTACGCAATGCCAGTAGAACTGCAGCGCTTGAAAAATAGGATATAAACGAGCCTTTTAAATTAGCTGAAGGAGCTAAGGATATCTTTATAGCATCAGTAGTTAGTAGTTGATGCATTCCTCCTAAATCTCAACTTTGCTGTTGCTGCAAGTCCCCCGAATTAGCATAACAATCCCAAGAAAAGAAATGGGTCCCTGGATGCAAGCTTTCTTGAGTCTCCTTTTTGCATTCATTACCAGGACTCCTGTCTGGGGTTTTGCCATAAATGTTCTGTTCCCATGATAAAATGCAACACTTAACATTCTTTCCCCCACCCTTATTCTCCCCCTCCCCAAAATTTAAATGTGTCTCACTAATCCACCCTGATGTCAACAATACTGTAAAGCCAATAAGGACTCTATAAATGGCATGTCCCATTATGCCGTTCAACGTTAGTCTTCTGCTCTTATTACTTGAGAAACTCCCTTTGAGACAGAGAGGGAATCATAATTTTATAGTCATTCAATTCACTTTTCTAATGCTCTGTATTAGAATACTGATTTCCGCAGTGGATTATGAAACAATTCCTAGCAATTCCCTAAAAATACCATTTTGGTTCTATTTATTTAGCTGCTTTGTATTACCCAAATAGCACAAATATAATTTTATAGTCACAACTCAATGCTGAATAGCATGCAAACACATCAGATGCACTGGAGCTAGAGAGACAGCAGCAGTGAGGCGTTTTTGTGGTTTGTTTGTTTTTCAAATTTCAGAGGCAAAGGGGGGGGGGACACATTTCAGTCGGGAGGGTAACATTCTCTACAAGGCTCTCCTGCCTGCCTGCCAGCCTTTCCTGTCAATATGCCCACCACCACAACCTCAAGTTCAGCACTCAAGAAAATACTATTGCTTTCAATATGACTCAGCAGAGGAAACATCCAGTTGATTCAATTAAAAGGACTGACCTTTCTCCAAGGAGCACATCCACTTGACTGGCCCAGTGCCCTAAGGTGGCTAGCCCATTGCAGCTCTGAAGGTAGTAGTCTATTGGGTTCTGGGGGTGCATCTATTGTGTATTTATACTGCCTCATTCACAGATTATTTTTCTGGAGTCTGGACATCATCTCCTTCCATTTGTAGCCCTCCCATGTTTTCCCAGTGCTTCTTTCATCTTTTTTCTTATCAGAAAAAAACCTGTTATGGAAGAAAAGATGCAAAAGGATGATTCATTGTTGGTTGCCTCCATTTGGAAGCACCATGGAATACTAGTCAATAGGCATGTGCTCCGCTCCTATTAGAAGCGCAGAAGCAGGAGGGAATTGGCCTGCTCCGCCTTGCCCAGAGGCGGAGTAGAAGCGGACCGCGGACCCCTAGAAGCAAGGTGAAGAGAAGCACCCATTGGTGGAGCGCTTCTCTTTCCGCGGAGCGCTCCGATCGCCATCTTGAAACATTTCGCCCATAGATAACTGGGTTGTTTTTGAAGCTATCGTTCTGAAAATTCTTGTGTTTAGACAGTCGTGGATGGGGGTCATTTTGAGACTACTCTCACCTCTCTGCATCACGCGGCTCGCATGCTATATTTTTTAAAAAATCGGGTCAACAAACAGGGACAGCGCGGGTCAAACGGCGGTTTTCGCCCATAGGATTGCATTGTGGAAAAGAATCGGCGATAACTGGGTTGATTTTTAAGCTATCGTTCTGAAAATTCTTGTGCTTAGACAGTCGTGGATGGGGGTCATTTTGAGACTACTCTCAACTTTCTGTGTCCTTTGGTTCACGTGCTATGTTTTTTTAAAAAATCGGGTACATTTACAATACAAACGGTAGGGTAAACCCGGCTGCGGCGCGGCGGGGTTTATTTGAAGCGATGACAGGCACATTCAACTCCCAATCCTGATGAGAATTGATCACCTCATGAAGCATCCTCCAATCCCAGCATTGGAGGGGGGGACTAAGCCAGAGGCACCCTCAGAGCTTTCAGCTTTCAGCGTCTTTGTGGGTTGTCGTTCATGGAGAGAGGAGTTAGTTATAGGTGCTGCTGCTGTGTTTGGACTTTGGAGATAGATTAGGATTTAGCTTGGCGCGTGTGTGTGTGTTTGTTTGCTTGCTTCTTTCTGACTTTTAGCTTAGTTTGCTCTGTGTTTTTCCCTTACTTTGATTTAATATAAACTTTATTTTTAAACTTTGGAGTGTGTGTTTGTTTGGTGGGTTGGTTGGTTGTCCCCCCCCCTCCCCTCTCTTAAAGCCTGACTGTGTTTCATCTTCCTTCCTTCTATATACCAAAAAATACCAAAAAATACCAAAAAAAAATTATTCTCTATTTCTTCTCTCTGTTACTTGGACTCTGTGTGTGACTGTGTGATTGTGCTGTGTGTGCAGTGCACTGTTTGTGAAGTGCAACAGCCACTGATTGAGCATTTCAAATCCTGTTTGGGCAAAGCATACACACACTTCTTGTCCCATTTCCCTACATACAGTAGGATTAGACACATGGATTAGCTTTCATGGTGCCAAGTTTGAGGTTTCTAACATGCAAAATGACAGAGCTATGGAAAGGGGTGTGAATGGGGTGCCCGATTTTCATAAATTCCCCAAAAATCAGAGGATGATGGGATTCCCTTGAAACTTGGCGTCCATGTGGACACATGGCTAAGCTATCATGGTGCTGAGTTTGAGGTTTCTAACGTGCAAATTGACGTAGTTGTAGAATGGGACAATTTGGGGTGAGTTAAGCCGTGCCAAAAATCAGGATGATGGGATTGCCTTGAATCTGGGCGTCCACGTGGACACATGGATAAACTATCATGGTGCCGAGTTTGAGGTTTCAAACATGCAAATTGACGGAGCTATCCCAAGGGGTCTGAATGGGGTGCCCGATTTTCAAAAATTCCCCAAAAATCAGGGGATGATGGGATTGCCTTGAACCTTTGCGTGCGTGTGTATCCCTGGATAAGCTGTCATGGTGGCGAGTTTGAGGTTTCTAACATGCAAATTGACAGAGCTATCGAAAGGGGTGTGAATTAGGGTTATTGGTGGTGCGTTAGAGGTTAGAGCCGCGCCAAAAATCAGGGGATGATGGGACTGCCTTGAGTCTGGGCGTGCGTGTGTGTCCCTGGATAAGCTCTCATGGTGGCGAGTTTGAGATTTTTAGCGTGCAAATTGATGGAGCTATGGAAAGGGGTGTGAATGGAGTGCCCGATTTTCATAAATTCCCCAAAAATCAGGGGATGATGGGATTCCCTTGAAACTTGGCGTGCATGTGTATACCCCCATGAGGTGTCATGGTGCCAAACGTGAGGTTTCTAACTTGAACCAAAAAAAAGTTGTTTACTTTTTTAGCTTTCAATGCAACCCTATGGAGGGAAAAAAAGGAGCTCCAATCCGGATCCGGAGCTCCGAGTGGAGTGGAGCGGGGGCGGGGCGAAGCGGTCCGATCCGAAAATCGCAGATCTGGAAGTGAAGCGGAGCGGGGGGTCCGTGCACACCCCTACTAGTCAATGGCCAAGTCTACACCTTGTGTCAAATCATTACAAATGTGGAATAAGAAGTAGGAAATCAGAGTGTGAAGGTGATATATGGAATGTGCATTGTGTCCCAACAGTTATCAGTACACTTCAATATCACTATAAAGCAGTAGTGCCACCATTACTCATATTCTGCTGCTGCTCCGGTTTTGTTTGTTTATTCGTTCAGTCGCTTCTGACTCTTCGTGACTTCATGGACCAGCCCACGCCAGAGCTTTCTGTCAGCTGTCGCCACCCCTAGCTCCCCCAAAGTCAAGTCTGCCACTTCCAGAATATCATCCATCCATCTTGCCCTTGGTCGGCTGCTTCGGTTAGTGCTAAGGTCTCCTGAGACTCCAAGTGTCATTGCACAGGGGGAAATCATGTTTACTTACCGTCGCTTCTCCAGCCACTCATTTGTCCCTCATTACTTCCTCTTTTGAAAAGAGGAAGTAACCAACATGCACATGGCCCATTCAGTGGGCCGTTTTGATCATGCTGCTTCTCATTCACACAGCAGGAGATAGTGGCCACTTCCGTCTTTAAAAATAAGTCAGACTTACAGGGGTGTTGTTTTGTGGCACAAAGACGGCTTGAAGGGGCGGGAGGCACGTGGGAGGCAGACGACGTCATGAGAGGGACCCGAGAAAATCCGTGAGTGTCCAGTAATGAGTGTGCAATAAAACACTCATCTGATGGTGCTCTCTACCAGCTCAGAACATAAATGGGGAATTGCATATTTGAATGCTTCCCTCATTTAATAAATCAGCTAGCACATAGAAATCTAACAAGTCAGGTAAATGGCTAGGCTGGAAGCTTTCTCCCTGACCTACTAGCTTTGCATAGGATTTTTTTAAAGTCAGGAGAACTATGTGAACCTTCCACCATTCCCCATCCCACAACACACATACTTGCCTTTTGAAGCGGCGGAATCCCTGAAGGACTGTACTTTAGCAGAGGGGATATGTAAGGGAAACTCCACCTATTACAACAGCCGCAAGAAACAACAGACTTAACATTTTCTGCAGCCAGTGCATAGCAAGTGAACAAGAGTGTTCATGTATCCCTATGCTCCAGTGCACACATGTTCGAGAAAACAGAATGGGCCGGCTTTCTCAGATGCATGTAAGCCGGTGTTTAAAGATCCGTGCGCACACGTGTGTGACTGGCACAATACGTGTTTGCTGCAGTGTTCCCCAGAGTGATTGTAATGTGGGGAGCTTCCCTCACTGCTGCAGTCTGGAGTTCCAATACCTCTTTTAAAAATTAAATATCAATCCGGCCTGCACACAACGTGTGATCCACCAGGCCAAAGGCAGCCCTAGAGCTATGAATTGTTCTCTGCAAGCTGATTGACAATCCTTCTGTTTTTGCAATCCCAGACAAGCAGCAAGAACAAGATAGGAATTTTATTGATCCCCTGGTGGGCTGAGTTCGGCTCAGTGGGTCACAAGTTGTGCAGCCTGATATAAATTAAACACAACTCTTACAATGTGGTGGCTTTTTTTTTTTTTTTGAGTTGAATGTATTCCAATATTTATACACAGCTAGAAAGCTTATCCAAATATTGGTACTCAGCTCTTTTCCTAATGGGATTGGCATTCTTCTTCTTCATTTTGAGTAGCATCCAGTAACTGAATAGATGTGGATTTCCCCCCCCCTTTTTTTTCTGTAGAGATGATGATTTTTTAAAAACATTTCATTGTTGAAGCACGTTAATGGACTAGGCTTGGAGATGCTGGCACTTTTTGCTTCCTTTGCTCTTCCGTTTTGCAGACACTAGCTCTTCCAAATGCCTTTCAGTGAGTTCTTCTTTTGAATGGTTCAATCCAGATCCATTAAAAATGGGTTCTAATGAGGTCATTGGAACAAGGATTGCACCCTACAAACACAATTCTCAGCAATCTTACTTAGGAACAAGTTGTGCTGATTTAACTTTTCTCCACACACAATGCTTCCAGGATCAGGCTGTCCTATAAATGGCTTTTATACCTTGTAAAGTTAACAGATGCGTCATTATTTGATTAGAAGAGAGGGCTGCCAAAGCAATAAATGTGTTGAACGATGTGCTTAGTTTTTGTTTTAAAAAAATAAAATCCAAAACACTTAAGTACTTCTGTAGTGCTTTGCATGTAGAGTACTTTACAAACGCTAGCTAATCCTTATCACTCATGTGGGTAGGTGAGGGTTACTATGGATCAGACAAGATAAAAATAACCTCTGTGCTTAAAAGGGAAGTCGGGATAAAAATGTCAAAAATAGATTATTGTATCTCATGAGTGGCATAGGCAGGATTAGGGCCAGACAGATGTATAGGAAGGATCATGTCTAGAGTGGAATTTGGTTTAGGGCAAAGCAAGATTCACACATAAAACAAACACTACATCCTTGTGGTGAGATCCTACATAGTTGCAATATTAGGGTGACCATATGGAAAGGAGAACAGAGTCCTGTATCTTTAACAGTTGTATAGAAAAGGGAATTTCAGCAGGTGTCATTTGTATGCATGCAGCACTTGGTGAAATTCCCTCTTCATCACCACAGTTCAAGCTGCAGGAGCCCTGCCCTCTTTTGTATCTGGTCTAACAACACTCTAGCTATACTAGAGTGGACAGATCCAAAAGAGGGCAGGGCTCTTGCAGCTTGAAATGTTGTGGTGAAGAGGGAATTTCACCAGGTGCTGCATGCAAATGACAGCTGCTGAAATTCCCTTTTGTATACAACTGTTAAAGATACAGGAGCCTTCTCCTCCTTTCCATATGGTCACCCTTTATTTTATGAGGAACATCAGCTGAGCCCTTATATGATGTTAGAGTATTTATCTATCCAGTCCGGTATTGTCTAGTCTGAGTGGCAAAGATTATCCAGGTAATGAGTGCAGGGCAAACAGAGAAAAGTTAGTGTAAAAACACCCGAGAACTCTCATACAAAATTAAACTAACTTTACTGTGAAAGGGGGAGAACCCTTTCCCCTTGTAGAAAGAAAAGTTTCTGCTAACAGTTTTTGTTTGTTCTTTTTGCAGCTGAGTTTCATAAACCACTGACAATACGGCATTAAAAGTGCAAACACCATTATGTCTCTCAGTCAAATGACAACCAGCATCACCTAATTAAACTGGATTCAGCCGGCAAGAGGCAGAGGTGGATGGCCAATTTCTTACTCAAGGTCGACGGTTGCAATATCATTGCTCAACAGTCTTCATTCTGGATAAATGTCAAGCCAAACCACAAGTCAGTGTGGGAAAAGTTAACATAAGGATTACAGTTTTTTGGGAGGAAGCTTAATCAGTTGAATGGCCAGCCGAATACAGTTGCATTCTTTTTCATTAAGAGCCTATTGTGAAGGTATGACTAGTCATACCTTGCTGTACTGTGTTCCGGGAGACAAAGTTGAGAAATAACATTTGTCCTCCTGGACCCCTGAATAAGATCCAGCATAGAAATTCTCATTCTGAAAAACTAAGTAGCAAATGTCTAAAACAGTAGCACATTTCAGACTACAGCTCAGGTTCCTAATGTCATGGGTTCATTGTTTTATTCTTCTGAGCAGGGAGATGATCTAAATGCCCATTACAGGGCTATTTCCTTCCGTAGGAAAGAGGGACCACTAAAGACTTAGGGGGTCTTTTTTTAAATAATGCTCTGTTTATTTACAGATGTGCAGATGGAGCATAGATTGAGGAGGTACAAAGACAAGCAGACAGCAGCTAGCAGGTGCTGTATACAATCCTGAACTCCTCCATCTCCCCTCCCCAAAACCTACATCTGCCAGCCAGAAAATGTCTTTAAACCATCTCCAAATCACAGAACTTTGATTTTCTGGGTCCCTTCTTGTTACACGCTGAAAAGAGTAAATGGCCAGTCGAAAGCTAAAAGGAGTCAGCTCAGTATGGCTCATGACCCTCCACAAATGTGGATCCACTTATGAGTAGCCATCCAACATGAATACTCATGTTCCCATGTACAGGGGGCTGCATGGGATCCGGCCTTGTTTAAATAGGGTGACCCTATGAAAAGGAGGACAGGGCTCCTGTATCTTTGACAGTTGCATAGAAAAGGGAATTTCAGCAGATGTCATTTGTATGTATGGGGAACCTGGTGAAATTTCCTCTTCATCACAACAGTTAAAGCTGCAGTTGCCCTGCCCTCTTTTAAACCTGGTCACTCTAGAATAGCTCCTGAACCTTGAACTTGTTGTGATGAAGAGGAAATGACACCTGCTGAAATTTCCTTTTCAATACAACTGTTAAAGATACAGGAGCCCTGTCCTTCTTTTCATATGGTCACCCTAGTTTAAGCTTTCTGGCTTTCCTTGCAGAATATGTAAATTTTACTAGGAATTACAATATCCATGCAATTGTGGCATACGCCCCCCTTCAGATACACAGCCGGCAACACAAGACTGAGGGCTCATCTACACCAAGCAAGATATTCCACTATGAAAGCGGTGTATAAAAGGCAGGAGCCACACTACTGCTTTATAGTGGTATTGAAGTGCACTGACAACTGTTGGGGCCCATGACACATCTACACCAAGCAGGATATAACACTGTGAAAGTGGTATGAAAGCAGTATATGGTATATGTCATGGGTCCTAAAAGTCGTCAGTGCACTTCAGTACCACTATAAAGCAGTAGTGTGGCGCCTGCCTGTTATATACCGCTTTCATACCACTATCATAGTGGAATATCTGATTGGTGTAGATGAGCCCTGAGACACACACACAGTGTGATAAGAACATCAGAAGAGCCATGCTGGATCAGACCAAGAGTTCCTCTAGTCCAGTATTCTGTTCACACAGTGGCCAAGCAGCTGATCTCACCTTTCAAGAGAGGATGTATGAATGACATGACCACCTTAGTGGGCCAAACTGTATGGATCTTTCCCATGCAATTGGGTGGGAAAGCTTTATGACATCAGCCCCCACCTACATAGAATCATAGAATAGCAGAGTTGGAAGGGGCCTACAAGGCCATCGAGTCCAACCCCCTTCTTAATGCAGGAAACTACCCTAAAGCATCCCTGACAGGTGGTTGTCCAGCTGC